>NW_023458557.1:85604969-85708220 GCF_013731165.1 Rhagoletis pomonella
TAGAGAAATGAACCAGAAAATTATATCAATAGTTTAGGTTTGAAAAAACTGATCGAAACACAATGGAATTTTCGAAACACTTTTTCATCTCTTTATATTACATACAGAAATGAACGAGAAAACTTTATAGATATTTTATGTTAAAAAAAACGTTTATGGAAACGCAACGGAATTTTCGAAACACCCTTCTATTTCTTTACATCGAGATCTATCTAATGCAGAAATTAACCGGAAAACATTTTCGTGGGGTTTTTTACTGTGGAAATGAAACGGAAATTTCGAAAGAGCATTCGTTGACTTGAATTACTAAAAAAAATAGAATGAAACACAATGGCATTTTCGAAACATCTTCTGATTTTCTAACATTTGCATACATAGGTCTATATAATGAAGAAACTAACCAGAAGAACTTGTGTATTTATAAATACTTTATGTTTGAAAAAACTGATGGAAACGCAATCGAACTTTCGCAACACCTTTTGATTACTTTACATTGAGGTCTATCTAGTACAGATATTAACCAGAACGCTTTTTCGTTGGCCTTCTCACTGTTCCAGTGAAACGGAATTTTCGAAACAACACACTTTTCTATTTAGGTTATACAAATTTTTAGGGTTGAGAAGAAAACTAATGGTAACGCAATGGAATTTTCAAAATACCTTTTGATTTATTTAAATTGAGGTCTATTTAATACACAAGTTAACCAAAACACTACATAAGTATTTTTTGTTTGAAAAAAAAATTGTGATGGAAACGCAACGGAATTTTCGAAACACCTGCCGATTTCCTTACACTAAGGTCAATCTAACATAAAAATTAACTAGAAAACTGGATAAACATTTTATGTTGAGAAAACACTGATGAAAACGCAATGGAATTTTCGAAACACCTTTTGATTTCTTTATATTAAGTTTTATGAAGTACAGAAATTAACCACATAGCCTACTCGTGGGCTCCTTTGCTATTGAAACGAAACGGAATTTTCGAAACAGTACACTTTCTTACAAGATAACGATTTCAAAGTCGCAATAATAAAGATGTTTCTGCTTTTACGAACTTAAGCTTCAGCTTAGTTAATAAAAGTTATGAAAATCAAAAACCCACAAAAATATCTAGTACCATTTTAGACTATTTCAAGCTAGAGAAACTGAGTTCGTATCAAGTTTATATTAAAAAAAAAATGAAATGACCTGTAATTTGTCAACTCATTTGATATTTTGCCCTGGATATATAGTATAAGCTACTAATATGTCAACCAAGGCTTTGCAAAAAAAAGTGTATAACCACGACATTATCATTAGCAGCCCCATTTTATTGTCATCGAAATTGCTACTTGCCTATATGCTACTTTTTCTTCATACATCACAAAACTACTCATATAAATGTGCTACAATTTATCTCACTTTATTCATGGCACACAGTAATCCCCTTTCCCGTACTACTTCCGAAAATGGCTGGCCTATATTTAGGCGTTAGACACAAGAAAATGTTTACAGACAGTAAGTTTTTTTTTGGTGGTGTGCATGTAAGCATGAAAGCTTCCTTGTAAGCTTAAGAACATGGAATGCTTGAGCGACTAAAGGTCAAAGTGGCAGCATCAATAAATTTAAATAACAAACTCTACTACTGCTTCTACTACATATTTACAACCAGTACTACTGCGCTACTGCACTGCTAGCACTGAAATAACGATAAATAAGTGTAGAACTAACGTATTTTTCTTATTTTCTTTTCGGAGCAATAACACAATTTTTACAATGACCTCAACGAAAAATAACTGTTGTTGCATAAAGCAGGGCTGCTGCCTGCTGGCGAATTTCGTGTTAATTTTATTTTATTACTTTTCATTTAGTTGCACTAGAGTCCTAAATTCAGAAGGAGCTGTGAAAGAGATACTCGTAACTGCAGGAGGAGTCGGAAAGATTAAAAGCAGGCGAAAATGAAAATTTGTGGAAAAGGGTGGATAATTTTTACACCACACTACACATAAACAATTATATATGTATGTATGTATGTATGTGAGCAATCCTTGCATTTCTAGCACTCAAACTTTAGGGTTGTTTTTTTGCGCACCACTTGACTTTTCGACATTTGTTGGGATTTTCTCTAGCCCAAAATTACTAACGCCTACATATGTAAGTAGTATTTTATTAATGTTGCCACTATTACAGGCGCTCCAACTACTACATGCGTATATAACTAATGTTTGCGCACCAGAAATATATGATAAAATAAATCAGCATATTTCGTTTTAAGCATATTTCTACAAACACAAAAACAGCACAAACTGCTGGGTAATAGTCACAAGTTGAGATTACCATTTGTTATGGCCGCTGAATGAGCGCAGCTTACACGCCTTAGTGTAGGCTAGTAATACGCTTTGCTTCTGATAAAGCAATAAACTTTATTGTGCCAAGATTCCGGAGAGAATTTGTAATAAAAATACATACATATGTACGTGTGTTACAAGTACTACTAGATGGGGTAAGTTTTTGATGACGAGATGATGATAGGGGTGAAAGAGTAGTCATTAATGAAAACAAATCATTTGACACATTCCCATAGCTTAGTTGCATAATGATGGCAAAAACAAGGATTAGAAATTAGTGCAAATGCAGGGAGCATAAAATCATATGAATTAAGATACAAAATTAAAGTTTGGTTGTCAGCAAGTTTTATTTATCGTTACATTTTGGAGCCAAATGGCTAAAAAATATAGTGTTTCGAAAATTCCATATCGTCCCCATGTCACCAAATTAACATCCGCTGCAATACTACACACAAAAAAAAAATATCTACGCCTTATATTCTATTTGGTTTCCGCCCATGTAAATTAAGTTCAAGGAAGGTTCATTCCGGTACCAAAGTGCAACAAATATTTAGTGTTTCGAAAATTCCATATCATTCCCAAGTCACTAAATTAACATCGGCTACAATACTACACACAAATACAGTGAGGCAACACAAACAAGAGTTATTCTCCGTTCCTTATACTCCATTTCGTTTCTGTCCATGTAAACTGAGTTCAAAGATGGTATTTTTTATTATGCGGCTCCAAAACCTATTTGTTTTAATGTGTGCTCATATTTTGAGTAAATTTTAAGCACAATGGGTATTTCTTTTTTGATTTGAGGAGCTACTTCGCATTTCCACATATGGCCATTTGTGCCATTTAAAAAATCCATGCGCAAACAAACTTAATGACACAATTTCTTGACGTAATGTCAAATGTATTTTTTAATGCCTAAATTTGTCATTAAAATTTGTGTTATTTGCGGCCTAGGACCCCTTTCTCATGCAGATCTTAAAATTTATCTGCACTTTAAACACAAATTTTGTTCTGAAAAAAAAGTTAAATGCTTCGCATATGCCATTCATTTCGACCACTATTTGTTTGTAATTTTATATACAAAAAAATAAATTACAAAAATGGTTGATAAGACCTTGAAATTCTAGAAGTGGAATAAGAAAACACATTTCAAATATTCCATTTTGTTCCGACTTCGAATAAAAAATTTAGCACGACGATAAATACGCTTAATTTCACTTAAAAATGCTAAATATATGCAACGTTTCGAATATTCCATTTTGTTCCAATAGAGATTTCGGTTTTTTCCGCATTAATTGTATTGCAAAATACGTATTGCGACTAATATTACATCTTTTAAACAACTCACGCATAAAAGTCGGCAACTTATTTTTAAAAGTTTATGCGCAAAAATGCTCTGTTTTGCACTTAGCCATTAGCCATTATCGATAATGCTCGAACAAAAAAAAAAGAGCATTGATAAGTAATCAGACAGTAATCAGCGAAAAAACTTTCCATTTTTAATATACCGTTCCAGAACTTTCGATTCGCGAATTTATTGCTAAATGTAATATAATTTTACAACCAGCAAATTCCACTTAAAACCCAACCAACATATTTCGCTTCATCAAGCTTACTTTCCTCCTCTTAACTGCAAATTCAATTTAAAATCATTGCCTGCCATCAGGTGCTGCACAAAGCTCATTCACTAACTTTTGTTTACATAAGCTCATTTAAGCTGCCGCTATGCTTGAACTCGCAATATTACAGTTAGATAAAAATGGCACTAAAAATTGCACACGCCCACGCACACCGACGTGAATGGAAAACTGCAAACTGCAACTACTTTAATTGTAAATTTTTTGAGTTCTCTTTCTGCACCCCCTGCACACTGCACTACTGTCATAAGCTCCACTAAAACTGTTTAAGTAGCATGCATGTGGTATGCGCTCACGTACCTACACACCAAACCAATGGCTATAGTTGTGCGCGCGTTGTTCTCGTTGCAGCAGATAGCGTTGGTGGCATTATACAAAACTTTTTCTATATGTTAATTATGGCTTTGGAAAATTTGTGTTTTATGCGAATAAATTTGGATTAGAGTATGAGTAAGTACGCATACGCTTGCTTTCGTCTATGTAGAGTATAGGAAAACTTTGCGCACGAAATTAGAATTTTCGCAAGTTCCTCGGTTAATAATCGAAAAGGTGCATGGGAAGATTAAGCGAAAAACGCCTATGAAGTTCTAGGCAACGAATAGTTTTACTCATATTATTAATAGTCTTACACAAGTTTGTTTGCAATTAAATTTGCCCAAATATCGTAGCAACTGGAGGCTAAAATAATGTATGTATGTATGTATATGAGCGTAGTAAGCATTAACTCGGTAGATAGTAATTAATTACAAGATTCTTCTCATATTTGTTTTGGATAAGCCAAATGCTAATAAAATGCTGTGTTCGTGTGGTAGTGGGAATTCTTACTTTGCTTAATTTCTGTAGGAAGCAAAATTAGAAATGAGTTTTTTTATAGTTGATTAGCGTAAATTTGGTAAGAAATTGCGTAAAGTTTGTAACTGTAGTGATTTTGAAGAAAAGTGGAAAGCGCCTAAAAATCGACCAGCCTGCGGTTTGATTCAGCATACCCTTTTGATCAGTTAATTAAATGAAATAAATAAGACGCTCGCTGTGGGTAAGCACGTGGGGTAAGCTCAGCTACTGCTGACTTTTCGTTATAAAATTATGCGGCTTAATTAAGAGCACGAATGCCTCTTAGCATTAATTAAGCCCTTGACAGTTTCAAATATTTTGAAAATTTTAATATTTTTCGCTGAATCAATATGAAAAGTATATTTTATTTTCGTTATTTCGAGTTATAAATATGTATTATACTGGCATCTAAACGTTTTCTTACAAAAAGAAAACAATGGAACATTATTGAATATTCGAAACATTTTAAATTTTTCCTCTCTCATGCCTCATACAGCCTTAGAACTGTTTATAAATCTGTTTTAGGCCCCTCATGTGTTGGAACGATATGGAATTTTTGGAACATTACTTTTCTTAAATAATTTGTTACAATAGATTAAGTAGCAAACCGTTTTTGTTTGAAAATGGCATAAGAAACGCAATGGAATTTTCGAGAAACTTCTGATCTAATGTAGAAAGTAGGTAATAAGAAAACCCTTTTAACTCAGATAACGAACAAGATAACGAATTCGTAATACGCAATAATGAAAATTTTTTCATTTTTACAAATATGTAATTTCCTTTAGGTTGTCTAATAAATTTCTATTAAAATAAAAGATTTGCATATTTTATCCAGACAAATTCCTTAAGATCTATTTACTGGGATAAGAGTAGAACTGGTTGTCATATCTGCAAATATACAGCCAATAATACACACTTTTAAAAAAAGGAAACAGCGAAGGCGAGGTTAATTTTCGGGAAAAAATCGAATTAATATCAGTTCTGCAAAATTCATAGACAGGAACCTGTTTAATTTTGTTTATATTACAAAATAATTGTTAAAGAAAAATATTACTTTTTAAATAAGTGAACCTTTGTGAGAGATGTAGCTGGTTATTTGTAGTTATTAACTCCGCGTTGCTGAAGTGGGAACATTGAATTAGTTTAAATTAAAAATTTGCGAAAGCTTTCTCTAAAATGTACATATGTATGTAGAAAAACAGCAAGTTTAAATCAATTCTAAATACCTGAATCTAAATCGCTGAATTTATTGAATAACATTAATTTTGCGTGAGGAAAGAAATGAAATTGACGAAACGCATACATAAAATGTTACGTATGAATTACTGAAATGTTTCCAAACAGCTGTGCAGATTATAAAACATGGCAGTATCGCTGAACTAATTACTTTTATACAAGGAACGAAATGAAATTTGGGGAACACATTAAGAATGTCTAAAATTAAGCTTTTGGCGAGTGCATAGTGACTACACAAAACTGAGGAAACAAAATGGAATTTGTGGAACATGCGAAAAATTCGCAAAACGACATTTCAATTGCTTAAAAAAAAAACTAAAGTTAAAAATAATAAATGAATGCTTTTTATTTGGGTACACGATTGCGCAATGGGAAAATATATGTGTACATATACTATGTATATTTTTTGTATACCGGCCACACCGACTGTTAACTTTACCAGTGATAAATTTCAACAAATATGAAATTTGTAAATCTCGCAAATAAATCGCAATTACTTAAAATCAAACATCGTCGTCGCTCAAGCCTTGTCTAAGCAAGTGCTTACTATCACTTTATGTACAAACAATGTAGTGATTGCATCAAGCCAGTCTCATACGTATGTACATAGGTAGCAGCAAGCTAAGCTGTTAGCATGAATACATATGTTCATAGCAGCCATACAAACAATTTTGTTACACCAACCCAGATCTTGAAGTTTATGCAACATTAAGTAGCGTTCACTGCTAACGATTTTCACATGTTTTCAAGTTTACTAAGCTGAGCTAAGCGGACACCTTACAACTTTAAGCATATGTGCTTACGTACATACATATGTATGTATGTATATATTTTTCTATGCATACGCTTAGGGACGTTTTGTTTATATGCTCATACATATTAACACACGCACACAGTATATGCATGAATGCATGTGCACCATTGTATGCATACATATAGGCGCTTTTGCTTGTTTTTTGGTTAGTGTGTTGAAAAATATGTGAAATATAAACAATTATCATGGGAATTGGCTGCAACAGACTTTCATCTTCGTCATTCTCTTTTCCATACTTTCTTCACTCACAGCTTGTTTGACGCTTTACGAGATTTTCCATTAAATCTCATTTTTAGGCAACAATGAAACAACAACAAAGACAATACCCCAAATGGCTTGAATAAATTCGCAGCCGGCACGTACATACATACATATGTATGTAAGAGTAAGAAAGTGACGATGGCAGACGAGTTGTGCGAAGAAAACTTTAAGGTCCCAACACAACAAAGAAACGATTTTCTTGGGATTTTACACTCCCACATAATTGTTATAGTTTTTATTGGAGCGCTTATGTTCATGTGTGTGTGTGTGTGTGTGTGTGTGTGCGCGCGCGAATGGCTTTTATTGCCTCCTTGTGCAATGTCTTACTTCATCAAGCATTCCAGCCTTTTTTGTGGCTCTACATTCGCCGCCTGCTTTTATTGCCTATGTGCAGCAGCAGCTAGATGTGTGTGCGCGTGTGTGTGTGCCACTCAAGGGAACATCATAATATAAAGTGCTAAAATGCTACGCCATCGCATACTTTTAGGCAGTTAAACCGCAAGCAGAGTGCAAGAAAAAATTTGTTTACTCGACAAAAATTCGGTCTACGCCGACTTTATTTTAGTTGGGGCAACGTTGAAAGAAAATAGGCGCGCGTCGACGAAAAAAAAAAAAAAATAAACAAAAGTGTTGCATAACTCTAGGCTAAATCGCTCGCATAAGTAAACTTTGTTTTCATATACTTTTATTTTTGTTGTTGTTATAATGTTTGCTGCGGTTATGCGCTCTTGTTTTCCGCTTAATAAAAGTCGACAAATATGAAGTGTAAAAAGTGGCGTGTGTGTGGTGGAGTGTATGGCTAAGGCCAGGCAAAGCAACGAAAAAAACAAACACAAAACAGAAATGGTTGAACCCACAAATGGTAAAACAAATGCGCCCAAAAGTATGCTAAATAGCTGTGAAACTGCGAAGTAACTGCGAAAGTGGATTTTTTTCTTGTTTTGCTTAAATTTTCGTTTTTTTGTTGTTGTTGTCTTGCGTTAGCTTTACTTGAACTTTTGTTCAGAAAATATGTTTCGCGTTACGGAATTTTTTCATGGCAACTTGTTTGCACATATTTTGCTGACTTTTGCATTTGTTGGCGGCTGCTGCTTCTTATTTAACCAATTTCTTTTGCGGTGAAAGTTTTTTCAAAGCAAAAAAAAAAACAGTGGCGTTTGTGTGTTTGAAAACAAAATTTTCGCTGATTTTTGCTTCTTGGTGAACCTGATTTGCGAGTTTTTCATTTGTGTGATGATATTTTTGTTGGTTGAGAAAGAGCTTTTAATGCAACTAATTGGGCGTTTTAATTGACCTTGGTTTGAAATGTGTATAGCTACTATAGAGTTAATAAAAGCCCATTTTTTTATTTTAATTTTATTTTTTTTAATTTTATTTAAACGAAAAAAGGGTTGCTAGACGATTTTAAAAGGCATTTATTTATCAAAGAAAGACTTGAAATCGTTTTAGCTGACGTAAGGTAAATGGTAATCATCAAAAGTAACCTTCACGCTAATTAGTAGTAAAAAGTAGACGACGCGTGCAAGCGTGAATATGAATGCAAAGTTGTAAAGTAAATTAAAAAAAAAATAAAAATTGCTGAGATCACTTTCTTTATTAAACACCTAGGATATCCCTGACAAATTTAAAGGACCCTGCATGACAGTAAAACTCAAAACTTAACATTTTTTTTTAAGTGATTAGTGCGTTTCAGAATACGTATAATAAAGCCTTTGGGCGGATATTGTGAAAGGTTGGACTATACCTTGAAAATTACTGTTTTCTCACGGCCCCCTGGCACGAAGCTAGGAGTAGAGTAAGACTCTTTAATAACTTAAAAATTATCTTGGGTTATCAGGTCTCTAAAAGGCTTCGGGTTCCTACCGACTCGGACAGACCACAGCACGCCGGTTTCTGGGTCCGAATGGATCTTTTACCACCCCCTTCCAGCGTGGGCAGACTGAGAAGGGTGCAATATCTGGAATCGAGGACCTGTAAAATTATTTACAGATGGATCGAAGCTGAATGGGAAGGTGGGTGGAGGTGTCTTCTGCGAAGAACTCTCCATTAACCTGAAATTTAGGTTACCGGATCACTGCAGTATTTACCAGGCTGTGGTGGCCGCAATAAAAGAAGCTTCGGGTTGGTTGCTCTCTACTGTAACATCTGTTAATATTTACCATATTTATTCTGACAGTCAAGCAGCCATCAGGGCGCTTGTCTCCCTGACGGTGCGTTCGAAAAGGGTGAGCAAGAAAAAAATGAAAGCTGGATGCGACAAGCCTAACCTGAAAAGCACCATTAAAAACGCCCCAATGCATATTTGACTTCCACTTGTTTTTCCATATTTTTAACCGACTTCTAAAAAAAAGGAGAAGGAATATTTTTAATCTTTTTTTTTATGTATGCTACCGCATAACTTTGGACTACGCCAACCGATTTCTACCTCAGAGGTGGTCCCATTCTAATTTGGTTCAGATCCGATCATTGGATCTTTAAGAAATTAACAGTACTCTGGTTTTGTTTCTTGCTTAAAAATTACTTGTTCTAATAAAATTATAAGGGAACACCCAAAATATTGGCATAATCGGTTTATTTTAACGCATACCTCTCATACAAACCTAACCTCAAAAACGCCTTAAAAATGCCATAAAACGCACACCAATGAATATCTGATCTCAAAATTTCGACCCTATCTTTGAAATAATATTATAAGCAACACCCAGAATATTGGCATAATCGGTCCATTTTGAAGCATACCTGCCATACAAACCTAACCTCGAAAAAACTTTAAAATCGCTCTTTAGGCTCATTGATAAAATGAGTATTTACAAGAAGTTTGCAGATAATTTCAGCTGGAATAGATTAGAAATTAATCCTAATTAGTATAGGAATAATTAGTGCAACAAAGATCCAGGGCCGGATTTACTTTAAATGCTGCCCTGTGCCCGCAATTTCATTTTTAAACTACTTATCGTGATATTTATATCCAAAGGAAACAGTTTTTTATTTGAAAATAGCAAAAATGTGGTGTACTATTTTGAACTTAAATTTGTTTGCTCCGAATCCGACAACCCCGCATTGCACCCACATTTTGAATTTAAAAAATCTGACATCGCCATCCCCTTATATACAAGTTTTACAAGTTTTTGGTGAAAAGGAAAAAATTAAAAAATTGACAATTTTTTTCAATAGATATTTTTATGCAGATTTTTCAAGCTTTAACTGTTTTGTCATCTGAGGGATTTTTTTCATTTTTGGAGCTATTTATTTTCAAATCGGTCCAGCTCAACTAAATCTTAATATTTTCCAAAATATTTTGGTGGACTTCTTCAAATATAATAAATTTTGTAAAATCGGAATCGGGGGAAAACCGCAACTTTATTTATTTTTTTTTTTTGATGATACAGTCGAATGTAACGGGTGATTTTTTTGAGGTTAGGATTTTCATGCATTAGTATTTGACAGATCACGTGGGATTTCAGACATGGTGTCAAAGAGAAAGATGCTCAGTATGCTTTGACATTTCATCATGAATAGACTTACTAACGAGCAACGCTTGCAAATCATTGAATTTTATTACCAAAATCAGTGTTCGGTTCGAAATGTGTTTCGCGCTTTACGTCCGATTTATGGTCTACATAATCGACCAAGTGAGCAAACAATTAATGCGATTGTGACCAAGTTTCGCACTCAGTTTACTTTATTGGACATTGAACCAACCACACGAATGCGTACAGTGCGTACAGAAGAGAATATTGCGTCTGTTTCTGAGAGTGTTGCTGAAGACCGTGAAATGTCGATTCGTCGCCGTTCGCAGCAATTGGGTTTGTGTTATTCGACCACATGGAAGATTTTACGCAAAGATCTTGGTGTAAAACCGTATAAAATACAGCTCGTGCAAGAACTGAAGCCGAACGATCTGCCACAACGTCGAATTTTCAGTGAATGGGCCCTAGAAAAGTTGGCAGAAAATCCGCTTTTTTATCGACAAATTTTGTTCAGCGATGAGGCTCATTTCTGGTTGAATGGCTTCGTAAATAAGCAAAATTGCCGCATTTGGAGTGAAGAGCAACCAGAAGCCGTTCAAGAACTGCCCATGCATCCCGAAAAATGCACTGTTTGGTGTGGTTTGTACGCTGGTGGAATCATTGGACCGTATTTTTTTCAAAGATGCTGTTGGACGCAACGTTACGGTGAATGGCGATCGCTATCGTTCGATGCTAACAAACTTTTTGTTGCCAAAAATGGAAGAACTGAACTTGGTTGACATGTGGTTTCAACAAGATGGCGCTACATGCCACACAGCTCGCGATTCTATGGCCATTTTGAGGGAAAACTTCGGAGAACAATTCATCTCAAGAAATGGACCGGTAAGTTGGCCACCAAGATCATGCGATTTGACGCCTTTAGACTATTTTTTGTGGGGCTACGTCAAGTCTAAAGTCTACAGAAATAAGCCAGCAACTATTCCAGCTTTGGAAGACAACATTTCCGAAGAAATTCGGGCTATTCCGGCCGAAATGCTCGAAAAAGTTGCCCAAAATTGGACTTTCCGAATGGACCACCTAAGACGCAGCCGCGGTCAACATTTAAATGAAATTATCTTCAAAAAGTAAATGTCATGGACCAATCTAACGTTTCAAATAAAGAACCGATGAGATTTTGCAAATTTTATGCGTTTTTTTTAAAAAAAAAGTTATCAAGCTCTTAAAAAATCACCCGTTATAAGTGTTCAGACCCGTGGCTTTAAATGCTTAGTTTTCAGATCAGAAATTTTATTTGCTGAACTTTTATTTGTGAAACTGAACCACTTAAAGTGTTTAGTATAAATATTAAGTATAGATAACCAGTCGATCTGATCATCACAAATATACACCGTGGGCCTTAATAACTGACGCACCTTTTTAAAGCTTTGCTGTACTAAACCAAATATAATTTTCTTCGTTCATGGCCTATTGTGCGGAGCAACCAACCGGCTAAAAAAAAAAGAGTTTATTTTAATTTTTTATAACTCTGCGGGGTGGCAGCAGGAAAATTAAAAATAGTTGATGTTTTATGTATTTCTAAACCACCGTGTTGTTTATGCAGTTTTTAGTATTAACTGCAGCCAACAGATCAAGCAAATTTACACATCGAATAATTGGCGTTTGCTCGGTAGACTCCACTCATATATGAACACACATATAGCAAAGAGAAAGTTTGTTAAGTAAAAATAATAATAATAAAAACATTGCATGGTTTATGTAAAATCTCAAAAACTCTGCTACTCTTTGGCTTAACGTCTTGGTGAAAATCCTGAATTTATTGCAAAAATTATATTCTATAATACATGATTTAACAGCATACCTCGCAATTTTTTAAAAATACCATTACATATTTCTGCATAAAAATGGCTTATAGGCTACATACAACATATGCACATACCTACAAACGTAAGCCTTTGTCAGCAATACTTACTTACTTATTTTTCTACCCTACAATAACCTTACGAAATTCAATTAAAATCACTTGTTCATGCAAATAATAATGCAATTAAGTAAGTACCTTGTGAAAAGATTACAAAAAGTACTATATGAATTTACATATATATATATATATATATATATGTATATATATACGCTTTACCTACATATATGTACACATAAATAAATAAGATATATATGCATGTACGTACATATGTGCATACAAATAATTAATACGAAAAAGTCAAATTGTAATTGTACTCACGGACTGCATCAACACCAATTGTTGCTGGATTCCAGGTCAGCAATACCAACAGCAACAATGATGTGGCTATGCTGGATGTAGCAATGGCGCTGGTAAGCTTTCTCACGGTATTGGCTATTGTGGCTGTGGCTGTGGCTGTGGCACTGACTGTAACTGTAGCTGTAGCTGTGGCTAGAAGTGTGCTGGTGGTGGCTGTATGTGTGGGGGGCGTGATTGCAACAAGATTGTTGGCTGCTGGCAATGCTGCTGCTATTTGCAGCCCCATATTATTGGATTTTTAAGTTAAGCTGATGTGTGGGAGGCGATAACAGCAGCGATAACAACAACAACAACAACAAAATTAAATAACAACAATAATATGGCAATTGGAAGCTGTATATGGACAGGCAGGTAGGCAAGCAGGTGTTGTTCGTTTGAAATTTCCTTTTGGCTTTTTTTTTTTGTTATACTTTTTTCGATCGTTTGCGAAGCGCAAAACTTATTAGCGCTACTTTTGTTGTTTGAACTTTTTAAAGCTTTTAAGCTACCGCCAGCCAACTTGACTTACACGCTGGATAGTCTGCTTTCAGGCGGCATTGATATTGCGTTTCAAATGTGCTTTCTATTAAGCCTTGCTGGCGTTTCTTGTGTTCGTTGCAAAAGCTTGGAGTGAACACTACCAGCGCTTTGTTTGAGCTTTTCTTTGTTGTCAATTCTCAGTTGCCTGCATTGATCGTGTGCTTATCTTAATTGCCGCTCTGCAGATTTGTGTAGCTTTAGAGCTTTTTTGTACTTTTCTCAACGCGTTCAAAATTTTTAACTGACAATTTCATGATTTTGTGTGTTCTCTGTTTGCTTTGCGCGAAAAAGCTTAGAGCTTTCGAGCGCGTTGTCTTTGGTTCAATTTGTGTTTTCTTTGCAATTAGCTTTTTTGGCGAACGTTATTCTTGAATCTCACGCAATTTCTGCTTTTTTCTTAAATCTTAAGAAAGTCGCTTAAAATTTGTTTTAACCATCAAATTCGTACTTCGCCTGTGTAGCGCTACTTATGCGCTGTTCGCATCTAAAGAACTAAATTCGCTCAATACTGCTTTCTAGCGCACTTATAAATTGACTTGCTGTCGTTCAGTTCTTGCTGAGCTTTCTTTTGTTCAGCCAAAGCTTTTTTCAACTGCTTCTGCTCAGTGCTTCCTTGTTCATATTTAATTCAGGTTTCTTTTTATAATTTTACATACTAAAATTTTCCACTTAATTGCTTCGTCTGCTTACTCAGCGTCTCGCTGTTCACGCTTATCTTCAGCTGCACTTGTCAATTTCGCTTGTCTTTGTTATATAACCAAGTTTCAACTCTTCTATTTAACTTGTCATTTTTTAATCTATCTTCGTTCACTTCCGGGAATACTATTCTCTTACGCTCCTTTTCTTCTCTTCTGCCTTACGCTCGTTTCATATGTCAAGTAGCTACTAGAATGCGGGCTACAATGACACATCAATAATTTGACAGTTGACATTTGCCAGTATTTGACAGTTGTATTTACCGTTACAATTTACCATCGTTAGCATCAGCATTAGCAGCAGCAGCAGCAGCAGTTAACGAGCAACATTGTTGTTTTGCAAGTTGAGTGGCAGCGGTGACGCCAGCATACAAGCCAACAAAGGGCAAAATTCGTAATAATAAATGAGAGTTGAAGTGCAGACAGACAGACAGACAGACAGACATAAGACAAGTGCAATGACATTTCCGGCACAAAAGGGAAGCAAAAAAAATGGTAGTCAGAGTAGCAAATGCCAAGTTGGTAGATGAATTTTTGTTGTTTTTCAATATCGATTTTGTGACATTGGAAGTTGAATAAAAGTATTTTTTTTTTTTGGAAATTTTTTTTTATGTTCGATTCATGCGTTTGACAGTTCAATTCGTTGCATTTTTTTATTTTTAAAATATTTTTTTTTTTTTTATTGAATCGATTTAAAATTTTAAATGCATTTTTTCATCAGGGCCATTAGTTTAATTTATATTCCATTTTATTTATTATCATTTTATGCCAACGCATATTTCGTTATTTCGCATTTTTGTTGCATTTCAGTCATTCGTGGACGACATGACATGTCGCGCGAGCCGAAAATCATCGGTTATAACGAGATGTGTCAGTAGATGCGATGTCATCATCATCATTATTGGCATGCAGTGCATTGAACGATATGTCAAAATTGGTAGTAGTAGGAATAGTCGTTGGAGCAGTAGCCGCCACCGCCGCAATGATATTAAAAGCGTCAGCAATGAACGCCGTCACCGTTTCGCAGTTGGTTGTCAAATTCATTCAAGCAATCACGCAGCGAGCGTGCAAAAGTTGTTCATCAATTTTTGGTGGTGCGGTCACGCGCATACATGCGTCGTAGCGTACAAATTAGCAGCAACAACATTGGCATTGGACCGTTGTAGGAGGACGTCATCGTTGGATGGGAGGATGTTGTGATGCCGACAGCAGCAGACAGTTGTTGTGCGAGTTGACATTTTAATTATTGGTCGCAAACAAATGCATTCACGTTTTCATGGCATAATTTCACATTGTTGTGGGTCGTGAATAAATAAAATAGATAAAAATATTTGTTGTAGAATTTGGAGCCGTTGCCACACGTAGCCAGGCGCACACGCACACGCATACAGTTGTAAAAATGTAACGTAGCAGGTAGTCAGTGCCGTTGATGAGAACGTCAACGAAAAAAGTTGGAGGGGAATTTGTTATTAGCTAAGGATACCTTTACCTGCTTTGAATAATTGATTTTGTGATTGTAATGCAAAAAAATTTTGTTTAACAACAAATTGTTTGCTCAGTGATTCCCTAATTGTAGACCGCAAACGCAGTTTAACCAAGTGATTGCTTTTTTTTAGAAGTGAAATTTAATTTAAAATATTATTATTATTTTTTTTTTTAATATTATTTATTTTAAAATTTTAATGTATTTGTCGGCGTTTTACGTTTAGTGAATTCTTCTATTATTTGTTTATTTTAAAATTGATTTTTTTTTTTGCTGAAATGAGAGAAAATTAAATTTCAGTTAGACGATTTATATGACACTCATAAATGGCCTCGCCTGGAAAAATGTTGAATTTTTTGGGGGTGAAAACGTACACAGATAAACTGCAGACGTTAAATATTGACAATTTTTACAAAGCACCAGCAGTTTTAGTAACATTTCAAATCTTGAAATAATTTTAGAACAATACTTGCGAAGTTTTTTTAGTACTGCGCAGTACGTATCGAAAATTGCGCTTAAAACTTAAAAAAAAAAATGTGTCCTCAAAAATAACAAGACTGTTAAAATTAGTACTAACTTAGAAATTGTTAGCATGTATAATCAGTTTCTTAGTACTATTTTTAGTACAATTTTTTATTATTTTACTGTTTACATTTACCATTAGTCTCATTTTTAATATCTACAGCCCTTGATACTAATTGCTCAGTATCAAATTTTAAGCTTGCATTTAGATTAAAAAATTTGTACTAAAATTACTACTGACTAAATAATCACAAACGTGTATTTTTTACTGGTTTAAATACCGCTTTTACTACCCTCTAGCACCTCTTTAGGCACCAGTTTTGGAAACCCTTTAGCGTTGGGTGCCAAAAGTTTAGTACTAAATGAGTTTGAATTTGCCGCCGAATTTCAAACTCAAAGCAAACAGAGCGGATTTTTATTTATGTGCAGTAGTTTTAGTACTATTTTTGTAAATTAAACTTGAGTTTAGTAGAATTTTAAGCTTGATATATATAATTTAGTACTTCACAAGTACAAATTTTTTATTATTTCCAGTATCAGCAAGAAAATATTTTAGAACTGCACTCTGTACTGTAGGTACCGAAAATTCCGCTAAGATTTTAAATTATCCATTGACACGGATAAAATGCGGATAGTATGGATATCCGGTTAATATTCGTATGTGAAATTATCCGGATATCCGGATTTACGAATATTCCGTTATTCATATTTTCGAATATAAAAAAAAAAAATAAAAAAATCAACAAATTTATGAAAAATATTCGTTTATTCAATTATGCGCACTATATAGTGAATGAGCTCTTGACGGACTTAAACTTGACCCTACGTTTTGTAATATTTTATCACAATATAAACAAATGGCACTATTATTGTTGTCATAACTTTTTTGAAAATGCTACAATTTAGTACAGCATTCACCGCGAACAAAAGTATCGGAGCAGCTTTAATTATTCAGTACATATATTTTAAAGCCATGAAGAAAACTCGTGGTCATTTTTATATATTTTTTGAATTTTTACGAAACAATATTTTCATTTCCCAATACCAGGCCGTCATACATATGGAGTAACGAAAATTCAGATATTCGGATATCCGAATATTATCTTAGCTTCTGAACATTCGGTTTATTCGGATAGTTGAAAAATCCGGATGAAATTCCCAGCCCCAGTAATCAATGATTTAAATACCATTTTGCTACCATTTTTAGTACCTACAGCTTTCGAAACTGCTGGTTTAGTACTAAAAGAAGTCGAATTTAAAACTCAACGCAAAAACTGTCGAATTTTATTTAGCGGCAACAGTTTTCGTATGCACTTTTTTACTTAAATTGAGTTTAGTACCATATTAAGCATAAGTAAATAACTATTTAGTAATCTTACAGCCGCATACATGTTTATGGATGCACTGCTATATCTAGTAGAAGTTTTGCACTAAATTTTTACTAGCAAATAAGAAATATATTTATTTTTATATTTTTAGTACCAATTGATATTGCGTGCACATCCCTAAGAAGGACACAAAATTACTTTCTAACTAGGTGAACACAAATATGACATACGCGGCAGTGGCCTAGTAGCTGTCATATTGGCTTCTCCAATAGAAGGATTTGAAAAATGTCTACAAAAACTTTTAGAGGAGACTTTAATTATCATTTTTTAGCCTTAAAACTATTACCTAGTGATCCGTATGTCAGATTTAAATTCATACAATCTATCAAGGTTAAGGTCAGTTAGGCCCAACATGGTTGTAAATAATTCCTCCAAGGAACTGTTTTACAGTGCTAACAGTGTGCACGAAAATTAAACTTTTTATGTTTGAGCAAGCCGACGAAGTCAATTCGGGTACGCTGAATTTAGTGTTGATTATCCTTTTTTCTAGCCTAGGTCATTCAATCGGTTAATATGAAATTCATGTTTTTAGGCGGGACCCGAATTTAGCGAAATTCCCGATTGCTCTGAAAATTCGTACTGGAAAGCAGTACGAGGAATACGAATTTGACATTGCTTTTGCGATCCGACAAATATTTAATACACCTTTCGTACCAAAGACATCGAAAAATTACCAAAAACGGCCAAAAACGTAAATTTTTGTGTGGAAATTGCATACAATTTGTTGGAAATACATTTTATTTTTGATTTTATTAACCGACTTCCCAAAAAGGAGGTGGTTATCAGTTCGTTCGGAATATTTTTATTTTTTTTTATGTATATTACCGCATAACTTTGGACCACGTCAACCGATAATTCTTTTTGCATCGGAAAGGTAGTGTCTCAGAGGTGGTCCCATACTAATCTGGTTGGGATCCGATCGGTGGATCATGAGATATATATATTTATATATATATATTTTTTATATGAGAATTGAAGTCTGTTTTTTTTTGCTAAAAATTACTTGTAATTTTATTTATTTTTTGACAAAAATTCTTTCCTCAAAATTTCACCACAATAAGAACTAACTAGATTAGTATGGGACCACCTCTGAGACACTACCTTTCCGATACAAAAAGAATTATCGAAATCGGTTGACGTGGTCAAAAGTTATGCGGTAACATACATAAAAAAAAATTAAAAATATTCCGACGAACTGATAACCTCCTCCGTTTTTGGAAGTCTTTTAAAAATCAATGTTGGCTAGTCTGACAGCAGGAAGAGCCACAGACTCATATACATACAATGGCATTAACGCTTAAGGCCAGTTACAAAGCTTGCTAGGAACGCGTAATAGGTTTACCTTGAGTTGGGTTCTAGCCCAAGAGGAATTTGATAATTGATTTGCTCGCAAGATGCTGACTCACTCCAACAGAGGAGTCTATATGGGCAACATCATTTCTGTGCAAATAAAATAAGACTCTTAAAACGTACAATAGAGGATGGTTTCAAGAAAGTTTTTAAGGCCGACAAACGATCGCAATTGTTATGAACGTAAGCTCGTGCTCCAACCCCCATTCGACGCTCCGTGACGAGGAGGGAGTTCATAATCGTTTTATGAAATTTTAATTAAAATTTTTACTTTGGCAATTTGAACTTTACAATTCCAAAAGATAATTCCTTTGCTTTTGTAAAATGCAAGAAGCAGAAAGAGCCGTTTTTCTCAATGGCAAATTGAAACAAATAAGAATTTATCCAGTAAAATCTTGCAACTTCCTCTTAAGTTTTTCCTCTCTCAACTTCTCCTACTTTGTAAATTTCATGCAAGTTTTTCCGTACAAAAACGCCAAAAGATGATAATTTGTAACAATTGTTACGAACTATTTTAAACTACTAGTACGTAAACATACAGAGCTTATATTTTATGACAATCAATCAATTGAGCAACGTACTACTTAGTTGTGCTTTTCTATCATAAGGTATTGTCGCTAACTTGCTTTCGCTCTAATTTTTTGACAACTAATCATGTTGCCACTTTTCAGTAAATGTACTATATATATAGCTATTCGCCAGTTAAAAGGTGTTTGAAAACCTCGAAACCTTTATTCAGTAGAATAAACAGTCGAATAATGTTATTCATTCGATATTTAAGTATCTGAGATTTTAGCTGACAATTCAAAAACCGGCCCTAAGTCACATCTACATCATAGCCATCATTTCTGTCAGCAAATTGTGCTTTTTGATAGCATGTCAATAATCAGAAAAACAGCAAAAAAAAACACACACAAGCTACTTACAGGTAGTTACAATAATTGATTTTTCAAATTTAATAGCTTTTTACTCCTAATCGATTCAGACTACAATACTACATACACAAACAACTTTTTCGAAAGGTCTAGCAACCAATACACCAACACACATATATTCAACGAAAGGTCTACCTACCAATTCATGCCCGTATCGGCCATTAAATCCTAACAACGCTATCGATTGAATCACAAAACAATTAGATTCGTATAATTACGTTGCGCTTAGTTGACTGCAAAAAAAAAATCAAATTTATTGGAGCAAACACTAATAACAGTAATAACAAAAAAAAACACCTAAAAGCTTGAAGTGTCAGTTGTTATGAGTGCAATATAAAAAAAAGTACTAAAAAGCAACTGCATAGTTTTAGGCGCAAATGCCGTTTGAGTGGCTGAATGTAGGAAATGAATGTTGCAAGCAAATGCCAATTAAATTTTATCACAAACATTTAATCGACCCGTCGTCTTACTTGTCGTTGTTCTTCTTATTGGCGGGCCAAACGGCAAATATTAAACGTAACAGAGGACGGAGTTAAAAGTGAGCGGAAGCCAATGAATTGTTTGTACTGAGGAAATGACAGGGAAAGCATGAAATGAGCAGTCAAGCATAAATTATGTGATTAACGTATAAGAAAGTACATTAGGGTTCTTGTTGTTCGTGTTGTTTTGTATACTATGGCATGTCATGTTAAGTTATGTTATGTTATGCTATGTTATGTTATGATGTGAAAGATGTATTCTTTTTTATGTTATTTTGTTTTATGTTATGAGTTAATATGTTCAGTTATGTTAAGTCATATTATGTAATATTGTCTATGTTATATGATGTTAAGTTATGTTATGATGACAAGTGTTGTGTTTTATTACATTATGATGTGTTATAATTTATTAAACCATACCATATAATGTCTTGGTATTCTATGCTATGTTATGTTAGTTTACTTTATGCTAGGTTATGTTATGTTAAAATATGTTATGCCGTGTTGTCGTATACCACGGCATATTATGCTTTATTTTTTATGTCATCTTATGTTATGCAACTTTATGTTAAGTTTTCTCATGTCATGATATGTTATGTTACTCTACTTAAGTTTTTTAAATTATGTTATGGTGCTATGTTATGTAACTTTATTTTGTGTAACATATGCTATTCGGCCTTAAATTTTAAATTTGTAAACATTTTTTTTTTGTTTCCTTACATAAATTTTATTGTATTTTATTTTATTTTGCTATTTAAATTTTATTTATTGTATTCTATTTATTTCTTAAGGATGTAATTTTACTCCACTTTTATTCACATAGAAGCAGCTCAAAGCAAAAGCGCCGAAAATTATCAAAGTTGAATGAGAGCAACGAGACTGAAGTACCAAAAAAGGATAAAAAAAAATTGAACAAATCGTTGAAATTGCAGACCAAACCGGAAATGTTGACGACAATAAATAGAGATAAGGGTAAAGAGGGTAACAAGCCCGACGAAATTGGCACAGCAAATGCAAGGACAACTAAGATTGGTTGAAGGTAGAGTTTTCATGCAATAAAAGTGTTTTTGTATCAAATAGCGAGCGAAAGCACCAAAAATTGTCCTCTACTTTTTATTGTGCTGATCACCACACTCATTGAAATTTCGCTCTTACCGCTCCGACAGAAGGCAGTCAAGCAACAAATAAACTCAACAAGCAGCAATTAAATGGCCAAATGCCAAATTTGGAAATAAAAAAGTAATTGAGAAAAACTAAAGAAAAAAAAAAAACAAAACGGGAAAAGTACTAAAAGTGATGGTGTAAAAATCCAAAAGAACCGAAAGCAAAGAAAAACAAAACTTAAGAAAATTAGTTAATAGAAGAAGCATATCGAGCGCAGCAAATCGCTTTTGGCTTAAGCTGAAGGCCAAAGGACAGGCAAATCGTTTTAGCCAAAAGTCAAGCGTGACAAAACAAATACCTTACTAATGCCATGCCATGCCGATAAACAGAGAGAGAGAGAGAGAGAGAGAAGCGCACATGTAACACATAAACATATGTACTAGGAATGTATGTATGTACGAATAAATGATTGTGTGTATTTCTATACAAACACCATCAGCGTATAGTTAATGCAACCTGCAACATTTTTTTTTGTTGACAATTTTTTTTTTGAACACCTCGCCCACGCCTGCACCAGCCATTCAGCGATAAAGGATGTGAAATCAGCGACAGCCAGCCAACCAGTCGCAACACAGCCGGGCGCAATCATCCGCAATGGCAACTCATTTGGTGGCAACAATTGCTTGATAGAGAGCGGGCGAGTGAGGTGGGGCTGTGGTGCGGCGTAGTGAGCGCGCGCTGGCGTGTTTGGCGACAGAATCGATTCGATTAACGAAATGAAATTTGCGCCATAGTAAATTACAAATTGAACGCCCAAATGTATGCTATGAAGTTCGATTTTTTATTTATTTTTTGTTCGCTGGCTTTGCTTGGATGTACATACTAAATGCGATTTTTTCGATAGTGATGTGAACACGGAGTACATTATATATACATACTTAAATATGTATATGGCACATTCCACGTTAACCGGCACAGGACTCTACCCAAAACTAACGTTGATGGATCTTAGTGTTCGTGGACTTAAAATGTTTGCTACTGTTCGCTCATTATGGGCCAGTGTGAGCTTTTGGAAATTTTCAAAATGGCGGCCGAAAACCGGAGAAAAATCGAAATCTCGAATTAAGTAATCAGCTACCCCAAAAACCCTGGATGCAAAATGTCACAAAAACCAAAAAATAAAAAAAAAGCCCGCCATTTTGAATTTTTAAAAACTGATTATATATTCGTAATCAGCACCCTCAAAAACCATATATGCAAAATGTAACGAAAGCAAAACAATTTTTAGATGTAAAATTTCTCGAAAATCAAACAATTAGAAAAAAATAATATATGTGTCCGCCATTTTGGATATTTAATAAATGATCACAGAGACGTAATCAGCGACTCCAAAAAGCCCAAGATGCAATGTTACGAAAACCAAAAGATGTTTAAAAAAATAGGTCCGCCCTAATGGAACCGCCATTTTAAATTAAAAAAAATAAAATTGATTACAGTTTCGTAATCAGCGACCCAAATTTTTTTTCTTAGGTTTCCAGTCGCCATATTGAGCTGCCATTTTGGAAATTTCCAAGAGCTCACATTGGCATATAAAGGGCGCGATCAATACCAAATATTTTACGTAAATTTTAGGCAGAGCCCTGTGGCGATTGACGTGGAACGCCCCGTATATATGTACTTATTTGGCTAGTTGTTACCTCCATACTCAAAAAATTCTAAAAAAAAAATTAAAAATTTGTAAATTTCAACTTCGGTGTAAAAAAATTCATAACTTCATAATATTGCGCAATACTCAGAGCTACAATTGTGATTTTTTTAATTTTTTTTTTTGAGATGATATATTTTGGAAAACTAATTTTATTTCAAAAAATTTATATGTGAAAAATTTTTCAAGAAAAAAAAATTTTTTTAATATTTATTTTCATAGAGAATTTTGTTGTGTGTATGTGTGATTTTCTTCAAATTTTTTCCTCGCCCCGTTCTCGAGATATTTGGAAAACTATTAAATCGATTTGTTTTTGTTTTTGTGCTGTAAAGTTTTTAAAAATGTATTTATTAAGCTCAAATATAACATTTATTTATTATTTATGTTTGTGCATCAACACTAAAAATTTGAAACATATCAAACACATGAAGTGCGAGCGAACCCCGTCCGTTTTGGTATGGAACGCCCCATATACAGTGTTGTGGCGCCAAGCTATTTGCTATTTCCATATCTTATGGGCATTTATCATATACTTTTCCTGCTGCTAGCTTCAAATGTCACTGCTAATGCAACAAGAGTTTGGTTGAGAGCATACATCGCTATAGTACATCTAAAAATATCAGCGACTTTTCCTACGACTTTCCAAAACTTCGTTCTTATCAATCCTACAACAAAATTTGTATCTGCTTGCTTTTGGCTTCTTCCTGCTTGTTCTTCGTCTTCGTTCTATTCGCGCTTTTGTATTCTCTATAATTTTTCTTGTAGTACTTAAAAAATGTTTTCTTTTCGTATTTTTGTTGCTGCTTTCTCGTCTCGACAATGTCATTGTAACGTGCAATCAATTTAATTGCAATTGATATTTGCGACATCGCGCCCGCCACTATTTGTTTGTGTATGTTTCCTTTTCTTGTGCTTTCATACGTTTTCTATTGCACACATACTCGTACATATCCGCCCAGTTTAAGTATTTTTCCTTATGCTTGAAATACAATACCGGCGAACGGCAAACTTCGCTGAATTGGGCGATGCTGTCGTTCACCGTTCGCCCAACTATTTCGCCTACTTAAACAGAATTAGAGCGGTAGCGAAAACAGCTGATCCCATTTGGTCGCCTTTATAATTTGGGTGACCATATTTAGAAAAAACTAAACCATATTTAGAAATGAGGAAATGATAACAAATATAAATGTAAAACAAAGAAAGATTATTATAAATAATTTGTTTCAAGCCAGATTTAACGAATCCACAACTATATTTTTCAAACAACAAAAAAAAAATCGTGTTTAGGTTGTTTTCTTTTTAAACTTTGAAAGCACAAAACAAATACGGCCACCTTTGGCACGCACAGCTGTCATCGCCCAGCAGAGCGATAGAAATAAATCTATCGCCATGAAACGCCGCCAAGCGAACTTCGCATTTCGCTTTGGCTGTGTTCAATTTCATATGCTTGCGGGTGTTCTAATTTTGACAGCGCGAATTTCGCTGTGGTGAGTTCGCCGTTCGCCGGCATTGTATTTCAGCTATTATCGCTTCTTATTTCTATTTCTTCTATTGGCACATTCACCACATTTGCGCCGCGCTGCCAAAACAAATTTGCTATTCCGTCGTGTCATTTAGTTAGTCGATGACAACAAGCAGCAATGTAATGGGGCCTTGTACAGCTCGTTTAATATTGCACCGAATTTGGGTCTTAAGCATGCTTTGCTTTAATGCCGATAATCCGTGAATTTGAAATTGTCATTTGGTTATCAAAATTGAAGATATTGTTGTAATGGAAGCGAGTTTAATAAAAAGGGTGAGAGATAAAGTTGTTCATAAAAGTATTTTTTTTTTCAAAATGAGAATTTTGTTAAAGTTAATTCAAGGCTGTGTTGAACTCTAGATCATCCACTTAAAATATGTTAAAGAGAAGAGGGAAATTTGAACCACCCTATTATACACATGTATATCCAACCGGCGGAAGTAGCTAAGGAGAAATAGTTTACAACTGCCTCGGGTTTTGTTTACCTCGGGACGTCTGGTCATGACAGACCAAATAAGCTACGGATCCCGCAATTGAGTTTTAAAAGGTATCTCGGAACTAGAATGCATCGAAGCTGATGGTTGGCGAACGGTTCTGAAATGGCCGAAGGAGTAGGAGCTGCCAGTTTAGTGCTCTGAACAGAAAATTTACAGGCCCATTAAGCTACTGGGTGGTTGGAGTTTTTTCACATTGGAATTTACCGGTGCGCTACGGCCATGGACGACATACTTCACCACAATATTTGTTAACCACAGGGCTCGCCTTGTCAAGTACATGGTCATAAGACCGAATTGAATAAAAAAACAACAAACATATAGACAAGGACGAAGAGAAAAATGAAGAAGAAGAGGGCAAGTCGCTTGCTAGAGTTCTTAAGGAAAGGGCGATTAACGACTCCCACAGTGACGAAAGCAGTGTGATCTACGTGAGCTCGGTGGGAGAGAGAGACATAGATATTTTAGCAAGCCCTGGCAAAGAAGCCGAGACAGTTGAAGATAGAAAGAGATAGAAGAAGGCTCTATCGCAATGCAAAATGGTTTACCCAAAGAATCGTGAGAGCGAGCGCTCAGCGAGCCCGAAAGAGTGACGCTTGCATCAAAGCGCGCACTGTTCGATTGCGAACCCTATGCATCAAAAAAAATCGAAGGTATGCTAACAGTAAAGTCGAGAAGCACGCTAGAGGTGAGTTTAAAAAGCAGGGCTACGCGTAAAAGGAGAACCCGGCTATCAAGCTGCACAAAAGCTCCACGTACGGGGATAAACTGATGTATAAGCCCGCAAGGCGGGCGACGATAACAGACAGTCGACTTCGAAGGCGCCTATAAAAATAAGCATTGGACAAGCTGAGAAAGCCGAAAGGACAGATGACACCGTAGATCCCTGTGTAAGTCTAAGTAAGGCAACCAGGCAACACCCGACAGTTGCGTTTCTGCATAATGGTGATGCCTACGGGCAGATGACCAACGTAAAGTCTTTATCTTATAAATTTAACTGAATAAAATTTTTCAAATAGGTGGCAACCCGCTTCAGAAATATTTTTACATTAAAAATTCTTAAACCTCTTGATACACGTATTGTAATATTAAATTTATTTTATCAATTTAACTGAATAAAATTATTCAAAAGGTGGCAACCCTTCTCAAAAATATTTGCGGCAGTAACCTTTCGTTACGTAAACGTCTTTAGTTTAATGCCTCTATAGCAATATTTAATTTATCTTAACGATTAAATTAATTAAAATTTTCAAACAGGTGGCAACTTTCCACAAAAAATACATTCTGTTTCTTTCTGAAGGCTTAATCTTAATTTTTTTTCTTTTGACAGCCATATTGCAGTATTTACTTCATCTAATCAATTTATCTAAACTGCAATCATCAAACAGGTGGCAGCTCTCTAATATTGTTTTCTCCATATTTGAAGATAGGCCTCTAGCAATAAATCGGTTAAAACAGAATTCAAAGCCATGCAATAGTTTTCGAGCGATGCGCATACAAACATACAAACAGCCAGACAGGCAGACACAAAAGATCTAAAAATTGTTGTTTTGGGCTCGATTGCTCTAATAAAGATCTGCCATATTAATTTTTCTTTAATATCTATAATGTACATACAAACGTCCGCCTGTTACAATTTTATTATATGAATAGATTTCCAACAAAAAAAAGTGGTTTTCGCAATAAAATCCCACTCACCGGGGCTTACAAATCAAGCACCTCGGCCGCCAAAGCTAGATATACATACAGTATTGGCCAATACAATAGCACCCCCATTTCAAAGTGATATTGTTTGCCACTCATGTTTATTTATTTATTTTTAAGAATTTTCAATTAAAATACTGTTCATTCTCTCACAAAACTCACATAAACTCAAGCTTAAAACTTTTTAAAAGACCGCAAAAAAGTGCAACAAATTTTCACCCAAATTTCAAACTTTTTTCTCAGAAGCGGTAGAATTTTTTTGAATACACAGTTTTATAGCCCATTCAATTTTAGTCTAATAATATGCAAGTTTCAAGTAGCTAAAAATTACCGTTGATTTTTTAGAATTTTTTTCGCCGAGGATGTTGCGGGTCTCTGCCATATAAAAATAAATTGTGTTTAGTCCATATATGGAAGCAAATGAGACAAAAAAAATTCTAAAAAATCAACGGTAATCTTTAGCGACTTGAAGCTTGCACGTTATTGGACAAAATTGAATGCGCTATAAAACTGTGTACTCAAAAAAATTCTAGAGCTTTTGAGAAAAAAGTTTGAAATTTAAGGGAAAGTTTGTTGCACTTTTTTGCGGTCTTTTAAAAAGTTTAAAGCATTGGTTTATATGGGTTTTGTTGGAGAATGAGCTGTATTTTAATTGAAAATTCTTAAAAACAAATAATTAAACATAAGTGACAAACAATATCGCTTTGAAAGGGGGGTGCTATAGATATGTCCAATACTGTATATACTTACACAGGGCACGTAAAGCCAAAAAGATTTTCCCATTACATAAACAGCTTTTCAATTACAACCGTTCGGAAAGTACGTATACACATGTCCTTCAAGCAGTCAATCAACTCACATTGTTGTTGTAACCACTGTTGATTTTGTTGTTAGTGAAGTGCTTGGAAAACAATAATCAATGTCAAAAACCCACTTAAGCGCAACTGTCAAACTAAGGAGAACAATAAGCACATACACATATCTACATATGTGCATATGTATGTACGTAAGTGAAAAACTGAATTTCCAGAAGTACATACATATTTGTATGCGCAGGAATAGGAAAAGCACTCAGTAAACTCCAATTCGCCAGAAATGGTGGCGAGCGATGACAGCAAACGGAAAAGCAGCAAACAAACAAGTTAACCAGGCAATCGCTTGTAAGGATTTACTAATACAACAAAGCATACACATGTAAGTATTGCAGCAGTTATTGCTGGTTATTTATTTGTACAAAATCTATGTATGTATGCATGTCTGTATAAGTTAACGCATTATGCAATCTATACCATTTCTGTGTACATACATACTTCACTGAACTACACTAGCAATAACAATAATAGCAAATAAGTGCAGCAATGAATGATGGACGGACGTGTATCGCTAGGAATGCTAAAGACGGAGAGTAATAATAACAAACGAAATCAGAAAATATAATAAAAATGAAGAGAACAACAATAATATAACAACAGCAAAGTTAATTTAGTGGCTGATGGCATTGGATTCGGTAGAATGCGGGAAAAGTAGTTAAGAATACGAAATTTGATGGCATTGTGTTGCCATAAGAGAAAAGGCGATACGCCAAGAATCAAGGCGATAATGACAGTGGCAGGATTAAACGTAACGATAGGGGAAAATTAAGACTTCTATTTTGTGTCTAAACCAGAGATATATCTGTTATAAGAGAAAAGAATAAAAGTCAGTCAATAATTATTAAATAAGATGCATATTTTTTGAGTCATCTATTATAAAGTCCTTTCATAATAATTGTCAGAGATACATATTTTTAAGTCCTGAAAGACTTTTATTTTGAGACCTATATTATAGAAGTCCTTTGATAATAATTATCATTGGGATAAATATTTTTAAGTCTTCAAAGACTTTTATTTCGAGAGTTATATTATAAAAGTCGTTTCATAATAATTATAAGTGCGACCAACTTTTTTAATTCTTAAAAGAGGGGGCTTGTTCAGGACCATTTCGGGAAAAAATAAATAACACGAACGGCAATAACGCAAATTTGTGTTATTTCCCAATTGAATGTGAAATAACACACATTTGCTTTATTTCATTTCTCGTTGAGCAATAAGGCCAACTTTTAAACTTAACAATTTGAGTAATAAAGCAAAATAGTGCACATACATATGTAGGTAGTCACCCAGTTAAATTTGACAAAAAGAAGTAGTACATGAACAAGTTAAATGGACAGATTTGTAAGTATACAATTCCTCCTTTCGCAATTATGCACTGCTGGCATTATGACCGTTTAGAAAAAAGAAGATGAATAAAATGACACAATTTCACTTTTGAAACTGCTTTTTAATGTCCAAGTAATGGGCATGCGTATTATACCAGGTGAAGTTATATTAGAATGACAAGAAACATTTTGACGCTGCCTTATTTGAAAACATGCCTATAAAGTGTGCCTATTACGCCATTCATCCCTCCTGCTTGTACCGAGTATACGTTCAAATTTAGAAGTCTGAGAGTAGGTAAAATTTTACATATTTTCACATCACTATTTCGTACCGCATCACAGTGCGGCCGAAATCTAAAAGTGCGGCCAAAATTCGAAGCTTTGAAGATGTGATTCCAAATTTCGTACTAAGGGGGTTTCGGGTCACTAGTTACGAATCCGCTGTCAGCTAGCTAGGGCTTACCGTTGATTTTTGAAAAATTTTTTTTTTGTGACATTTTCTTCCATACGAAGTATTTTCGATGATATGATGAAAATAAGCACCACCTTCAACAAACAAAATGTCTAAAAAGCAACCGTAAGTCGCAACTACTTTAAACTTGCAGTTTTTTATACCTAAATTCAATGTGCTACAAAACTGCATACTCGGAATCTTTCTGAGGAATCTACTTAACTAAAAAGCTCCAAATTTTTAAATACGGGTGAAGCTAATAAGTATAAGCGTGTTAGGAAAAAAATATATTAAAATTTCAGTGGCAGATTTGGGCAGCTGAATTTTATTTTATTCAGTAGCTAATACTTTCTTAAGTAACCTTACTACGTACTATTTAATTTAACAACACAAATTTGGTTAAAAAAAAAAATCAAAAAAAAAAAAATTATATTTTTACTTCTAGAAAAATTTCTGTTACAGTTTTTATATTCACAAAAATTTTTACGTATTTGACTAGCCTCCCTTTGGTTTTGTTGGATTTCCTTTACTAAAAGTACTTTTTCACGTTTACGACTTCTCCCTTTGAATCTTGAATCCCTTTGAATTAGAGCGAGAAGAAAGATTTTGACACTGTCTTGTTTGAAAAAATGCCTTTAAAATTTGACTATAAGGCAGCTGAATTACAGAAAATACATTTTACAGAATGTTTCATAACTTCACCTGTTTATAGCGCCATGGTTCCATGCAAACATTTTAAGGTTTTCCAGCAATGTTTTCAACACATTTAAAAAAGCATGCAGATAAAATTCATGCAAAAGCGCTATTTCCAATTTGCTGAGCAATTATTAAAGACAACTATTTTGCTATATTTTGTTAGACTTTTCATAAGTACAAATATTTTGTGAATATTACTTTCTTCATATGAATTATATCACATTTTTTGTTTAATTGTATTTTTCGAATAAACAAAGTTCTTTTTCCTTCTGGTCAGTGTAAACTGTTTTTGTTACAAAAAATATAAATAAGCAAGGGGAAATAATACAAAATTTGTTTAATTCCAACATTTGTTGGAGATAAAGCGAAACTCAGACTTTGGTCTTATTTCCCATTTAAAAGTGAAATAAAGCAAATTTTGAGTTATTGCCGTTTGTGTCTTCTTCTTTCACTTTCACTTAATTGTTTTTGGAGTTTAACTGCTCTCAACTGACCGCAGTAATATTTTCGCCACTGTATGTACTACATAAATGAATATCAGAATTTTCGTATTTATTTCGGAATATCAACAGTGCGTATTGGCAAAGTGTTAAGCAACTTACATGCATACTCGTATTATTGAAAAGTGCCGCGTAGAGGACAGAACAATGAACAGACCAAGTTATGAAAATTCACAAACGAAATGCAGAAATAAGTATATAAGGATTTTATTATTATGGTTAATTTTCTTGTTTGTGAACCCAATAAGTCATAGGTAGCAAATACGCTTCATTAAAACTTGTAAAGAATTTAGCTAACTTCCGCGGAAACTCAAATACTTTTCTACGTGTTTGTCTGAGCTTTTCGCAAACTTCGGCTGGTACAAGGACTTTGTCTGAAACTGGCCCTATAATGAAATTTTTGGCAAAGTTAATTCCGCCATACATCAGGACGAGCATGATGAGTGACTTATGAAGTTAGATTTTTGATCTAGCAAAATTTTCATACTTATCGAAAATAAGGATAGAATGTAATGAAATTAAATAAGGATCGAAATGCCGGAAGTAAAACTATTTTCGGAGTCGTGGACCGAAGCTTATCGCAAATTTTCGGTTGTCGTAATGACTCCACCAAACAAGGAGCTTTCAATTTAGCGAAAAGTTCTGTTAATGTTCTGCTTCTCGAGAAACGAAGAAACGCCAAGAGTTTGGGGAATATTACTGCCAAAAGTGCGTCCGTCGATAACACAGATAAAACTGCAACGCATTTTGGGAAGAAGCTTGGCTTGCACTCTTACAAAATTAAACTGACGTATGATCTGAAGTCATACGACAATTTGCCCTCTTGAAGTTTTGCAGATTAGGCCCTTCAGCGATGGAGTCCATTTCTTCTTGAATGGCCTCGTGCGATCTAACGACTCTACTTTTTTTCTGTGGGGTTAAGTGAAGTCGTTGGTCTATGCCAACAGACCATAAAAGTAAGACAAAGCAAATGGTAAAAATTTTAATTGTAAAGTGCGCTTTATATAAGATTTATTTTTTTTAATTTTTTTTTGAAAACAACTCTGGTAAAGCAAAAAAAAAAAAAATATTCGAACCGCCTTTCAAGTTAGCTGTCCTATAAATCCTCAGTTTGCTAAGTAAAAATGCATGTTTATTGGGACAAAGTATATGTATGTATATTGCCAATGTAACCCTTTGCTTGAACTTTCACCCTACGCAATTCAACAGCTCAAGCAACAACTATAAATTGTTGGGTAAATTGGTAAACATGCCTGCGTGCGTATGCGCTTAAGTGGCTGTACGACTGAGTATACTCAGTATGCTTTAGTGAGCAGACGGTGATTGTAAGTGAAGCGGTGGCTAAGTGTGTAAGTGAGTGAGCTGTCATGCAATCATCAAACGCAGTGAGAACAACAACAATAACAACAAGTATAATAATAACAATAATAATGCAACATAAGCAAAAAAAAAAAAACAAAAACTGCTTGACGGGCAGCCCAAAATATTTATGTGCAAATGGGGACTGTCAGAAATTTTCAGTCAATTATGTTGGTCCGTGGGTGTATATTTAATCTTATATTTTTCGAAAATTACTACTCAATTCATATATATAAATATCTACTGTATTTGCCCTCTAGGAAACACCCATTACTTAAATAAAGTTACCTGCATTTGATCCACCAGCTGGTGGAAATTATAAAATTTTATTATTATTAAACTTTATAATATTATTGCTATTAAATTAAACTTATAACTAGTCACAAGCTAGTTTAGTAAAAACTAATTTAATTAAGTTTATCTAAGTTAGATCAGAATACTCTGGCCATATTCAACTAACCAGCTGAGTATTAAGAAATGGTTATAGAAATCAATTCTGCCTGCATATTCAGCATCCACTTCTTCCAGATACATAACTCACATCACAGATTTCGTGAACGTAAACATATGAAACAAAAGTTTCCCCAGCTTGCCATAAGCGCCTACTAAGGATTATTTATGACAGGTGCTAATGTTTTTTAACTCATTATAAAATTTAAGTAACTGGTGTTCGGCAGAATGAAACGAAAAAAAAAAATAAGATGAATTTTAACCAATTTTCTGCTAATTAGTTACCCTTTGGGGTGCAAAATTTTTGCTGTGAGAATACTTTCAAGCAGATAAATTAAAAAAAAAAAATAGATGAAAAAAGGTCCTAAAAATTTTAATTTTTCACAAAAATTTATTTTGGTATAAAAATACCAAATACTGCTTTGGTATGTTAAGGATTTTCGAGATTATATCCAGATTTAGAAACTACTTCGGCATTTTTGGGACTATTTTGGCATTTTCGAGACTACTTCGACATTTTTCGGGAGGGCGGGCGTGCAATGTTTCATACTTCCACTCGGAGACCGAATTGCCCATTGTGAGTGACCTCTTTTTGTGAGCGTCAGGAGGAGACACATACCTAAATCGAAATAGTAGCTTTAAGTAATTATTTTACTGAACCAATTACTATCTCTGATGTAGCCGATAACATCCAACAGTTCCACCTCTGCTACTTTGCCCAGACTCTTGAAGAAGCGTTAACCCAAGTGTTTGAGTCGCTTCGTCTGTAGACCTGGACTTCGACACAGATTTACTCTTACTCATCCTCATCACCGCAGCCTTTGCAGAGAGTACTTGTTGGTATTCGCCACCGGTGGAGTAATGGTGGTATAGCACAGTGCCCTGTGATGACGCCGGTAAGGAGTCTTCCTGCAGATCTATTGAGTTACAGTATGCCTCCGGGAACCCAGCATAGAGTGACGTGTCGACAAAAATTGTGCCTTTGTCTTCCGGAATTCTAGTACTAAGAGATTAGCCGCCCTCTCTATGGCGTCGGAGATCTACGCTGGGAAGACACTGCAGTCGTTCGATAGACGAAAGGACCGGTTGAACTGCAAGTATTTCGACTAGACACTTTTCCATATTATTTTCTTGTTATTCCCTTTGTTTAGAGCCCTCCACTAAACCAAGAACCCGTGGGTTGCAAATATATCGATAAAAATTACGAAAAACATATCGATAAATCTATCGATAAATGTATCGATAACATTATATTCGAATACATGGATAACAATATCGTTAAATATGTCGATATTTATCTATATATTAATATGCTAACATAAATTTTGTCTCCGTTCGGTTGGTGATTCTACCGAACCGATTTCAAAACCAAGAGCACCATTAGATGAGGAGAGATTTTATTTTTTTTCGCAATTTGTTTTGTTTCGTATTTGAAACTAAACTTTGTACTAAAGATAAACGTGATGATGAAGAAATAAGTGCTAACCATTAAAACCAAAAAGTAAAGATAAAATTGGCGATAAAGACTAAAATTAAAACAATAAGAAATACATAAGAATTAGGGTAACTGAAAGTGTAAGAAAATATATTGAAATTTTTAGAACGAAATCGAAATAAGTTCAGTCATAAAAAATGTAGTTATCAAAAGTTACCAAGTTACCGAAATGTATCGAAACATCGAAGTTTATAGTTATCGAAATATTTATGGTATTATATAAATTTTTAAAGTTAACGAAACTTATCAAGTTATCGGTATTAATTGAGTTACCATAATTTGTAGTTATCGATATTTATTGATTCACTGAAATTTTTCGATTTATTGAATGGAAGCTTTTGGAGTTTTCAAAATATATCGAGTTATCGAAATTTCAAGGTTATATAAATTTATCGAGTTATTACTGTTTGTCAAACTTTATCGTGTTACCAGAATGTAACGAGTTAACAAAATTTGTCAATGGCTTTCGAAAAATATGGAGCTGTCAAAATTAACCGAGCTATCGAGATTTATAGAGGTATCCAAAGTTTATCTTTTTATATCGATATATATATATATTTTTGAGTTATCGAAATTTTTCGAGCCCTCAAAATGCACAGCTAACCGAAATTTATCGAAAATTATCGAAATTAGTCGAGTTAACGGATTTTGTTGAGTAATCGGATTTCAGCGTTTTTGAAATTCATTGAGCTATCGATATGAAATTGTCGAAATTTATCGACAAACTGGAATGTATCAGCTCAATTCCAAGCGCTGCCAAAGTCCTCAAAAAACCTTTAAAGATATGAAAAATTGTAGTCATATTTTAATTCCAAAGCAGGAGATTTTCCGACAAGTAACTTTGTACCTCATATGCTAAACGACGTGCTAAGTTAGAAAGCCTCTCCAAGGGCCTTAAAAAACTAGAAAAACGGTCGAATTTCGACAGTAACTGGCACTAACTAGCATTAACTAGTAACATTATTTTTTTCATTATATTAAAGGATCTAAAAAAAAAATCCATAAATATAAGGAAGTTACCAAAGCTCCCAAATGGTGTTAAGAAGGCGGAAGGCACAAGTTCAAGGACCAGAGTAGAATTATAAAATTCAGTATTTGCCCAGCATAATGATCGTTTAAAAGCTCACTCCAACCAGTTTTACTTTCCTAAGGGGTACTTACATGTATTTGTGTTTGTTGTTTAAGCTGTCATCACACTGAGTGTGTGGGGTGTTGGTGCTGCAGCCGCTATACTAAGTACATACATACATACATATTTGTACAAATGCATTGACGCCACTGTTTGTTACGTGTTGTTGACGTTTACAATTGGTGTTGATAACCCAAAAAGATTTACCAATCCAAAACGTCAGTGAACTGCTGAACTTTGTGGCAGCTCAACTTTATTCAACTCAATTGAAAGCAATACAGTGTGGAGTTGGATGAATAACATACTATATATTTTAAAAGTTGAAAATTGAAAGTGTGAAGAAGTACGATTTGGATGGAAGAATGGCGTTGTTGAAGGTGCCAGCGCCAGCGATGATGACGACGTCGGCGACGAGGACGACGACGAGAGTATGAGTAGACCTGCGCTAGGAAACCGCCCGCTCAACAGCAAATGTAATTCAACTGTAACAACTAAGAGGAATTGAAGGGTTAAAAAGGTGTTGAAAATGTGGTTGGCAGGCAATTGCTGACAGGAGAAAACACAAAATAAAAAATAAAACAATCACAAAGAAATGAAAAAATACAAGTGTTGCTAAAAGCTGAAATTGTGGCGCATACACATACTTTAGCTGCTAACAAATGAATCAGTTCCAAGCACATATCTATGTACGTATTTTTATAGGCCGTTTTTCAGTTAGTGTGTTCTTTGGGCAAGAAACACGCAAGTGTTAAACAAAAGTAAACAATGGTGAAAATGAATTGAAAATGTACTCACTGTGGAGTGGCAAATAAAGAGATTGCCAGTCATACAATGCAATGCAATGTATGTATGCATGTATGTAAGGGCGAACCGAACGAGTACTCATACCTTGACAAATCCATGGAGACAGCAGCAACTTATTTAACAATCTCTATTATAAAGCAAAGAGAGCTGGAGTGGGTAGAGTAGAGTGGTGTATGCGGGAAAATTTTCAATTATTTTAAAACTTTTGCAATTTGTTTGGAAATGCGAGATTGTGAATCAGAACAAAGGTAAGGAGGTATATGTATGTTGTATGTACATATGTACATACATATGTAAGGTGGATGCAGAAAAGAAGTTTCAAAGGCAGGCAGCCAGCTAATAACCTGCAGGCTTAGAAAGAAGTGTGGAAAAGCAATCCGAGTGGATTGGTTAAACAACGATCAGCATTGTGGTGACTCTGAGGATAGACAGGCTTTTCTTTTATGTGCATCAGGAATAACGTCCGCAATTTTGTATGCTCGTTTGTGTTTTTATACCCGAGCGCACTTGTGCACAAGGGTATATTAATTTTGTTCACATAACGGTTGTTTGTAACAGCCAAAACGAATCGAGATAGATATAGACAAATGTATACATAAATGATCAGGATGAAAAAAGAAATCGATTAAGCCATGTCTGTCTGTCCGTCCGTCCGTCCGTCTGTCCGTCTGTCCGTCTGTCCGTCTGTCCGTCTGTCCGTGTACACGATAACTCGAGCAAAAATTGAGATATCTCAACGAAATTTGGTACGTAGGTTTCCCTTAATCCAAGGTAGGTTGGTATTGAAAATGGGCGAAATCGGACTTTAACCACGCCCACTTCCCATATAACGGTAATTTCCAGAAATACGAAAACTGCGATATTTTAGTAACTATTGAAGATAATTCACTCAAAATTGATATTTACAATAATTTTTAGACGAAAAATAAGAATATTATAAATTTTTGGAAAATGGGCGTAGCCACGCCCACTTATGGTTACATGTGTATATCTTGGTAACCGCTGCACCAATTTCTTCCAAACTTGGCACAGTTGTTGGCCTTCGCATAACATACCAAATGGCCGAAAATTTTTAAAATCGCTCAATAACCACGCCTACTTCCCATATAACGGTAATTTAGAGAAATACAAAATCTTCGATTGAAGCTAATTTATTCAAAATTGATGCTTGCAACAATTCTTTACCAAGAAATACGTTTATGGTAAAATTTTGGAAAATGGGCGTGGCACCGCCCACTTATGATCACATATAAGTATATCAGTAACCGTTCTACCAATTTGTACCAAACTCGGTATGGTTATTGTACTTGCCACGTGTAAGCAAAACGTTGAAAATTATTGAAATCGGACTAAAATAACGGCCGATTCTCATATAACGGTAAATTTAAGAAATGCTTGAAACTTCAGTATTTCGAAATTGAAGGACGCTAATTTACTCAAAATTGATACACCTCGGCTTACCATCTAGCGGAAGGTTTCGGAAGGGTGAAAAAACATATATTTAATACTTGCGCCGGGTATTTAATGTTCGGCTCCGCCCGAACTTAGACTTTCTTACTTGTTATTTTTATTTTTGTTTTTAGTCCGTTAAATTGTTGTGTTAATTGAGGTAGCAAAAGTTCGTGTAGATATTTGTTTTGGCTGATATAATCATCTATCGCTTCAAAGTATCGACCACGATAAAGGCGATATCATCTTTATCGATATTTTTGGATACCATTTGTTATCGATAAGTAAATTGGTAATCGATATTTCTTGGAAATTTATTTATCGATAACATTCAAGTTTGAACGTGTTTTCAACGATGAGAAGCTTTCGTTATCGATAAAGATTGTTGTAGCGCTATCGATATGTTTTGAAGATTTACAGTAATCGATAAATGCAATCGAAATCGATATGCGTACAAAATTTATATTCGTCATATTTATACTAGCTATCGATAATTTTAAAGTTTTTACTTCGTTTTTGTGCATCAATAGTGTCACTATCGATATACTTGAATGTTAAGAGTTTGCGATAAATAAACTCGTATTCGATATGTTCATAAAATTTTCTGTCGCATTCACACTAAGTCAGGATAGCTATTAATTATGAAGATATATGTATTAGCTATCGAAAAGAGTATTGTTATCGTTATCGATATTTTTCAATATTTATATTTATCCATAAATACATTCGACAACGATATGTGTACAAATTTTGTCTTAGTCACATTCACACTAGTTACCGATAATTATCAATTTTCGTCGCGTATTTTAGCAAATAACATTAACAAACACAGCTATGGTCAATAATTTAGCACCAAAATTCCAGAAATACCGTGAAAAAAAGTTTCAAGGCTTGTACACATTTAAAAAATAAAAATAAAATAAAATCAAATTAAAAAAAAAAAATTATTTATTTTTATTTATATATAATATTTGCAAAAACTACCATACTGCGATTTTGTTTTTTAATGGTATTAGGCTCTTATTTATCAAAATTTTCAGATACTAAAAAAAGGATACAATTTGGATTTTACTTGTTGTTGTAGACTTTTTTTTTAATTAATGGCTTACTTCTAGTGGACTACTCAATTCTGGTTAGAGAGAGCAAGTGTCAAATAGCTAAAAATGACCGTTGATTGAGAATTTTTTTCGAGGGTGCTGCGCATTTACTTCCATACATCTTACCTATGTTTTTGCTTTCGAAATATTTTTAAGAAGTTTTACTGCTCAACTATGTAGTCTAAGCAGAGCATTTACAAAAATGAAGTCGGAGGACTCGATGTTCTTTTAAAAGAAACAAAAATATATTTTAAGGTACATTTAAGGAATAAACGACCCCTGAAATAATTCAAAGTAGCCAAGTACAAAACAAAAAAAAAAACAAAAAATTGAGGACTAGGCCACTTCTGCTCTCAAGTTTCTCGGAAATGGCTTCAACGGATTTGATGAAATTTCGTATTCGAATAATGTTTTGCATTCGAAATTATTTACAAATTAAATAAAACATTATAAAATTGGGTTTCTGCCTACATACATGAGTATTTGCTTTATTTATTTATTTAATTTATTTTTTAGAGAATGAAGACATTACAATTCATTGATTGCATTTTTGTTATCGTTATTATTTGATTTTGATATTTTCGATAAAAAATATTCGTTAACTTTGCATTTTTATTTTTTTGATCAAATTGAATCATATTTTTTCTTGTTTTGATCAAATTTAATCGTTATTTGTGATTTTTAGCTTTTTTGATCGAAAATAATGGATATTTGAATTTTTATTTTTTTCGATTATTTTTTACCCTTATAATGGGGACTGCGTTTTTTAACCGTTTGAAATCTTTTGTGAGCTGAAAAATGAAATCTGCAAATTATGGTTGTGGTAGGATCGAAAAAATAAAAATCACAAAAATTTAACCATTTCGTAAAATAACGGTTAATATTTATCGGAAATATTGGAATCCAATTTTAAAGGTAAAATAGTTTTTTTTTTTATTTTAAATGCCATAACCGTTACGGTCCCTGCTGCAAAAGTATATATGCACTACGAGCATGGCTACAGTTCATACTAATGTTTCTTCGATTGAAACAGCAGGTCTAATATTGCGCAGTAGTTTTAAAAAGCTCATCAAGAGCATACTATCTGGTAGAAATTCTATACGAAAGTATTAATGAAACTAAGACTCGTCACTCGCCCTGACATAAAACGAAGCAATCAAAGTCACACTCGTACCAAACCGAAATTTTCTAAACCTGTTATATTTATGTAAAAAAAAAAACCGCAATAGAGGATGTGTAAGCATAGAAACAGTGATATTTCTAAGTACCAAAAGCACATATTATACTGCGTGGAATCGATTTATTGCATGAAAAAGTATGAATAAAATTGGCCAAAATATTGGTACGGTTATACATATTGTGACCCATCGTACTGATTTTGGCGGGACAGTGCCGATTTTGAGAAACTTTGTTCGACTGAAAATTTTCTAAAATTCGGCAGGTTAAGTGTTTAAATTTTTCTTATTTGTACCGATTGAATTCCGATTTTCAGTGTTCAAAATTAATCTAATAAAAGTCTCCCTGTACTCTGGCTCAAAAACCATTTTTCGGACAAACGTGGCAGCACTTTCGTTATCTTAAAGAACATAGAATATAAGGGAGCCGCAAATATAATTAACATCTTTATTTTATCTTCGGTTATGTTTTATTTTGTCAAACTGGTACTTCCGCTATATAGCAGTCTATCATTTTTGCTTTAATTTTCTTTAAGGTTTTTACAATTATTTGTTAAGTTTGTTGTTTTTTTTTTGTAAATGAAGCGATACTAAATAGAATCTAGTGAAATTATAAAAGAGAATACTAATTGCCTTACAAAATTTATGGATATGAAAAAGATATGTTTTTTAAAGAATTATTTTAATGTGGTTTCTTTTTGTTTTGTTTTAAATAAACTTTTGAACAGAAATCTGGTCACCGTAGTTATAAATACACATACATATGTATGTATGCTAAGCAAATACAATAACATTGACGATGACAAACGAGAAAAGTGACAGTAAGTCGCTATCAGCGAAGAAAGCGCGTGGAAAACTGGCAGTGGCAATGCCAATTTGGGAACCTAAAACCGTACTGGGGGCGTGCACAGACGTCAAGCAGTTAATGCGCACGACACACATTTGACTTAATGATTAGGCCATATGTTGAGGCATTAAATGTATTCAATATATGTACATACATACGTTTACAAATACATATGTTCATATGTATATAAATATTAGCATAAATATATATATATATATATACATTTACATATCTTAGCCTTAATGCGCTGTAATCGCTATAACTTCAACAAGGCGGCACAAATTTGAGCGTTTAACTGTAGATATACACACATGCCTATATGCAGACACATATACATACGTACATATGCACATATACATATATGGATTTACGCGTTAACATGTGTACTCTAAGCATCGTAAGCGATTAGCATTGCCGATGGTGGTGGGGATGTGTAGTACATTAAAAAAAAAAAAATCGTATGTCACTCGAGCTAGCCGGCGAATTCCCAAAATATTTTATGTTTTAGTCCTCATGTGTAATTTATTTGCTTTTTGTGCTTTAGTATATGTATATGTATGTATGAATGTGCACATTTGGTTTTTCCAAAGGCATACGCTTACTTGTGTTGATATAAAGCAATATATTTATAATTTGTTGCATATATTAAGGCGCGCAACGTAAAATGCGTTGTTCAGTAAAACGAAGGCGTGAATACTTAATAATAAATACGTATATAAAAATTTGTCAATGATTGCATTGCATTGAGGAATACCAAGTTACAGTGCAATGTCAGCACCAAACATTTTGTGACGACACAACTCAAAGTAACTCAAATCGCACATCCAATGTTGCGTCAAGTAAAGGAACGCCGCCTTCGGCATTAATTGTCGAGCGAAATTAAAATCTTATTGTTACTTTTTTAATGCTTATTTTGTTTCAGGAAGAAACAAATTTGATGCGCGTGATTGCTGTTGCTTAGGCGAATTCCAACACGTTGTGCCTAAAGGTATGCTACACCGTCATTCAGTTGGTGCAAAACCGGATACAAAGCACATATACAAGCACAATTGCGAAAAAGCAGCATACGCCAAAAAATCTCCACACTTCGTAAGCATCACTTGGCAAAAATTATTGAAGGAATAAGCTTTTGGAATCCCATCGATGCTCTCAGCTAGCTCGACGCACCATCCAAAAATTGTTCCGTGCAGTGGTAGCAACCCAATGTGCACGGGGCAAGCTTTTTTTCAATTTCTTTCTTTTCTAAACTTTGAGAAATTTTTGATTCTCAAGTGGAGATACAACATTTTGCTCCAAAATTTTCCCCAAGGTTTGATTAAAGCTTGAATTCAAATTGTCATCAAAGCTTTTCTCAAGTGGAGGATTTAGATTATTTTGCATACCAAAACTGTGCACTTTTGTTTGAGACTGGGTTGGTTCTCCAATTGAGGTATATTTGAAAATCAATATTGGAAATTGGAAGATATATATTGGATCTCCACTTGACTTCCAACCCAAATGTTTATTGGGAACTAACTGATTTCACAGTCACCTACTTCCCAATAGTACATTCTTTTTTAAGTTTTTTATGTATACATGCATCCTAGTCTCTATGAATTAGTCCCGGTTCTTTTCTGCTATTGCCATTTTTTTGCTTTTATTTTTTTATTACAAAGGTTCCGCCACCGAAACGGTGTCGCAGGAGGACGCTAGAAAGAATGAGAGATCACTCGAATTTAAGCGATACTTTCTAGCGGATTTCGTAAACATAAAAGGACATTGTTAAGTCCGTTTAAATGCTATTCACAAATTCCTAGCCGGTGAGGCGTAGAAAGGTTAACAGCAATACTAGATAGCAGAACAATTTCTGCCGAATTGAGCAGCTTCATACTAAAGAGGAACATTAGCATGTAGCGATAGGCACGTCTGAGGGTGAAGTTATTTCTCCACATTCAAATCAGAACTTGTCAAACTTGACCCGAGTATCTGGATTTTGTATTAAACCAAATTAGTATCCTCTAAGGAAGAGAAAAAAAATATAGACTTTTTTTAAGTGGATTTTCAGCAAGGTATGGACTCTCAACCCAAAAGCTGTGCTTTGGATATATTTAGCTCTGGATCCTGCTAGCAAGGTTCGGTCGGATAGACACCCTTACGGATTCAGTATAATCATGTAAAAATAGTACATAGAGGCAATGAGAATTTGCCCCATAAATATGTCCTAAATGTGATTCTACATACGGCTATTTCCAATTGGCCTATACATAATGTACAACGCTTCAGTGTGCTGAAAGACTCGGAGTACCAAGTCTATGACAAGAAAGGACCGTCAGAAATAGCATAATAATCTTTTGATAGCCTTTTAATATTAGACCGGGCGCTGACTGAACATAATTTGAATTATAATTCCACAAGCCCTTTGGTGACCTTTACCTATTAAAGGCCGCCTAGGGCGGGAGATTTGATGCGCCTGACAGGTATACAATTTTGTATACAGATGGAACATGGAGTTGGAGAGGATGCTTCCTCTAAAGCTCAGCAAGCAAATCAGTAAATCTTCCTGAATTTGTGGGTGTTCTTCAAGCAGACGTATTTGCTATTGCTAAAGGATGTTGAAGCGTGAAAGCTTACGCCAACACCAATACGAGCGAGTCGCTTTTCACTGGGTTAGCCAATCGATCATTATAGCTGTGGCGTTCTTGCTAACAAAGTAGCGAAGCTGGTTAAAGAGTGCGGAACTTATTTTAAGAGAGTTAGTAGTTCGAAGTAGATGGATTGATTGACTGAAACAAATATATCTGTTGTGTCCTCAACCATTTATAGTACCTCATCCAACAATAGAGATCCCAGAAATTTGAAGAGGTCTCCAGGGGTTAGCGATTATATGAACTCAACGCTTGGCCAGAGTTTACCTATATGCCCTCCCGTGTTCTCGCAACCGCCTCGCATTCGCGAAACTGGTGTGCTAGATCCTATCGTAAGGATGGAGGTCTGCATTCTCGTTACTCTTAACTATGTGACCTAGTACCCAAATTAGTTGGTTGTCATTGTGCTCCGCAGTATGTTCAGCCACAATGCACTCAAGAGCCAAGGAGGACTTAATCTCACATGATAAGAAGGCCTTGAGTGCACAGAAGTTTGATATCCAGTATTGAGCCTAGATAACTTCTGTGGTGACATTAACGGCGACCGCATTCAAAGTAATCTTCCTTATACCTGGAAGTGTTCATCTTATAGAAAAGTAACTGTTTTGGATGGTTGGATGTTCAGACCCATACCTAAACAAAAGCCTTTTGCTAAGTTTAGTGCCATTATCAGACTTAAGTTCGTACACAACTAACCTCCGCTAAAGAGGGGATAACACTCCTTTGTTGTTGTTGTAGCGGCTACAACAACCCCGCCCAGATCGGTTGGTATCTCAGTCGTTGTCGTCAAGTTCCACTAACGGCAACCCTAGGAAGCGTGCAGCTTCTGCGGGGTTTGCCCATAAGGACAAGGTCGTTAGGGATGTCGGGTTTGCCGGGCATGCGAAGAGATGTTTCGAGTCATGTGGGGTCTCTCCGCATGCCGGACATTCATTAGGCACATCCTCATTCAGCCTACTCAGGTAGGAGTTTAACCTGCTGCAGTAGCCGGAGCGAAGTTGTGCAAGTGTGGTGCGCGTCTCCCGAGGCAGATGAAGCTCCGTCTCGTCAATGTCCGGGGGTGGTGTGCCTAGAACGGCATTCACAGGTCTAGAGTCTACATAACTCGAGACTGAGTCCCTGTGAATGCCGTTCAAGGCCTGTCTGTAGGCTGTCGGGTCCAGAGGTTGCTTAATGAACCTCTGGACTTCGTCCGTTAGTTCATATAGATGCCTCCTGACGTGCCTAGGCGAGGGCTCCTCTGCAAGCAGCTGTCTGCACGGGTGGCCACTTCTGTGGGTCCCGATCAGGAACTGCTTGCAGAGCATTATATTGTGCTCCTTTACCGGGAGCATTTGCGCCTCGCCGTGCAGGTGGTGTTCAGGCGTCATCAGGAGGCATCCCGTCGCTGTCCTCAGTGCGGTGTTTTGTGCGGTCTGTAGCTTCGTCCACTGCGTCCTACTAGTCCCAGGCGACCACACTGGCGCTGCGTAGTTCAAAACCGGCCGGCCTATTGCCTTGTATGTTGCCAGCAACGTTTCTTTGTCTTTGCCCCAAGTACTGCCGGCTAGCGACTTGAGGACCTTGTTGCGGCTCTGTACTTTATTGACAATAGCGGTTGAGTGCGCAGAGAAGGAGAGCAGGCTGTCGAAAGTTACTCCGAGTATTTTGGGGTTATTCACCGTCGGAATTGGTGTGTCATCGACGTGAATCCCCAGCGGTAGCCTGACCTCCTTCGTCCAGGTTGTGAAGAGGGTCGCGGAGGATTTCGTAGGGGAGAGGGCTAGACACTTTGCAGTGAAGAAGCGAGAAAGTTCGGAGAGATAGCCGTTTACTTTCGAACACAGGTAATCAATTCCATTCCCAGTCGCCATAATCGAGCAATCGTCGGCATAGGAGACAATCGAGACTCCCTCTGGTGGTTGAGGGAGCTTTGAAATATAAAAGTTAAACAGTAGCGGGGAAAGGACACCACCCTGAGGAACCCCCTGTTTTATTTTTCGCTGCTTACTCGTTTTGTCTCTGAACATTACCGACGAATGTCGACCACTTAGATAATTTGCCGACCACCGTTTGAGCCTCTGTGGGAGAGAGGAGGCCTCTATATCTTCTAGTAGCGTGGAATGGCAGACGGTGTCAAACGCCTTTGACAAGTCCAACGCTACTAGAATCGTTCTCTCACAGGGACGGTTACGGTTAAGGCCACGAGTTATCTGAGTGTTTATGGCGTTAAGTGCTGTTGTTGTGCTGTGCACTTTACGGAAACCATGCTGATGCTTCGCTGGGGTCAGGTGATTTGTGAAGTACGGGAGTAGCAAGGCCTCGAGTGTCTTCGCTACCGGGGAAAGGAGTGTAATCGGACGATACGAATCTCCTTTGTTTGCAGGTTTCCCCGGTTTGAGCAGTGGGACCACTCTCCCCACCTTCCAGATGTCTGGGATGATGAGAGTGGCCATTGACAAATTGAGGACCTCCGTTAGGTACGCTACCCCCGCAGGACCCAAATTTTTCAGCATCAGCATGCATATACCGTCGGGACCCATGGCTTTGGAGGCTTTCGCCTTCCCGATGGCCACCTGAACTTCACCGCAAGTGAAAGCAAGGGGGGCACAATTTGTTGGCAGTTTGTGCAGCCTTCTGGTCACTCGACGCTTGGCTTTGTCCACCGGAGGATGCAGTATGAACTGCCGGCTAAAATAGCTCGCGCATCGCTCCGGGTCCGACGAAGCATGGTCGCCGAAGGAAATTTCGACTCTGTCGTCGTGCTTCGTCGGATTAGACAATGACCTCACGGTTGACCAAAGCTTGCTCACACCAGAGGTGAAGTTGCAAGTCTTCAGATGCTCCTCCCACTTCTTCCGCTTATGTACGTTTACAAGTTGCCGAATCTCCGCGTTGAGATCCCTGATACGGGGATCTCCGGGATCGGCCTGACGAAGGCTATCACGCTCATTTGCTAAAACAGCCGCTTCGGCAGGGAAGTTTGGACGTGGGTCCGATATGCATCCTGCCGGTATGAAGCGGGCTGCAGCAGCAGTGATAGCCCTGCGGAACTTACGTTCACCGAGGTGGACGTCGGTTGGTGTGGGGAGCGATGTGAAGGTGTTTTCAGTAAACTCCGCGTAACCTTTCCAGTCAGCTTTAGAAAAGTTGACATAGGTCCGGTGTTTGGCGGAGGCAAAGTCGGTTGGTTTGTCAATCGAGATGACTATGGGTAGATGGTCTGATGCTAGAGTCAGCATAGGTCGCCACGTTATGCTGTTTATCAGACCAGCGCTGACTATTGTGATGTCTGGCGAGCTACTGCAGTTACCCATAATCCTGGTGGGTGCGTCGTCGTTCATTGTGCAGAATGTCGAATCGTCTATCTGCTCAGCCAAGTCTGTTCCCCTACGATCGTTTGACAGGCTTGAGTGCCAAAGATCGTGGTGCGCATTGAAGTCACCTACTACCATACGGTTTTCACCTCTGAGGAGCGCACCTATATCAGGGTGATATCCTGCCGGGCAGCAGGTGACAGGGGGTATGTATATATTAAATATTTCGAGCTCGACACCGCCTGACCGGATAGCAATGCCCTGACATTCTAGGGTGGTATCCCTGCGGTCGATGTCTGCTTCGATAAGACGATACTGCACGGTGTGGTGCGTGATGAACGCTAAGCCACCACCATTATCTCGCTCGCGATCTCGACGGTGCACGTTGTACCCGGCACAATTCAACAAAGTTGAATTGCTGTGCAACTTCGTCTCTTGGACCGCAGCTATTAATATACCATGCCGACACATAAAGGCGGTTATCTCCTCAATCTTGCTCTGTAGCCCGTTACAGTTGAATTGTAGGAGCTTCATGTGGTTCGGGAGACGTGTTGTGATGCGGGGTGTGAGTGAGGTGTATGTTCTTGCCGCCGTTGGCTGTGTGCGCTGCTGGGGTGATTGCCTCCCTGTGGTGGTAGTGGGGGGCGTCGCAATTGACGTCAGCGACCGAGCAGCGCAACACGGGCCCTCGAAGTTCCCCGTCCAATCTCGCGTGGTGCGCAGACCTGAACATGCCCTAAAGTGGCACCAGCCAAGGCAGGTGTTGCACTTGACTGATGTCACATTACGGAATATTCTGGTCTGACATACCGTGCAGATTGTAGGGGGAACCAAGAGTTGTTGGCGGCGGCGTGTGGGTGGTGGTGCGGTTGTGTGTGTTATGTGGTCTGTGGTGGCTGTGGTATGTTGTTGTGTTGTGGCGACTGTGTGTGGTTGCTGTGTGAGTGTGTGGGGCTGCACGGGCGGACTATGGGTTGCCGTGGAGGCTGCTCTATTTGAGCAACAGGGGGCCACGTACGACGTGGTCCACTGTCTATGTGTCCGTAGTCCCGAGCAGACCCTGAGGTGACTCCACCCCTCGCAGGCATTACACTTGACTGAGGTGGAGTTGTGGTGTAAACGTCTCCGACATACACAGCAGGTGTATATTTCTGGCCCAGGGTTTGACTCGATGCCAGCCCTGAGTAGGAGAATGCGTAGTGAATGTTGCCCTATGGACGGACAACTTCTGAGATACTTCGCCGACCTAAACGGGGTCAGATCGCCGAGACAACAGCCCTTGGTCGGGTGAAACCCGAGTCATTCCGGTACGTAGAACCGGCTGTCGTCACTGATGTCGGTTTCAGCTATCCTTGTGTGAAGTAGCCTAGCTATTCATTTGAGGATGGTTGCCTGCACATTACGTCTTTCGAGTACCCGACCGACACCAAGATGAGAGGTGTTATCAAAAGCCCCCTCCATATCGGTTAAGGCACAGAATATTGTTTCACCACACTCGAAAGCGCCTTGTACCTCCGTAGACAGGGCCTACAGTGCAGTGTACTCTGTAGGTATGCTGGCCAAGATGCAAAGTCGCTTGGCCGGTGGGTGAATAGAACTCCCAGCCAGCTTTCAGTCCATTGTAGATGGTCTAATTCGTCGGGATGAGAACTTCTCCGAGCTCTGAGTAGCATCCGGGAAATGGGCCGAGAGCAGGGAAAGTGCGCTCTCCTTTTCGTTATCCGACTAGGAAGCGAATGGCGCCGGATTTCTGGTGTGGTTTCTGTGCGGTCCCTCGTCAATGCTTTGTGCAGCTTAGCGACTGTAGATTCGATCAGATACCCCCAGAGAACTTTATGAAGCTGCCACGTTTAGCTTTCCCGATATCTTTACTGCTCCCAAAACAAACTAGATAATTGTACGGTTTGACGGAGAAGGCTGAGACGAGACCCTCGACTGGCTGACCACTGGCTGACCACTGGCTGGACCACGAGTCTGTTGCTGACAGTGATGCCAAGTAATTCTTTTCCAACCCTCGTGAAAAATGTCGGTGTTTGGCTAACATTATGATTATACAGTTCTTCGCTTAGGATATACTCTAAATAGTTTGTAGTAAGGAGTTAAGTTTTTGGAGGCATTCCCACCGGTTTAGAAGAGCTAAGAAAAAGGTGGTAAACCACAACAAAAAGCAGGGATAACACGATTTGTATATTTGTACATTTCTACACGAAAATCAGTACTTCATATTTCTGCTTAAAAGGGATAGAACCTTCACTTTTGGATATATGTTGTTTTCCCGCCACAATGAACCAGCAACTATTAGCTCTGCACCCCACTTACGAGTAAGGGGTATCAAAACTAGTCGGCTATCTATAGCCTCACAATTTTTTAAGCAGTAATGCATGTCTTTAGAGATTAAAGTGTTCCAAAGCATTCAGCCTTTTTGGTTTTAAGCGTTAAACTCGTTCCAAAAGTCACAAAAAAGAGACTATGAAAAAATTGTGTGTTCAAAAACTTTTAGACTTTGAGCTTAGCTAATCACGCCTGAAATGCCCTAACGCTACTACTTACCGTATTACCTACGCCTTTTCTGGTTTACAAGCTTTCTTTCTTTGTAAGGGTCACAATCAATTGGGATTCAACTGGTTTTACCTAAATCACTTTCACACAATAAAATTAAATGTGGCAGGTTGCAAAGAAAAAAATATGTACATACATATGTAGGTGTTTATGTGTGTAACCATACACATATGCATTGCAAGTACACGCACTACACTATGGCAGCCAAACTGAAAGGCAAACTAGTATTGAAAGCAATAAAATGACTAAATCTACTAAATCCAAATGAACCTTAAGTACAGAAAAATAATAAAGGCGTTGATTTTTGTGTTGAACAAAGCGATCTCTGCATATCGCCATATGAGGAAGGTAAGTTGTTAGAAAGTATTAGAACACATACATATGTACAACATATGCAGCTATTTATGTACACTCGCGGTCACGCAAATGTTACCAAGACTTTTTTGTTTTAATGTGGTAGAATTTTGTTAATTAATAAAGAAAAACATTTTTTTTTTTTCAAATATAGTTCGAACCGCACAAAATTTAGAAAATTTCATAACATTTTCAATTCAATTCAACTTCAAAACTTTTCATAAACAATTTTTGGGAAATTCCAGTAATGCAGTTTACTAGCCCATTTAATTTTAGTATAATAAAGTGCAAGTTTGAAGTAGCTCAAAGTTCTGGTTAATTTTAGAATTTTTTTTTTCCATATGATGTAGCGCTCATATAAAAAGCATTTGTTACATGTAAATAAGACACAAGACCGTCGGCAAAGCCACTTCAAACTTGCACTAAAATTAAATGTGCTATTAAGCTGCATACCCGAAACTTTCATACAAATTTTTTTTAAAAAGCTTGAAATTTTTGTGAAAATTTGATCATTTTTTTTTAATTTTGTACAAAGTTTGAAACTTTTATTTATATAGTTTTTTTTACAGTTTGAACTATAATTAAAAACATATAAAATTTTTTTATTAATTTACAAAATTCAAAAAAATTTTTACGAAGTAAGGTGGTAAGATTTGCGTGGCGATGAGTGTGTGTAGAAATGCGTGGAGAGTTATGCAGAGGAAAGCATGAAATAAGTGCACATATGAGTATTTACGTTTTCCATACTTATAAAGTTCTCTTGTGGCAAATGAATTTCTTAGCACGCCTCCAAGTATGCTTACACTGTCAACTATTTACATACATATGTACATATGTATGTGCATATATGTACATATTTACATACACAAATAAAAATGTACACAGCCTTATTTATTTGAGCGCACGTCACTTTCATTTCCGCCACTTTCTTTACTTAACAGCGTTCCAGCCTTTTTGCTTTTCATTCTCATTTTCCTTTTATTCATTTCATTGTCCGCACCGTAAACAGTAGGAAAATAAAAGCGAAACATTTCTTTGTTTGCAAATTGTACTTTTGATTGCATTGCTCACAACTTATTCGTTTCCTTTATTCGTTTTTATTGCCATTGCTTTTGTGTTGTAGTTTTTCGGGTTAGCGCACTTTGTTTGGTTGGCTCGCTTTTCACTTGGCCCTTGATGCTGCGGTGCGCGGTGCCCTAAGCACTGTTCTCATACGAACTTGATTTGATTTAATTTAATTTAATGGAAAAAAGTTCGTAACAATAAAGAGCGGGGAGCGATGTTAATACTGGATTATTTCAATATCTACCGATCTGAGTACCGGGGGATTTAATAGGCTAGTGAAATGGTGCTTTGCAAAACTCTTAAATGCTGAGCTTCGAAAGAGTCAAAAAAATATCGAATTAGGCCGACTCTGAAGATTCAAACAATTTTGGAGCAGTGGAAAGTAGTTTCATTTCGATTTTTCCAATCAAATTTAATCATTATTTATGATTGTTTTCGATCAAGAATAATCTTGTTCTTTTTTTCGTTTTTAATGTTTCGATCAACTTTTTATTGAAATTTTTGATTTTTATTTTTTCGATCATATTATAACCGTTAGTTATATTCAGATTTAATTTTGTAGATCAAAAAGACTTAAATCGGTCACAAAAACGCAGCTTATATTATTACGGTTAGAACTGATCGAAAAGTAACAAAATATCGACTATTTTTGATCGAAAGACCTAAAACATAAAAATCCTTGATCGAAAAATGCAAATAAAAAAGCCGATTTTGCAATTATTTAAAAATAAAAATCTTGATGTTTAACGTTTATTTATTTTTGTTCCGTGGATATAAAATAAAAGAATAAGTATGTATTACACTTAGGTGCGCTCTAAACTATTCTCCACGCTTAGAGTGTCTTTCACAGACCTCTCTTTTCATAGTCGTCGATACATTTATCGATAACATAATCGGCAATGCATTTTTAATGTTTAATTTATGGGCGTATATATTTATCAATAGATTTTTAAATATTGATATCGATATATTTTTAAATATTGATGCCGATGGATTAATCGAAATTGTTATCGACTTTTACCGAAGTTTTCATCGATTTTTTTGCGAAAACTTTAACGATGTTCTTAATATTAAACTTTGTTATCGGAGTAAAATTTTAATGTGTCATCTATTTACTATCGTCAATAATATCAATCGATCAATTTACACTTTGTAATAAAACAACTTTGTTCGAAAATTGATGAAAATCTATGACCTCACATATTTGAGAGGCAGTAACTCTTGCTGAGTACTACATACCTATTCAATGGCAACAAAGTGAAAGGCAAACCCCGCAAAGAGTTCAATTCTATAGGCATGCAAAGTGTGTGATACCTCGTAAAGAAATCGCGCTAATTATATAATATAGATCAAACAAATTCAGTCTCGAAGTAACGCTAAGTTCTTCGCTTAAGTTCCGTTTTTTTGCTTTCAGTTTTTTAATTTCCGAAGGAACTTCAATCTGACGACGAATACTAATAGGCTGATGGCATACGGTGTTTCACGCGAAAGAAAGAGGATTTGAAAGGCGCATATATGCAATTGTCTTTTCAGATAAAAAAAAAGTGGCCATTCTGGTTTTCTTTGATATATAAAATAATCCCTTCCAATAAAGATTTCAACGAAACTGGCGGGAGAATCTTTTTGAACTGATCTTTTGGGATCGCAGTTGGTCGTCTTAGCGATTCCTAGTGCCATTTTCACAATTAGAAGTTAACTCACGTTCGGCAGTTAACTTTTATTTTTTGTACTGAAAAACTATAGCGACACAGCCATAACCAAGTCGGTCAACCATCCATTAAACAGGGCGCAACTGGCTATCTAGCCGACCGAAATCATCCGCCTTCTCATAATAAAATAGAATTGTAAGTTCAATGAGGCATCGGAATACATCCTGTCTGATTTACCAGCTTTCGTGACACAGATAGAAAATAAAACACTTCGAACACCTCGATGACAGTCTAAACTCTTACTACATACAGCGAGTTCGCCTAGTAAGGTCCTATGACAGTTGAAGGTATCAGGGATATTTAAAGTAAGGTCTTCACCTTCGGCATATGGCGGCATTAGAAGACTTTTAAATATCACTATCTCTAGAAGGCAGGCGAGAAGGTGCGTCTTCAAAACAACGGAAGCCCAATAAAGAGAATAAGCGCAGAAGGCGTAACGGTGTTTGTCTGCAGTCAAGTTGTAAATAAGTTAAAGTTTGAAACGAAAAAGTGTTACGAAATCTTAAGTTTGAACATTTGGAATTTTTTGAGGTGTTTGAAGGGAGTTCCCACCTTTTTAAAAAAATAAATTCACACAAGTTAAATGATTTATTACAATATCGGTATTAATCGAATGAATTGAAAAGGATTTATTTCTAAACTAGATATTGGAGGGTTGCAAGCTGTTTAAAAAATCAAATTCAACTGGAATTAATTAGGTGATTAAAATAGGTTTAGGGCTTCAATTTAAAAATATATCAAAGGTTGCAGTCGAATTTAATTAGACACAAGTTAAAATGTCAAACGAAAAAGTTGTAAGAAAACTTAGGTTTGAATGTTAAAATTTTTTTGAGATTTTTGAAGGGAGTTGCCACCTGTTTAAAAATTAAATTCACACAAGTTAAATGATTTTTTACAATATGGGTATCAATCGAAATGATTTTGAAAAGGCTTCATTATTTAACTAGATGTAGAAGAGTTGACACCTGTTTGAAAAATAAAATTTAACTGGATTTTTTTAGGCAATTAATATATGTACATATGTCATATTATGGGTATCAGACAAAAGCGGTCTAGGGTTTTATATTGCAAACCTGAAGTAACAGGGAAAAATTTCATACACTCAGCGAGGCAGGTGAGGGCAAAAAAAGAATTTCTATGCAGAAATGGAAAGGTTGAGTAAAACAATTGGTTTTGCTTACAAAATCCCCTTCAGTATACGAGGCTAACATAATTGTATGCTACACTGAAAATGAGTGTTTTTTTATTTTTTACTTTTTCTATTCAATTTTCATGTAGAATTCGTTCTTTTCAGTTAACCCAGTGCCAAGAATGTCGTACGCGTGAAAATCGCATACTTCCCAAAATTCATTTGATTCTTTTGCTTCAATACAGTTGAGTCTAATTCAGCAGCTCGCATTTCACCAGCAACAAATCTGCTATTACTGCATACATTGTAGACCATCAGTTTCACTTAAACCAATTTCTTTTGCAAACAATATCACAATAAACTTGCTGTCGCTGCGCAAGGGCATTCGCCACTAGTACACATTTTTGATCTTTGCCAATTTCTTTTTTTTTTTTCTTTAAGCCCGCTTTTTGCCAACAGCAGTCAGAAGTTCGTACATAAGATTTTAAGATTTTCTGCCAATAAAAGCTGGACATTGTGTGCTTTTATGCTGGCATATACACTAGGCGACAAATGAAAGTGTATACCTTAGACGAGGATATTCACAATTATTTTCATGAAAAATTGTTTGCATTAATTATTTATGAAAATATAGCTCGTTCTATAACATACACCTTTTATTCAAAGATTCACACTTTATATAAAGTTCACAAAAATTATATGGAAGCAAATGCCACAAAAAAAAAAAAAATAAAAAAATAAAAATCAACGGTAATAGCGACTTGAAACTTGCACTTCGCTTTATTAAAATTGAATGGGCTGAAACACTGCATACATGAAAATTTTCTAAAATTTCTGAATGATAAGTTGAAAATGTTGGTGAAAAAATTTTGAACTTTTGTGAACTTTATATAAAGTGTGAAACCTTGATATATGTATATGGTTTTTATTATATAATAACTATATTTCCAGAAATAATTAATACAAAAAACTTTTAACGAAAATAATTGTGCATATTTTATTAGAAAAATATGTATACTTTCATTTGTCGCCTAGTGTATGTATGTATGTACTTAAAGAAAACACAAAAAAAAAACAAACTATTCTACTTACGTATGCACGTGCAGCGTAATGAGTGCGTACGTTGCCAACAAAGCAATGCCCATTGACATTGTAGTAAACGTTTTGTACAGCTGTGATTGTTTCGTTGTTGGAATGCGTGCGATAAAGGCGTGGTACGCTACTACAACTACACACAAACAATGTGCCATTTTTATATTATAGTTCACATTGTTTTCTTATTGTCACTGTGCAGCTTTATATTGTAGCCTGCCTGCTTATCCGCCTTCACATATACAACAAAATACTGCCTTGTGCTAAAAAATACGTGCGTGCATACACATATGTACATATATGCATGCGTGTACGTATGCGTAAAAACTTTTGAATTTGCCATTTACTGTTGCCTTAGTTTCCGCTTGTGAAATTCCTGCACATTCTTCTTTCACTATGCTTGCAACTTCAACCTCTTATTATCTACGCCTTCTTCTCTTTGTACTGTGAGAATTCTTAAACCCTCAGCTTTTTTCTTTTCTCTTACCCGCATAGTTTTCTTTACTTGGCTGCGTTTCAATTTACATGGGTTTCTGTGTGTGTGTGCGCGCGCTCTGGTATGAGTGCGTGCCTCTTGTGCAACTTAATGTTTTTCTTTGGTTGGTATTTCTCTTGTTAGAGAAAGTTCACAAAAAAAAAAAGAGGTAAGGTCGCTAAAACTTGGAAAGAAAAACCGTATAAAGGGGTACACGCGCTTACTTGATTGGGGTATGCTGAAGATTTGAACATATGCGCAGCACTTTAAAGGGAGTGAGATTTTTGTTTGCCAAGTATGCGGGAATACCTTAATAAGGGTAAGACTCTTTTGAAGTTTTAACAATCTGTCATTACTAAGAAAAGTTTCAAAAGTGTTTTTTTTAACATTTTTACAGAATTTAAACATGTGTACCGTACTCTTGAATCGATAAAGTATACAAACCTTGGCCTTGAAGACGCTGTGATCTAGTAATCGATAAGACAAGTTCCGAGAACGGTTCTGCAAGAACACAGCACTAACCGTCCTATAGTTAAGTTGTTTACTTCACAGCTGTAACGATAGCAACACCAACTAGTGTAGTGTCGAGATTTACTTTTAACTCTTCTCTGCTTGGAGTTCCTCTGCTGGCATTTCTATAGGCACTGTGATCTGTGTATTATCTTATTACACGAGCAATTCTTGTATATAAATATATACATACTAGTGCACCCGCATGGCGCTAAACCCCAACATTGAATTTTTATTTGTATAAAGGTGGCAATCTTATTCAGAAAGCTAAAAATATTGCAAATGTTTCATCTAAAGCCGTCCAGCCGTTTCTGATTGTAGGGAGCTCTCGCATGGATCCGGTATTTCGTTTAATCAAATATCAAATCCCCCTGAACCGCTAAAAAAAAATCCTAACCTCAAAAAAACTAGAATCTTATTACATATTTACTGGCCCAGTGCTTTAATTTGACATCTCATTTTTGAAATTCGAAGTAACAGTACAGATCTGCTGACCTTAAAAAAAAAGCCGTTTATAGATATTAGTTTCGAATTTATTAGTATCGAACCACAATTGTCTTAAAGCTCTTACGTGTGGGACTGATATTTTAACTTTTAATTTAACTTTTATATATGCTAAATAAAATCGACTTTTAAAACAGGTGGCAATCCTGTTTAGAAGTATTTTCAAACTTAACCCTTTTTAAATCACTTTTGTCTGGTATTGTGATACATTATTACATGTGGCAACCAACTGATGAATTAAGTTGAATTTAATTCATAATATGTGGCAACTCTCCTAAAACAGTTTGGACATAAATCCTTTTCAAACCCATTCCGCTTGATACCCAATTTTTAATAATCCATTTAACTTATTAAAAATTGCATCTAACTTTTCAAAGGGTGGCAACCTCCTTCAAACACCTGAACAATGTCGTATATCCTTAAACTAAAGACTTTTTGACACTCGTTTTTTGACACTCATAGTTTGATACATATTTCATATAAAATAAATTGAATCTACCTTTTTCAACGGGTGGCAACCCTCTTCAAACACCTCAACGATTTTTTATATGTTCAAACTAAAGACTTTTAGTCACTCATATTTGAATACATATTTCATATAACTTGCAACTAAATTCGACTCTTAAATTAGGTGGCAACCCTCTGAGAAATATTTTCAACTAATAACTCCTTAAACCAACTTCGTCTAGCACAAACTAGCTGATACGTATTTCAATTACCTTAATTCAACTTGAAATTAATTTTTTTTAATTAGCAATTCTCCATCAGTTAGTTTAGGAATAAAGCCTTTTCAAAACCATTTCGAGTGATGCCTATATAGGAATAATTGGTTCATTATTTTAAATAACTTGATATACATTTTTTAAAAGTTGACAACCCTTTTCAAAAAAATAAAACCCTTTAATGCATCTGCAGGCCAAGCCCTTTAATTTGACATCCCATTTTTGAAAATCGAACGAACGGTGCGGATCTAATGGCATAGGATATTAAAAAAATGTAGTTAGATTTTTTAGCAGGTAAAAAATTTAATTAGATTATTTAGCAGGTGGCAACTCTTTTCGAAAAAGTAAAACCTTATTGCATATCTACGGGCCAAGCCCTTTCATTTGCAGCCTCATTTTTGCAAATCGGACGAATGGTGCAGATTTGATGACCTGGACAAAAAATCCCTTCGCGTAATATATATGATATCAGTAGGGTTCTCGGAAACGGCTCTAACGATGATTTGATGAAATTTTGTATACATGCGTAAAAAGTTTGAACTGAAAATCGCGTCGGAGCTTAAACTCGAAATTAGTTACAAATTAATTAAAACACCATAATATAAGTATCAAATGGAAGGTAATGGAATGGAATGGCCCTAACTCAAAAATATTTTTTATAGGGTTGCCACCTATTTCTAACCGCATATTAATTTTTTTGGTTTAGAAAAAAGGCAAAATCTATTATTCATGGGTACCAAGAGAAGGGTTTTTAACGATGATTTCCCTATATGCAAATTGTTATCTTATAGGATATTAGTTTAAGGTTGCCACTTATTTTCGATTATCACATTTTATCTAAAACATCGCGATATGGATATGGAGAAAAATGCAAAACGCCGTCAACAAAAGAAAAAAGTTATTAAAAATCAATGCGATTTTTCAGCCGCTCAAACTTGCACTTATTTTACAAAAATTGTATAAGACTTTTAACTGCATACTGCATAAAAAATCATAAAAATTCTGGTTAAAAAATCGAAATTTAGATAAAAATTTGTGGAATATGTACTATTCAATGCAGCGTATTTCTACATAGGGTTGCCAAATAAAAATTTCGAAATCTATTTTTTCATTTATTTTAAAAATATATAATATATATTTTTTTAAAGCTATCCAAATGATCAGTGTTTGATACCCAAACCTTGAAAACTTAAGAAAGTACGTATGTGCACTCTGAGTAAAGCTCGGTCAGCCTGCTACTATTCCATTAATGCCTGTCATATCGAAGGTAAGCATAGTTTAAGAGGCAGAGTGAATAAAATTATATTCAGGAAATGTGCCTCATAAGCTATTTGTATCAAGAAAATTTAGAAAAAAAAAAATATTTTCATCAAAATTAGAAAAAATTATGAAAATAAGGAATGGTTTTGGAAAATTTGAGCCTATTTTAAGATATAGTTTTTTTAACTAAATGTTTTCTCATGAAAAAAATAATAATTTAAGAAAACACAGTTTTTTAGGAAAGAAATATTTCCACCAATATTGCAAAAAATTTACCAAACAATAGAAACAAACATTTTTTTGGTGAGAAGCATGATAATTCATTTATAGAAAGTTTTTTTGGAACTTAAGATTACAAAAAAAATCGGTAAAAAAATGAAAGGGCAGTGAGTATCGATTTAACAAAAAATCTTTTTAGGGAAAAATCTAATTTACTTTTTGTTTGTAGATGTTTCCGACATGGTGGGTGTTAGAAGTATTTTGGAACAAATGTTCGTCATACCGGTTTGACAAGGGTTGACGGAAATTCATCCGAAAAACTAATTTATTTTTAATTTCCTAGGAAAATAATGTCGATAAAATTTATAAAAAATTTCCCTTATGTATGAAAAATAATTAGTTTTGGCTAAAAAATGATTTCTATGGGCGAAAAAAAAAATATTTGACACTGAAGAAACAACTCGTGAGATTTGCTCAATTTTCAAGCTTCAAATATTTATTTATTAAAAAAAAAAAAATTGGCATAGTTCAACTCTGCTGCATTAAAATGTTGGGCGTCTGCCTATTGGTTTTTACACATTCATTCACAAAAAAAATCTGCAATTTCCCTATCACCAATTCAAGTGCTGTAAAACTGCGATCAAATTTGTGCAAAAACTATCGATTAATTACCCAACGAATTTAAGCGAGTGCGGAACTGCCCAAAAGTTGAGAACTGCCTGCTGCCAAAGTAACTAAGTTTTTGCTTCTATTTATTTTCTATTTTAATTATTTCACTTCTTCAGGCTTCTTAACTTGTTTTCTGTGTTGTTGGAGAGTAAGACTAAAATGATATTAAAATTGTTTCTGTGCATTCGAAGAAAGTTTGCGTTTTCGCGGTGACCAAAAGACCCCAACATGTTTTCAGCACACCGTACAAAATGCCACCTTGCAGTAGGAGCATCGCCAGAAATGAGTCAGCAAGCAACAAAGCAGCGCTACAATCGCCGCCGCCGCCGCCGCCATCACTCGCAACCTCAACACAGCTTGCAAACTTGTGTTTAGCCACCACAAGCGGGCGGTTTGTTACTTGTCTGTTGTTGCCAAGTTCTTTTCATTTTCCACTCGCTGCTTGCGCGTATACTTTCGCTTGCTGTGAAAATTGCAATTTTGTAATTATTTATTTTCGCATTTGAACAGCGTCAACTTCCTACTCTGCTACGCTCCTCCACTCCACAAAGCTACGTTTAATTTTCAGTAAACCAGATTTTCCACCAAAAAAAAAAAACACTAAAAATAGAAATAAATAACAAAAAATATGCTTTAAAAACATCTATCCGCAGTCCTCTACCCCTTTTGGCTGCATATTGCTACTGCCGCCGCCGCCGCCACCGCCACCGCCACTGCTTCCAGCCACCAGAAGCACCAGAAGTTGCTCCACGCGCTCGAATTTCCGAAAATTTCACTTCCGCCAAAAATTTCATTAACGGCGATGACGCAAAGACAACAACAACACAGCAATAACAACAAATACTGCCGCCGCTCATAAACTGTATTGGAGCTCGCATTGCCGCACGTTTCGAAAATGACTCTGCTGTGGCAGTTCCACCACCAACAGCAATGTCATCTCGCAAAAGCTGCAACAACTCAATATGTATGAGTTTATGGTTTTTGTGTGTTTCCTTTTTCTCCTTTTTCTAGTTGCTGTACGCTTTTGTTATGCTCACAACTTTTCGTTAAAAGAAGAGCGCAATTTTATGTGCAGTAAAAAAGTTTGAAAATTTTTTTGTAGAAGTCATTTTATTTTTTTTTTTCAATGTCTACTGCCCAATTGTTGCAGCTGGTTAAAGTTTTAAAACATATTTCCTGGTATTCAAGATTTTTTGGCTGTGCCACTACTAGCAGGTTTGAGTTACTTTTATTGCCAAAATTTTTAATGTTTGAGCATTTTTCGTGTCGTTTGATGTTAGTTTATGTTGGGTGGAAAGTTTTGGAAAACATTTTTAAGTTATATGCACACATGCCGCCAGTCAGCTGTGGCGCAACTTTCGCGCGGAAAGTCGCGCTAAGTTCTTTTTAGGACGGACACCATTTTATGGTCTCCATTGGTCCTCTATGACAGTCTTGTACTGTCATACATTTGTTTGCTTTTTTGAGTTGATCGCACTTTACTTTTTAAAAATATGTATAAAATTGTTTTAAAATGGTTACATTAGAATTACTTAAAAATTTAATTTAATTGAAAAAGTATAATCTAAAAATTTAAAGAAAATTAAAATAAGAATACAAAAATTAATTAATATGCGAAAAAGAAAATAATAGTTATTAATATAAGTTCCTAAAAATTAATTCAAAGAAAAAAATTCTTTTTTTACAATAAAACCTAAATATTAAAAGAGAATTATATCGAATAAAGAAAAAAAATAGATTATAATAATAAAAATAAAATTTAGTTCAAAAAATAATACAAATTATCTAAAAATTAAAGAAGAATAATTAGGAAAAGGAAAGAATAATAAAATAAGTTCCAAAAACTTATTAAAATAAAAAAAGTTAATTTTTCGAACAAAAAAAGAAAATCTTAAAATTGAAAGATAATAAAATTGAAAAAAGAAAATCTCATAATTTAAAGGAACATTAAATTGAAAAAAGAAAATCTCAAAATTGAAAGAAAATTAAATTAAAAAAGAAAATTTCAAAACTAAAAGAACATTGAATTGAAAAAATAGAATAATTAAAGGAAGAACAAAATATTTTTCTAAAACTAATATTTTTCTTTTTAAAACAATAAAATTAGGATAAAAATTTAGTTTCAGATATTAAAAAAAAAAAAAATAAATAAAGAATTAATAATATATAAATTTGAAAAAAAAAGACAAAAATCCGCTGCCCGAGGGCTCGAACCTCAGCTTCAGTGCTTTGGTCACTCGGCCATTGCGACTGCTGGAGCAGCGCGTGCAAAATGGTATACACGTGCTTTCTGTCAAAAGAACTTTTCGACATGAAATTTGGCAAGTGAGCATTTTTGTGTGCACTTTCGTGCCAGAATAAGCAAAATCTTTCAAACTAGGAGTATCTTACCTACGGCCTTTCAATTGTCTTACAAAAGACTTCAAACTAACTTAGACAGAACTGCACTGCAAGTACTTGAACAATTAAGTCGTTTTTTTTACCAATAAATTTTCGAGTAGAAAAAAAGAATGTATAAATTGAGATAATCTTGAAGTACAAGCATATTAATAACTAAAAACCACACTTGGGTAAAGAAGCCGAAAAAAAACGATACGCATTACTTACTTTTACTTTTAAAGTTTTAAGTTATGAACAACTACTAGGCATTGCCACAGGATTTATCTCCGATACAAGTACAATGCGAAAACAGTTAGCTAAATATTTTTCGCTCAATAATAGATTTTCGCAGTGAATATATTGGATATACATATATACATACACATATACCGACCATACGTCGCTCGAATGGCTTGAAGAGCAAACATGTAAAGCATAATATTATTAACTTTCGCTATTTGTAGTTATATGTAGTAAGAAAATATGTATGAGCTTGCCTATTAACTTATGTCTACATAGTACAAATTACAAGTAACTAAGCAGGCCTACATAACACTTCGTGAACACGCAGGTAGCAAGCAAACAAAAAAAAAAAACGTCGTCCTTCTTGCCGTTCCGCCTGCGCCCCAACGTGTGGCTGTCACAACACAACTTTTCTTTACTTTCTCTCACACACTTTTTCTTCTCTATTTTTCGCCAAGAAATCATAAAGTTTTTGAATTAAAAGCAACGGGAAAGCAAACGTAGTTAATTCTTGGCACCGCATGGCAAACTTTATTACTTTTTAATAAATATTTACATTAGTAGCAAGAGTAGTAGCGGAGGCAGCAACAAGAACAACAACAGCAGCGCTACCAACAACGGCAACAGTATAGCGTATTGCAACAACAGCTTTGCAGAATACTTCGGCTACAAGTAGCTGGCAAAGAAAAGTGTTGCTACACTACTTCCCACCACTCGCTTGGTTGCTCGGCTACCCTTACCCGGTATGTCTTTGGCGTAAATTTTCAACTGCATCTGACATAAAAAAAAAAAATTAATAAAAAAATGCTCCCAGCATATCGCAACTGCAACGGCAAGCGAGGGCGCGAGGTGACGCAAAAGTTAGAGTGAAACCAATTTTATGACTCTTATAACAGAAGTAGGTATGTACGTAGAGGCAGCAGTGGCAGCAACTCAAGCTTTCGAGCACTTAAGCCAAGTTCGGTAATTACTTCAATGGTCATACGACAAATGCGTCTTGAATTGAAAGTTCGTTGCTGGCGGCAGACGTGGCATAGGACACATACATACATACCCGATGAAAACCAAACCATAATCGTATTTGCTTTGCTGTTGGCTGTCGTTGCCACGTTTTTGTTTCGACTATTGCAACGACACTTTTTACAATTCTCATTCTTTTTAATTTTCTCCTCACTTTCTGTTTTTTTTTTTGTTTTTTTTTTTTGTGTTAATTTTCTTGGTGAAACTTGTTCGCCACATTGTTTTGCGAATTGGTTTCTCAATTCTTGCACTTAATTTCCAACAATGCAATGAAGCAATTTTGCGCCAATATTATTTTCGAGTATAAAAATCGGATTGAAAAAAAGTTTCAAAATTTCCACTTCACTTTTGATTGCTTCGATTCGTAGTTTGAATTTCGCATTAATTGCTTGCTGCATTTAGTTAGGTCAAAAGTTTAGCTAAGCATTAATTAAAAGCTGGAAAAGCTGGACGTAAAAAGTTTATAAAAGAAACTATTGAAAGGAGTACAAAATTTCGATAACCTAATTACGACAGAAAGCTTGTTTAGGGAAATGTTTCAACTGATATGAAAAGAGTATTATTTAGTTTTTTTAAATACATAAATACGCCACTGTGGAAAAATTTAAGGACTGTTGTTTCTAACCTCAGCCAAACTATGCTTATTGCTTAAGTTTAAAGTTTACACTTTTTAGTCAGAAATGCAATGAAGTTAGTTTATACAGGCAGCTCTGGTTAAGACATTGAGAGGCCACATATTCTGATGACCAGAAAATGATTTCTCCTTATCTAACCCGACAAAAGAAAAAATAATTTTCTCTTAAAAAATTACATTTATCTCAACTAAAAAATATTTCTTAACATATTTTTCAAAAAAAATAAAAAATCTTAAACTCATATTTTTTTTATAAAAATGCAAATGATAGCGTTTTTTCCAAAATTTATTTTCGCGAAATATGTTTTTTCCAAAGAAATAATTTTTGCCCAAAAATAATATTTTTCCATATAAAAATTTTCTTTTTCATATGAAATACTTTTTTTTTATAATTTTGGTAAATATTATTTGGCCAAAGAATTATTTTTCCTCATAATTTTTTGTTTTGCAAAAAAAAAGTTTTTGAAAATTTGTTTTCTCCTCAAATGATATTTTTTGTAAAAAGACTTTTAACCCTAAAATTTGTATCTTTAATATCATATTGTTTTTTTTTTTTTCAATTTATATTCCTACAAAGTAATTCTTCCCGACAGTAATAATTTTTACCGCAAATACATGCAGTTCTTCTCTAATTTGGGTGAACATTAATTTTTCCATACAGAAACAATTTTTTTTCTTGCAACATAATTTCGAAAAAATCATTTTTTTTTTTTAATAAAACTCCAATCAAAAAAATCTTAAAAATGTCGATACTTTCCCAAATATGATAAAAATATTATTTTCTAAAATTTCAAGAAAAAAGTAGCTACATGAATTTGAGGTACATTTAAAAAACAGAAAAAATATATAAAACTACCATCTCCATGCGAGTGGAGTACCCTTAAGGGAAATCGGCATAACATGGTCCTGCGAGGGTTAAAGCATCTCGATTTTCTGACCAAACCTAGTTAACCCGCTAACGCTGAGGCATTTCCAGCGAAGTGGAAATGCGACCAGACCAGATAAATGCAGCGCTAGCAACAACAGCCACATATGTATGTATGTATGTACAAATATTGCATCATTTTCAACTATTTTCCACAAAAAAATTCATTGCTGCGTATGCATAAAATGTACTACGCTGCCTTTGGTGGCCTAAAGCTTACTGTAAGCTAAATATATATTGAAAAATCTGGTCAAATTTCGCAAAACTCGCTTACCTGCTTGCATTTTGTTTACTTTTACTTGCTTGCTAGCTTGCTTGTTTGTGTTTGAACTGTTTTGCTATACTGATTTAAAAACTGCCCGCTTGTTTATTTTTCAGCTCCCAAATGTATGCTACGTATGCATACTTGCATGGTCGTTTGGCTGCTGGCAATATGCGTGTGTGTGTGTGTTTATTTTACCTGAATTGCAGCACCATTCACCACCCCCACCGATTTCGCGCAAAATCTTCCTTTTCTGAACTATATATTGGTTTGCTGCATGCAGCCCAAAACTCATTCCCAATGCTGCGCGCTCTCCCAGCAGTTGCTAGCTGCCAGGCGCTTTATTTGAAAAATTCAATTCAGTTTTATTTAGTTCTTTACTTTGCTTTTATTTTTTGAGCTGGTGATGGTGTATGTCCCTTTAATGTTTCCTGTTGCAATTTTACCTCTGCATTGAGTTACTTTTCTTACCAAAGCTCCTGGCTGTGGTAGGTCTGCTGGTCTGCTGGTCTGCTTTGTTGTCGCAACTTTGGCGTTTTTTCTTCTTCTTATAATTTGTTGCTGCCTTTGATGCTCACCGAAAATTGCGTACAACTATTACGCACAACAAAATAAAGCAAAACTATTTACTCAACTTCATGTCGAGTGAAGAAGGTCTTTTAGTTAAGTGCGTTGGCAAAGTCCTTTTGGTAATTTCAATTTCAGTTTGCTTCGTGTTTTTTTTTTCGATTTTTCAAGCGCAAGTTTGCAGCAGAATCTGGCTTAAGTTTAATGTGGTAGCTTGCCATTTTTTAGGCAGCCAAAAATTTTAGGAAATCAACCAACTACGGTCACACGACGATACTGAACTTAACCGAAGTCAGCACTGACCATATTACTGCAGTTTGAGACTTCAATACAAGGATGTATATACGTTTTGCGGCTATAGCTAAAAGAGTGGGACAAATGCCTGTCACCTACATACACTAAAGGTTAAAAGATGAAACATGAATTGATGGTGATGAATTTCGGCTGTCACAGCAGCGCCTCCTGACAGCTGTACAATACTGAAGGCAATCAGTGAAGTCTTCTGCTAAATAACAACGTTCTAGCCGGAAGAATCACTATCTTCGCCGTTAGCCAAACACCTTCTAAAGCAATAAGATGCAAAGTTGCCTTAGCTGGGGCGCATAAAAGTCACTCTTTGCTGGATTATCGGACATAGAAATATAGAAGGAAAGGCAACAGCTTATCAGATGGCGAAGTATAGCTGTAGGATACGAAGAAACGAGTTAGGCAACTCCATATAGCAATCGTAGACACGTAGATGAATACTCCTAGCGACTAATGAACCGAACGATATGAGGTCTTTAGGCCATTATGGCCACGATTAATGACTAACATAGGGGAGTAATGATAGGGGAGACCAGGTTGTTTGCATATACATACATACAAATGCGTTCAATTAATTAGAATCGAAATTCAAAATGATATTGTTTGCACTTTATGTTTATTTTTTTTATTTTTAGTAATTTTCATTGAAAATATAATTCAATCTGTAACAGAAATCAAAATAATAAAAGTTTCAGAACAAAATTAAATAAAGTCCAAAAAAATTGTCATCAAAATTTAAAAATTTTTAACAAACAACAACACACACACAATTTTTTTTTTTATAAATGGACTAAAAAGTAGAAAATAATATTTCTCAGACCCATAGAATTTGTTTTGATAACTTCTGTTTTTTGAAATTTAAGCAAAAATCATTATAAACAATTAATGACAGTGAAAACGAAAAACGTGGAGCGCATGCAACACAAAGCATTCGATTTCATTGACAATAGTCAAACTACAAAACAATCTACAGCGAAAGTACAAATTTGAGATCGATTTTAAGCGGTCGTTATTCATATGCCCACATACATACATACATATATTACTCTTCAATTTCAAATCAGGCCTATTACATGCGCCCCACGCTTTTCATTTTCAATCTCATAAATTGTATATAATGACTTTTGCAAAAAATTTCAAAATCAAAAATTATCAAAACAAGTTCTGTGGGACTGAGAAATATTATTTTCTTATTTTAGTCCATTTATAAAAGCGTGGTACATTAAAAAAATTTTTTTTTTAATTTATTTTATACTTTTATTTTGCAATAGATACTAAAATAATTCAACTTGCAGTGAAAAGAGAACAGAAGACTATGCAAGTAAAGTGTTGTTTGCTCACATTTAGTATATGCCCAGATATGTACATACATACATATAGCAGCAACTAATTTCATTTAAAGAAATGGCGTGTCGTCCATTTCTGCTGTAGCGTATGTAGTGCATATTTTTAACGTTGTAAAAATCGATAACAATATCGGTAACCAAATCGATAAAAACATCGATATTAAACTTGATACATACAAAATCGATAACAAAATCTATTAAACTATCGACAACAAAATCGATGAAAAATATCGATAACAAAATCGATGAAAAATATCGATAACAAATTCGATAACAATATCGATAAAAAATTCAATAAAAATATCAATATCATCGTTGGACTATAAACTCACTAGAAACTCAACAGATCTGCAGTAAGCAGTCACCAGTTTAGCAGAGATATCAGAGGTGGAACTCTTGAAGTTCCTCGATCTTTACACTCTTAGCAACACAAGTTGGAAAGAGCGACCCCAAGATCTAAGTATGAGATCTTTTGTAAATATTTGATAATTTCCCAACCCTGTCGGCCTAATAAACTATTAGCCTACAAAATACTTAAATGCGAATAGTTTCTTGGTAGTCGAAGTGCTGAACAAAGGGGTTCGACTGCGGAAGAACTAAAGTATGGCAGCCTAATTCCAAACCGTTTTTAATAATTCTTTGTTTTATCGGAAAGGTCGTACCTTAATGGTGATCCATAATACTTCGATCACTGGATCATGAAGACCTCAAGGGTGCTCTTAAATTTTGATGAGCGCATTGAATTCGGTTGCATTTTATGCTTAAAAGTTACTTGTTTTAGTTTAATTTTGTTTTCTTTCTTGATGCATTTTTTTTTTATTTTTAGATTTAATTTTTTTGTTTAATAAAAGTATTTTTTAATTTCATTTAAAAACTTATTTATTTTTTTCATTTCTTAGTTTTTTTTCTTATTTTTTAAATTTAATTTTCTATGAATTTTATTGTTTTAGAAGAAAGAATAGTCTTTTTCAATAAGTATTATTATTTTTTTGGGAACGTACTTTATGTTTTTTCTTTATAATTTAGTTTCGTTTTCTTTTTAAATTTATTTTCTTTTAATTTTTAGATTTGATTAAAAAAATAAATTTTAATTTTTAGAGCCTTATTTTTCTTTTTTTATAAATTTGTAAAATTTTTAATATTTTTTTTTAAATTAATTTTCATTCATCTTTTTGTTTACTGTTTTAAAAAGAAAAATATAAATTTTTTGTTTAACTAAATATTTGAAAACTTATTTTTAAAATGACAAAATAGCGCTAGAACCTGTCAATAATTGCCTTACTGAAGAATTGTGTTTTTCGAAAGACTGTGGTGAGTAGAATGGCTTGACAAAATCGCCGTGTTATATTTACAGAAAATCTTAATTGCTTTCATTTCACTATAATTACAATTACTTTCCTGAAAATGCGCCAAAGTCGACTACTTCAAATCACACATTCGAAGTGTTGTCTGCTCCCTTGGTATACAGCACGTTTGTATACAGGTGCAAGCGGTTAAAAAAAAACTCGTGTTGAACACACTTGTCAACTATGAATGCTGCATTAACACTATCTTTACATCATTTTGAGACTTGAATAGACAATATGTAGCAGTAGAACTTTACGAGCGACACAGTACTCCCTAGCGAACGACACATATCAGTTCGTTAGGAAATTTCAAAAAATTCAGTAATATATGAGAAGACACATAGTTTGTAGTTCTATGCGTTTGCGTATATATAAAGCAACGAACTCCCACAGCTACGACAGTTGGCGCAATTGAAAATTCGATTGATTGACAAAAATTTCCAAAAGGAAACTAAAACGTAGAGAAAGAAAATCACAACTTTTCAACCGCGGAGGAGGAGAACGAGTGAAAGAAAAGATTGTAAATGCAAGAGAACTGCAATAGAAATACATACATATGTACATACATAGTTACGGCCGACTGCCGCATATGACAAAAGTTGCACACGGACGTTAGGTAGAAAAGGAAGCGAAAATGCGAAAAGAATCAAATAAAGTGTTTAGAAAAGAAATCAGTCAGTTCGTTGAAGCTGCTTTAATGCAACTTCCTTCCCAGAACTTGAGAGTCATGCATACATATGTACATATGTACATACACAAGGCAACAAATGAGAGTGCACACCTTGTTCTAATATAATATTTACAAGTATTTTGATGAAAAACTTTTTGCATCATTATTTATGAAAATATAGTTCATTCTATAATATAAACCGCAAAAATAAATCAAAGTTTCACACGATATAAAAAGTGCACAAAAATTCAAAAAAATTTCTACAAAAAAAAATTTAAAATTTTTTATTGATACTTTTTAGAAAATTTTCGAGTATGCAGTTTTGTAGCCCTAATGAAGCTCAAGTTTCAAACGGTTGCAAATCACGTTGATTTTTGAGAATTTTTTTTTTTGGTAACGGACTTCTGAATAAAAAGGTGAAAATTTTGATTAAATTTTTTTGAATTTATGTGAACTTTATATAAAATGTGAAACTTTGATTTACATGGTTTATATTATAGAATGAACTAAGGTGTACACTTTCATTTGTCGCCTAGTGTACATATGTATCACCCACACTGGCTGAGGCGGTAGCCACAAAGGCGCACCTTGCCATTGCAGTTTCCCACTCTCGACTATGCCTTTTTAAAACTCAACGCTTTGTCTACACTACACTACTCTACTCTACATACATACATACATAGATATGTACTCGGTACACAAATATCTTCTCCAGCATTCGTCTTGCTTTATTTTTGTCACATGCGACATGTTTTTTCACCTGTCACTGTTTGAGAAATTCTAGCTTTGCCTTCAGTTTTCATCTTTGAGCGCGTTACAGACCGCCGCCCACATGCTTGCAGACAAAAAATAAAAAATATGCAAAAAATATTTAAGCCGCTCGGAAAAAAGTAGAAAACGAGTGCAAAAAATTGCACTTTCCAGCAATTTCACTTTTGGGGTTTCACAATGTGAAATTTACCTTTACCGCAATCGACTTTTCTTCTTTTGTTCCACACAAACACATACACACGCACACACACCAACGCCACATGACAAGCTGTGTATGTGGTTTTGTTGAAGAAAAACCAAAGGAGAGAGAGAGAGAAATCATTGCGTACTTATAGGCAAGCAGGCAGGAAGAGGTAGGCAAGCAAGCAAACAAGCATTGTGTGTGTGGTCGATCGAATGCACTCGCACACACACATACATACATATATATTCAAAGCCAAAAACGTCTTATGTGCAGTTTGATTGTGCGTATGCAATTTTACAACCACCTCTTTGCTTGAGCGCACTCACCTCAATTTTTTCCATTATATTCTTTGCTCGTTTGATTTCCGCATCCTTTGCTGCATTTCCAACGCCCTCCCCCGGCTCTTTCATATTACACAGATTTGTTGTCGTTTTACGTTGTTGTTATTATTCTTTGCTGGATGCTTGAATACGCCACTGCTTGCCACAATGCTATGAGTGTGTGTGTTTGTGTGTGTGTGTTTTTACATTTTGCTGTGATTTGAATGCTATTTGCATACATTCAGGCGCACCGCAGGCAATATTATACGGATACCACCAACTATCAAACGATAGACGAATATGCACTACTAAGTATGTATGTACATATGTATATATATGTATGTGTATAGCTTATGTATGGCATTGCCATTGTATACGTATTAGTATTGTTGCTGGGTTTTTGTGTGTTGCACAAATTTGCGGTTGATTCTTTCATTTTGAGAGTTTGTTGTATTTGCGTGTGCAATTTGTGCATTCGGCATCAACAAAAGGAAACTAGCTGAATTAGAGAACAGTTGGTGGGTATGTGCGAATGGGAGAATAGAAGCGAAAAAATGCAAGAAAGCTTGGATAGCTTAGAGCAAGATTGATAATGCCACTGAATTTTAAAGCGTAGAAATTTATGTAAATTTAAAATGAAGTGATTTAAAGCGGACTCAGAAGTGCATTATTTATGCACTAGTGAATTGGTGAAGCAGGCAGGTTGCGTGACGTAAGGGAGTTTAATTCACTTAAAGATGGGAGTATAATTTTTTCTTTTGCTTAAGAATATATAATTTACTCATTCTTTAAAAAGATTACTTAATATTAAATATTTTCGTCAAACGTACGTACACCCAAAATTCTTAAAAATCGAATCGAAATTAGTTGAGAATTTAGATGCAATCTTGCAGAATTTTTATAAGTTTGAAATAAGAATTTATATGTTTTTTTTTTTTAGGTAACGAGCTGCACTGACCAGTTTTGCTTACATAAGTATCTTTTGTTTATGTAACAAAATAAGGCGTTTGACCATCGGCGTAAGAACGAAATTCCATAACAAAAAGTCTCATGCAATGGGCTTGAACAATTTCAAGGTATACGCTTAGATGCCGATAAGTAACTTTACGCACTTAGCAAAACGTGATTCAAAGAAGAGGGAGGATCTCCGGCTAATGGCTAAATCCTTTGCGCTCTTCCTCCACCTAAATCATTGTGCGAAACCTTTCGAATTTCGAATTGCGACTAAAATTCACAAAAGTTTTTCAAACATTTTGACTTTGGCTAAAAACCTGAAAGGCAGTGAATGCCGGGCGTAGAACCTTAGCTTTAGTCATCCGATCGTTGAGTGGGTATGCAATGGAGCTTATTCTAAAATATCCCGCTCTGGATGCACTGCTTAACCTACCTCCACTTAATGTTTTTATTTACCAAAAAGGTTGTTAAGGCTACAGTTGGCCTTAAAAGAAATGGGTGCTGGTGTGAAACAATGTGGAATGAGGCGGAAATTGTTGCAGCCAGAGATTTACAGGGCATCTCTGGCTACTATAGTTGAAGGTATCTGTGTCTTATAAGACACGTGAAAGACAGTAGGCAAAATGCAAAATAGGTTGAAAGATTTTGTTTGTTCTGGCATGAAAGTCTTACAAAAAAGCTCCTCTGCCAATTTTTATGGTGAAAAGCTGTTCTGACAGAAAGCACTTGTAGTATATTATTTTCCTCGAGCTACTCGGCCATTCGAAATGGCCAATTGAGCAATACACTGTCGTGTTGTTTCCGCTTTTTTAATTTATTTATTTTTCTCTGCATTTAATTATTTTTTTTTTGTTATTTCTTAATTATATTTTTTGCAAATTTTATTTTTTGCTATTCTCAATTTGCTATTAGTTTTTAGATTTTATTGTTTAAAAAGAAACATAAATATAGGTATCTATATATACATATATATTTAAATTCATTAACGTTTTAGAAATTAATTAAATTTTTTTATTTTTCATTTTATGTACAGGTTTTATTGTTAAAAAATAATTTTTTTTTAATTTATTTACTTTTTAGAAACTTCTATTTCTTTATTTTATTAAGCTTATATATGGTTTGTCTCGCGCTTATCCAACAGGCGCAATGACCGAGTGAAAAAGCAATGGCGTTTGTTTCCTCCTTCTTGACGCATTTTTTTAGCTTTTTTTCTGTTATAAATTTATTTTTATTTTTTATTATTTTTCGTTTTCAATTTAATTCCCTTTTAGATTTTGGATAGTATTATTTAAAAATTAACACAAATATAACTATATGTGAATATTTTTTTTAAATTTCGTTTACGTTTTAGAAACTTATTTAATTTTTATTTTATATTTAATTTTCAGGTTTTGTTGTTAAAAAATGTTTAATTTTTAGAAACATCATTTTCCCTTTTTAAATTATTTATTTTTTTAATTTAGTTTTCATTTAATTTTTGGATTTAATTGTCTTTTACAACGCAAGTATTTTCCTTTTTAGTTTAATTCAATTTTTAGGAACTTATTTCAGTTTTTCTCTTCTTATAATATTTTTTTTTTATTTAGCTTTCATTTATTTTTAAATTTAATTTTTTTTTTAAACGAAAAATAATTTTTAATTAAATTTAATTCTTATTTAATTCTTTCTTTTTTATTATTTTTTCCTCTTTTTAATAATTTTTCTTTTTTAAATTTTTTGAAATGCGTAATTTAATTTTTAGTTTTTATGGTTTTAAAAAGAGAACTATATTTCTTTATTTCAACAAATCTTAAAAAAAAGCGTATTGCCAAAAGACAATTGCCGAATTGACAATTGTCTTACGAAAGACTAAAGTCTTTCGAAAGGCTTTGCTGTGTTGACAGAAGGCTACCAGAATCGCCCTGTTAGTGCAGCACTCCTCAATTGCCTTTCCCAGTGTCCACCGCTTCTCAGGTTTTCAGCAATTTATTCAGCTATATATTTATAAGTTTTATATTACGGCATTAGTGCTGAGAACCATAACTCCTAAAAGGCTTGGTATGAAGTTCTACGATTAGACTTTATTGTATTTTTTATGCTATAGCAGAGTACGCCACCATTGCCTTTGCTGCACAGATACTAAAATTTACGATTACCCGAGGCTCATAACCAACACTGAGCCCGGGTTTACACATTATAGACTCTGCATTTCTCTTTTGGGAAACATTCGTCAGTATTTCAGGCTTTCAGACCTTTACTGTGCAACGTATCGTTAGTTAAATATAAAAATCAGAAGTAAAAAAAAAAAAATTCTCCTGTGTTATTCTTATGGGAAATCGAAAAGAGCGATGCGAATATTCTTAATATTAATATTAAGCGCTTATATTTTCTGAGACTTATTTTGGCATCTAAACGAAACGTTTGAGCATTGTTCTGAGGAAAAAAAAATAAAAATAAAATTTTCTGATTCACCCTAACGTACGTATATGTACATCATTTAGAGCACACAAAGCTACTCTTTTAACCATTTCAATTGCAGACATTTGTAATGCAATAATGTCAAGTGCTTGCTGACAACATTTATGAGCTCTCGAGTACAATGTAAGTACAATAATATGACACGTTGGAAATATAAACACATGTCAACAATTATTTGCAAATTTGTTTTCATTGCCCAAAAAATTAGTTAGTTGATGGCACAAAGAGTTTATGACATTTTCAAGTGCACCTCAGGCGTAATTGAAGTTACCGTATGATATCAAATGCACGCTGATATGAAACATTAAAGCAAATTTGGTATACAAATTATAATAAAATTTCGTTTTATGCGGCATAAAAGCGGTCGTGTATTGAACATGAAAGAAGTAAAAACAAATGGATATTGGGGTAAAAAAATTTTATTTGATGTGATGTGGTGTAGAATTTGTCGCAGAAAGGCGAAGGGACTAAATTCCGCAACAGAATTGCGAACACCTTTGCCGTTTGGATTCTTTTGTACTACATTATTTTCCATCATTTTTTTTCTTGCGAAAAATACAAACCCCGGTCGTATAGAGGCAACAAAATAAGTAAAAAAAAAACCATACTAATAAGATCCAAGCAGAAAAGAGCCAAGTGTATATGATACTTTTGTAGAATTAAAAAACAAAAAACGTTGCACAATTTTCTGCGTCAACGAGCACATATTTCCACTAAAATTGTATTAAAATTGCTGCTGGCGCTGTTGTGAGTGTCACGAAACAATGTACAACACAACAAAATGGCAATAACGTTTCACCAGCATTGAGAAACATAATAAAAACGATACCGAAAACAAGTTAAACAACAATTACGTACACCATTAACATGCGTCGTATCACCCAAGAGAACTACATACATATATACATAGCACAGCTTTTTGCCAGAACTGCACAAAAACCACCGAAAACAAAGCGAAACAATCAAAAGCCAGTGATCAAGCGGAACCAAAAAACATTGTTGAAGCAAATGATTGGCTCATGCTTAACCACGTGACTACGTTAAGTCTAGAGGAGCTGCTTTTAGGCGCTACGCACACACACACACACACACACACACACACACACACAAGTTAACTGCAATCAGGGTTGCCATTTGATAAATTATTATCAAAGTTGTTAGCAAACATTTGGGTTGGCAAAACGCTAATTTCTTTACATTTTGGGAGATTTTTGTTGAAGTATTTTGTTTGAATAACATAAAATTTTTCCGTATTATTTTTTATGCAGACATATGTACGTATGTATAGCGTTAAAAGGCGAACATATTATGCTCCATTCATTCAATTTCATTTCACCGGAGCTTTTTATTGCCTAAATATTTTAAATGTTTCTATAAATAAAAAGAAAAAAAATGGACAATATGATTGTGCGCAAAAAAATTTCTTAATCAACGCCCGTGTTTAGGCGCGACTGCTAACATCAGGCGCCTAAATGCATGCTATGTACTGCTGCATGTGCAAAAATTCCCTTCATTAAACTAATGAAATTTATGTACATGAACTTCTCAACTGCCATGTAATAAAACTTTCTTAAGTTATAATTTGATGACAGTTCAAAGTATGCTCGGCCTAGTCTGATGCATCCTCCGGACATTGCTTCTGGAGTCTTCTGCGGACTCTGCATGGCTTACAACCATGCGGAGGTGGTAACAGTTGATTACCATTGGCCACAGTGCCTACCCACTACTTTTTGGTCCAACAAATATTTTTTTATATACATACATACATGCAAACATACTGGTCTCCCCTCCCACTGAGTTATTCAGCCCGTTTTTATAAATGGCAATTGTTAAGTAGTAAGTCGTGTCGGCCGCTGTGGTGTAGTGGTAAGCAGTGCGCGCTTCCACTCCGCAACGCCGGGGTTCAAGCCCTGGTCAAAGCAACATCGCAAAAAAATATAGAAAAAAGGTTTTTTCTTAACAGCGGTCGTCCCTCGGCAGGCAATGGCAAACCTCCGAGTGTATTTCTGCCATGAAAAACAGCTTCTCATAAAAATACAATCGCCGTTCGGAGTCGGCGTAAAACTGTAGGTCCCTCCGCTTTGTGTGACAACTTCAAGGCGCACGCCACAAATCGGAGGAGAAGCTCGGCCAAACACTAAAATATGTGTAAGCGCCAATCTATTATTATTATTATTAATTGTTAAGTAGAAAAAAAAAAACACAAAAGGTCGATGGCAAAATTTTTTTTTTTTTAATCAACGGCAACTTTTAAAATTCACAGTAAAAAATTCGAAATTTAGCCTACAATTTTTTGGAATTTTTGCAAATGTGGTATACAGCTTGAATCCTTGATTTTTAAGGGGGTTTTTTTTTAATGCAAACAATATTTTTATACAAAAAAATAACAAAAATATTTTTATTTGAAAAACATTATAAATGTTTATTAAAAAATTAAAAATCACCAAGCGGTTTATTGAGTCACGTTCTAAAATATGTAACTCAAGTTGGAGTTTTTTCAAGTGATGAAGTTTCGCTGTTGCCTTTAGTTTCATCAATTTCGCTTTTGATTGAAGGAAACCTTAAAAAACCTTACCTTAAAAAAATGTTTTAAATTTTTATTTAAATTACTAAAATAATGAACAAAACTATAGTCTTTATTAAAGTAACTAAAAACAGTTATTGATAGATATTTTCTAGATTCGGTGGATTTCTTTCAAGTCTTACCATTTACTATTTTTTTCGTCAATGGCAACCCTGACTACAATGCTTACTCACAAAAGAGTTGCGTATACGCAACGTAAATGTGTGTGGTTCACACTTACGCGTCACTGCAGGCAGGCGCCTAAAAGCATGTGTCGACATTTGTTAAAAATTCTGCAAACAACAATGTCATTGGAATTTTGAAAAAAAAACCAAATCAACCGGTAAGAAAAGGAAAACATAAATGCGTCTCAAAGGGAAACTAACATTTTTATTTCAAATGTCATGCTGGATACTATGTATGTATGTACATATATATAGTACACGACAAATAACCTCATCGATTCTGTGGAAGAGTGATACGCAATTACAATTCGTTTGAATGGATATGAGCATAGCTGCATTTCTGCTTATTTGTGCGTATTTTGGGAACTTTTATTAGGCCTTTCTTGGTATTCTGTATGGATACGAATGGAGTTTTGGGTGGCCGGCAAACCCAAAAACCATTTTTCCAAACACTCAAACACTATTTCCTCTTGTAGTTAAGGCCTTAGCAGTTTGTTGTGGGAAAGAGAATGTATCTCGCCCATTCTCAATACATCTGAAGTTGTACTCATGGCGCCCATAATGCCTATACACCCGCTCCTTTGTAGCCTGTTAAACACAAAAGTGGTTTTAATCATGGTTCTGCACCACCATACTACAGTAGAGTACATGACAATTGGTCTGACTATAACCATGTATATCCAGAATAGCATAGCCAGTCTCAGACTCCAGGTCCGACATCGTCCGAAAACTTTCAGCGCTCGATTTACGTTTAGCTATACTTGAGTTTTCCATGTCAGTACAAGCATCACTAGCGTAAGCTTGGATGTGAACGAAGTCGTGCAAAAGAAAGGCACCCAAGGGGCATCCTCTCGCAACCTCTGGCACGGTACAAAGGCTAGCTTCATCCCCCACAGTAAGTAACCTTCTAGACAAACATCCCAGGAAGCATAGTCTCTAACGTTAGAGAAATATTTTGAGTTTACATCAGAATTCTAGTGTAGTTCTGGAATCAAGTATCAGATATCTAGCCTCTTTCTCGATATCGAGAACTATGTTCCCTTTTTGTAGAGAATGCTATAGTTCTCAACAGTTTCTCTAATCGACTTCTAACCTTCTACCTTAGAGAAACACATCGTAAATGGAATCGTACTCGAACCTAAATGTCAGCTGGGAAGAAGTGAATTCACCTTATGATTGTTTTATCCACTCCATGCAAAGACTCCCATTGTGTCATCACCTACTTCCAGTCCCAGCTCGATCTTTGTCACAAGGCCATGTATAGCTGATTCACAGGACTTTCCAGTTTGTTATGCCTGTTAGTGAACACTAAGGGGGCTGTTTACCAAAACCCTTGATCTAATGTACTTATCGACCGTGCACTACAGACTTTTCAGCATGAAGGGTGTCAGACTAATTCGCCTGAAGCTTTTTGCCAGCGCATAGTCCTATATAGTTCATGGCTTGGAAATGAAGTCTACACTGACTTTTTTTAAGGCTTTAAGCCTGTCTCCCCTTCCCTTTATCATTTTCGGATACAAACCTTCTGGGCGCGGTGGCTTCAAGTCGTCAACAGAGCTTAAAGAAAATCTCACTGACTCCTCAGTCAACCCTAGTGATGGCGTGTTCCAGTTTAGTCTGATGGCTCTTTACGTCGTGCTGTTCTCCAACATATCTCTGGCTGCGTCATGCATTAACCTGATACCCCGTAAATGAGTTTCCAAGAGAGTTTTGTATAAGTCTAATAACGACGTATAAGTTCCATCCGTTTTTCTGAGAGATGCCAGCCTAACCGTCCGGTCATGTTCAAGTACCATAGCCTAGCAGACTCTTTTTTAGCTTGTCGATATCTTTGCAGAAGTCTTTATAAGAACATAATTTTGACGAATTGGTCTCTTATATTCTTTCTGCTCGTTATGGTATGTGGAACAGTCATCCTTGTTTCGGTTTTTTTAAGCCCTATTCAAAAGTCTTCTGGACCTTTTCCGAAGTCTGGTAAGTTCAACGCTGCACCATGGGACCACTTTCATGTTAGCAGGCATACTTCCTCAAAACAACCAATCAAAGTACTCGTTATCTCGCGGGTCGCCTCTTCAATTGTTTTAATGTTTTTAGTTTAGGGAGATTTGCTATTCTCGTGCATTTTAAGGAGCAACCCAAACTTCTCGCGTCCACCTTTCGCGGATTCCAACCTCAGGCCGAGATTCGTTGATCTTATAGAGATTCATCTTCTAAGATCATCCGTCCTTTGATATGATCCGCCTTAACTTCATTGGTTAAGGTTAGATCATCACTTCTGGCCTTCTGCTGGTGACAAAAGTAGGTTTGTTACCTAAATTTTGTATTATCAATTTAGAGGACAGAATGTAGTCTAATAGCTTGTTCCCACGGAAGTTGCACGTGGTGCTACTCCATATAGTGTTTTGTGTGTTCGCGTCACTATCCACCATTAGTCCCATACCATTCGACTCGGCGAACTGAACGAAGTCCTTAATCTCCCTCGCCCTCGTGTGTTTTCAAACCTTTTGATTTTTGTCGCATGGTGTTACCTTCGAAACGCTAAATATACAGCGCGGATTGCATGCTGGTAGCAGAAGAGGAATGTCTCCTATGTAATGAGACGACCAGGCTCATTTAAAAATTTATATCTTAAAACATATTTACATACTTCCAAGTTTCGTACTTTATGTTGCTACTATATGTACATATGTAGTGGTGACACTAATAGACGTTAATTTAAGAAATACAAAAATAATCAAGAAAAAATTTTTCTTCTACCAAATTGCAATTTAATTTACACTGCAAAAACAAGCTAGAAAAGAATGTAGGACAATAAGGAAATAAGAAACATTATTCGACTTGCAGATAAACAAGAAATCTATTTACAAATTCGACCAGTCGAAAAGTATGTCAAACTATTAGTACAGGCTATAAAACTATGTAGCGAGTTTACTGAAAATCTATCACTGGATTCGAGCAGACAAATGCAGTTGTGCTGTAGGAGTAAATGTAAGTAACTAAGTTTGTGAGTGGGCATTAGCTCCCATACTATGTATGTAAATATGTATGTATTTACCTGTGCCGAGGAGTAACAGAGCTGGAGTTAAAAAAGTTTTGACAGCACAAAGCTGTTGGTTGGACAGTCAAGTCGGTCGACGAGATAAAGAAGCTTGGAAAAAAAAATAGCAAGGCAGTAGGAAACCGACGTTTTTAGTCATTTAATTCTTAATTTTTTATTTGTTTCCTTTTTGCCATGTCCAGACAATGTTTGCGCGAGCCGGGGCAAAGTGAAATGTGATGTTAGATGCAAAAATTTTGTTGAAATTTGTTTTCTTAACAAACTAATGGCACAAAAGTGGTGAAGAGGTAGAAATAAAGGCGGACAGCTTTGAGTATAATTTGCTGCAGAGAATCTCATTTTCTCTACTTGAAAACTTAACTGCATATATGAAAGCATTCAAGTACTTAAAATATGGAGTGCTTACTTTTGGACGCTGGCGCAGAGGTTTATGATAAAGGCGATGAACTATGGGTGAGCTCCCTGATAAGCAAAAATTTTTCAGGTAAAAGTGTCACCGTTCTTTTATTTTTTGTATGTATCATGAAAAAATGTCACGAGCAAGTAATAATGTACCTTTGTACTTTAGAAGTATTGTGCAGAAAAAATTTGCTAAGTATATCCCTGTTTGTACATGTAGTTGAAGAAAATCCATGAATAGGCCCGATTTTTTTTAATTAAAAAAATATCAATATTTCAAATTTTAAAAGCTTTAATGTTTCTTTTTTATAAGTAATTTTTTTTTATTTAAGTTTCTTTAAATTCTAAGATTTTATTGTTTAAATAAAAATAATATTCTTTTTTATTTCATCTAATTTTTTGGAACTTTGTTTTGTTATTATCGCTTTTAATTTTCTTTATTTTATCTTTGTTAATTTAATTTTCTTTTAATTTTTACATATTCCTAAAAAAAATTTATTTTGTTTCAAATTCATTTAATTTCTGGGAACTTATTTTTTTATTTAATTTTTTTATTTGTTTTAAAACGAAAATTTTTTTTTTTTGTTCATTTCATTTTTAAAAATATTTGCTTCGTTCTTGACATTTTTTTTTTTTGATTTTCTTTTCATTTTAAGATTTTATTTTTTCAAGAAGAAAAATGTTTTTTTTTTTCATTTAAATCTTAGGAATTACTTCTATTTTTTTCTTTTTCGATTTCATTTATTTCATTGTCTTTTAATTAAATCTTATTTTTTTTTATCACATTCATTTAATTAATTTTGTTTCAATTTAATTTTTATATTTTATTGTATTGAAAAGAAAAATTTATTTTTTAAATTTAATCTAATTTTTAGAAAAACATTTTTTTGCTCTTTTTTCAATAAACATTTTCATTTATTTTCTTTCAATTTTAAGATGTTATAGTTTTAAAAAGAAAAACTTTTTTTTTAATTTCATTAATTTTTAGGAACTTCGTTATTTTCTCTTTTTTAGTTTTATGTATTTCATCTTTTTTTTATGTAATTTTCTTGAAATTTTTAGATTACATTCTTTAAAACGACACAATTTTATTTCAGTTCCGTTACTTATTATGAACTTATTTTATATATAATTTTTTTTGTTTATTCTATTTTTAGTTTATTTTTTTTACATTATTTTAAAAAGAAAATTTGTGTTTTAAATCCCGTAAATTTTTATGAACTTGTTTTGTATATATATTTTTTTATTATTACTTCTTAATTAAATTTTCTTTAAATTATTAGATTTTGCTATTTTAAAAAGAAATATTTTTTTCTTAATTTTGCCTGATTTTTAGAAAAATTAAATTAATTTTTAGAAAAATTAAAATTTAGTTCTTAAAAGACAAACAGAATAACGCTAAAGCCTAGTCTTTATGGCTTCAAAGATAGTTTCCAGAATTGGCAATAGTCTTACGAAAGTCCTTTGCTTTCGAAAGACTGTGGTGAGTTGAAAGATAGTCGCCATAATTGGCCTGTAAATAACAACTTGGCCACCAAAAGCAAAAACACAAATCACCGCGCCTAAAAGTATGCTAATTTAACTGCGAATACGCGTCCGCAGCTGCTCATACTAACCCAAGACATTTGAGTCGATCTTAAAACCAGCAAATAAGACATTTCAGATAGTAAGCTAAACGACTAGGCAGAACCTGTTTCTTACTTTGATCAGCAGTTAAATAAAACGTAGTAAAAAATCATAGTCAAAATATGAATCTCGAAATTTCAAACCAACAAATGCATGCGCATACCTATCTACCAACGGAGCGCCCAAAAGTCTACTTTAATGCACAACTTAGTTACGGCAAGGACGTTACTGTTTTTGGGGCCAACCTTTACGCGCTTACATCTACTAATCTTGTTGCTGTATTTTATATGGCTCTCTAAAGCTCAGGTAAGTCTAGCATTGTTGCTTTTGATATAGATATATATTTTTTTTGGCATTGTTTTTGTGTACCTCTTTGCTCTTTTACAAATGCTTAAAAGGTGTTTGAAAATTAGAAATGTAAACAAGGCCAGGTCAGCCCGTGCACAAAACGAGGCGCAGCAGCAGCTAGCGCAAAATAAATTACACAAAAGGACTACGACATGGAAACGAGGGAATGTTGGAGCTAGCAAATGGAAAACTAAACTTTAGTTTTTTATGCGTTCATTTGCGCGCTCGTTCAAATGGACTTCCCTTCTTGCGCCCTCCTCTATGTACAACGTACACAGCAAATTTATTTATGTAAATATTTTTGTTTGTATGCGGCAGAGCAGCAGCAGCGCGCTGGTAAGCAACTCATAAGGCAACAGAATGTAAGTAAATTACACTTAATGCTCCTAAAAGTATGTCTTGCGCCTAAAAGTATAACTGCATATAAACACTGCCAGCGCTGCTGTTGTAATATTGTGAAAACAAATTTTGTGAAAGTTCATTACATTTTCAGTCTGCAGCTATACAGTAGTTTTAATGTGCACTTGTTTTGATTTTTTCTTTTGTGGGGTGAATAAAAAGTTTTAGGGAAAGCGAAAAGTCCAAGAGCCTTAACATTTTAAAGAGCCGGGAAAGATACGTTATTATAAATGTGGTGAGTAGTTGCGTTGTTTAAATGAACTTAAATGGAATAAAAAGCGCATTTCAAGCATACTTTTGGAAGCCTGAAAAAATAGTGATAACTAAGTTAGTTAAAGATTCCTACATTACTTGTGCTACAAATTTTGGATGTAAACTTGCAAAAATATATTTTCTTCAGCTGCTGTTGGATTCTGAAAATAGCTGGGCAAAGTTTTTCAAATTTGTGAAATAGAAAGCGCGTGTGCCTAAAAATACACATTATGAAAAAGTGAGAGAATACCTATGAAACCAAGCAATTGAGAAAATATTGCATATTTTTTTGGAATCTTTGCAGTTTACAGAAAAAATTTCCGAAACGAAATGCTGTCTAAAATTTCACTTTATGTTTGAAAATATCTACGCGTAGAGGGAGTGAACAAAGCGCCGATAAAGTTATTATATGACACGCGCATTCATAATAAATTTTTTTGATAAATCGTTCACCATAGCTCGCCGGCCTCCGCCTCAGTCACTTTCTACCTCTGATGGTTCGTCAGCTATGTTTGACATGGCCGTGTAATAACGCTGCAGAAAAAATTATCAATTGATTAAAATAACCAATTTCTAGTTAGCTTTTTTTGCGGACGTTGGATAAATAACTAAATTTTTATTAGCTATGACGAAACTAACTTTAAGTTGGTTGTAAAGTCGTGCAGGAGTCATGCAGACGTTATCGAGAGTTTGTTTTTTACAAGTTTCTATTTAATTATCCTCATTATCAAAAATTACTTTCAATACACTTTTTTGTCAACTTCGCAAATTCTTTTTCGAATTCAGGACAAATAATTTTATATTATCATTTTGAAGTTATGTCTGACGGTGTTCGAATATGGGACCACCTACAGCAGAATATGTAAACAAATATGTAATGTAAAGTAAATAAATAAGTAAATAAATGAATACATAATAAATAATACATAAATAAATAAAGTACAAAAAAAAAAAAAAAACATTTTGTTTTACTTATTGATATTTTATGTCCAAAAGTAGTTAGCTGCAAGTTAGTTGACATCTAATGCGGAAGAAGCCAGTTCTCACCATTTTGCGGCCATCGCCCTGCAAAAGTAGTTAGTTACGGCCAAAGGAAATACTTAATATATAATTACCACTAGTCGACTGCTAGTTAGTTAATAGTTAGCTACAAACAAGTCGCATTTCCTGCAGGGGAGTTTTGTGGGGAGTCACTCCTTGTTTTGCGCCTGTCTTGGCTTTAGACACAAGTTCGCCTCAATGGTGATACATGCCTAACCTAGTGCTGTCATAGAAACCTGAAGTCCGTATCACATAGAAATAATGTACAGACAACAAAAATTTGCGAATGCAGGAGTGCCTTCCGGAGGTGCAGTAAAGTTTTGTCGTTTTTTTGGACTTGAAGTCACACAGTTCCAAGCTCAAAAGCAAATTAACTACTAACAAGAAGCTACTATCTATGCTCCCTGCCAAGCACGACTACTACTCCAAAGCCTCTTTGGACCGAAATACAGGGCCGCAGTACAGAAGATAAAGCAGAATATGTGAAGCCAGGAGAGCGTCAACTCGAACTTTAAGAGTTGGATGAAAAGGTTCAGCTCTATGAGGAAAGATTGGCGAGCAAGGGTTCGCTGCGGAAGTAGAAGCAGGTAAAACGAGTTGATTTTAGTTGAGCTGAATTAAATTAAGATGAATTTATTTGGGCTACACTGAATTTAAGTGATTTAATTTGAATTAAGATGAGCTTATTTGAATTGAACTGAGTTAGAAGCGAATAGAATCGTTTTGCTTTGAATGAAGTCGAATATGAGCAGAAATCGGCGAGCATTGAATGCCGCTGTTGTTGCTGTGAATTTAATTAAGATGAATTTAAGAGATTTGATTTGACCTGAAGTGCATTGGATTGATTTAATTTGATTTTAATGAAACTAACTGAATTTATATGGATTGACCTGGATTGAATTGATCGAAATGAGTTGATTTAAGATGAACTTAATTGAACTAAACTTTTAACACAATACCAAAACGCGGTGGAATAAAAAAACACAAGAAACCTGTTTACTGCTGGACCACTGAAATCACCAATTTGCGAAAAGCATGCTTGGCAGCGCGGAGAAAAGCGACCAGAAATTCGGGGAATCGTGATCATCCGGAAGGCTACAAAAAATGCAGAAAATATCTTTGAAACGAAGATAGGAGCAGTAAGTCGCAGAAGTGGGGGTAGCTCTGCGATGAAGTTTAAAATGATCACTGTTATGAAAAAATATGTGCCTTGCAAATCGATTCATGGCACAAAAGAGACGCAGTTGGCGGAAAAAATAGTTTCGTGTCTGTTTCCAGAAGTACTAAGTACGAGAAAAGTCGTGAAGTTTCAACAGGAAGACACAAGCTTTTATTAAGTTGGAAGATATGGAGATGGCTGCTAAGCTCATTAAGTCGCGCAAAGCCCCAGGCCAAAAGTGATACTAAAATTTCTAATAGAATACTGGCCACATATACTCATGCAGGCCTTTAACAAGTGCTTGAAAGAAGAACTCTATCCCAGCAAATGGAAACGCCATAAAACTCCTTCAATACTGCCCGATGAGATACAAACTTACAAACTTTATAAAATAGGCAAATACCTAAATGATTATAAAAAACTCTAGAAAGCTACCTCAGCCGTCGCATTTTACTATATGATACTGTCGACGGAACAAAGCAAAAGGCTTCAAAAACAGCAAGCCGACTAACGACACTTACTGCCTTATTATGCATCACGAACTATAGGCAAAACGAACGATTCGCCTGCAGACGACAACGTCTCTGACTGCGATTTTATTACTCTAACGGTCGTGTACGTCTTGCCTTTGATCGATTACGTTGCAACCGTCTCCGTTGCGTTTAAACCGGCTGGATTGATGCCGCCGGACTAATTTCTAAAGCATTCCTCTGCAGACGAATCGTTCATGATAAATAATAAGGCTGTTAATATAAAAGGTCCGTCAGATATGCTGCAGATGCTGCAGCGGCCTGGAGCAGTGCGATAGACGTAGCCGAAAATCAAGCAGTGCTAAGTGGAGTGTGCAGAAATCTTGCCCTAAGGGTAAAATCAGCGTATTTCGCAATATTGCGCAGCGCGAGTTTAGTTCCACGCAGGTCTTCCTTCTATTGACTTGCTGATAAAGGAGAGGGTTGACATACTTTCCGCTACCTTAAGAGGCAATAAGAAAAGTGAAAAAAAAACAAACGTGTAGGCAAAAATCCTTGGCGAAGGACAAGCACGGGGAAATAAGTCGAAAGAGGCCGATGGACACACAGACTGATTGCACTCCTGTGGGAATGGATGAAGAGATGTGTTTTTACCTCGTGCAAGTATTCACTGGATTTGAAGACTTCAATCAATATTTTAATCGTTTTAAAATAAAGTGAGAACCCTTATGTGAAAATTGTTCTGAAATTGAGTCCGCAGAATAAATACACAATTTTTTATTGCTACGCTAGGAAAAATGAGCGGGATAAATGAAACGAAAACCTGGATGAAAGATTAGATACAGAAGATATCGCAATCATTATGTTTAAGACCCTAGAATATTGGAAACGAACCTCTCAGAAATCCGAGAGGATGTATGTACAGTGGCGGTCAAAAATGGATGAATGGTGTTTTGGGTTTAATATTTTCAATGTTCTTCAAGCTAAAATTTGTTTGATATTTTTTTTTTTTATAAAAAACAAAACAAAACAAAAATTCTAGTAAAATAAGTGGAAGTTTTGAGCGGATAAAAAATCGCATTGATTTTTAATAATTTTTTTTTTTTGTTGACAGCGTTTTGCACTTTTTTTTCATATACAGGCATTTTTTGTGGAAGAATAAGCACAAGCCCCTTTGCGAAACAAATAAAGAAATTTAACGCCACTTTTCCTAAATTAGCTTTTTATATGAAATATTAAAAATCAATGCGATTTTTTAGCCTCTCTAAACTTGCACTTATTTAAGTTTATTTTACTAGCATTTTATAAGCTTGTTAAGTAAGTGCATACCCAAAAAAATTTTAAAAATTCTGGTTAAAATGCTTGAAATTTAGATAAAAATGTGTGCAATTTTTCTAAGTTCTGTATAAAGTTTGATTTGTATAGTTTTTGTTAAAGCATGAACCATATTTTTATAAAAAAATAAAAAAATAAAATTGTACTTGAAAAATATTGTAAATATTAAAAACTAAACACCCATTTCATCCATTCTTGACCGCCTCAGTAGGTATACAAAGTACTTCCTGTACATTCTGTACATTCTACGGCTACATTATTTTGATGAAATGCAAAAGCGCTCCCGGAATGTGAGAGCCAGACCTTTCATACGGGTCACTTGATGATGCAATCCTACTAGAACCTCCGTTGGATTTTGGTTGGAGCAGAGCTGGAGCAAAGAGCTGAAAAAATTAATTTGCTCCTTAGCTCCTTAAAAAAAATTAAACTTACCTAATTGCTTCCTTATTATTATTATCGTTTTTTTTTTCAAACTGCGAAAAAAGCATCTGTGACGTACAGAAGGAAAGCGTATTGGGCAAAAATTCAATAAGAAAATTTTCAGAAAAGAGCCAAAAACGTATCCGTTTCAAAACAGTTTTCGGTTCTTGTCTGTACATAGATTTCGGTAAACGGACAAAAATCCGCATTTCATCCACTTTTTTCCTTTTTCAGAGCGACGAAAAAAAACCTTTGCTGCGAAGCCCTGAATTAAACTGAATTGAAGTTAGTTGAATTGAAAGGATAAGTACTGATTTGATTTGAAGTGAAAATAGGGGCAGAAGAAATAAACTACTTTGAGCAAAGTTAAGTGGAATTGAATCGAAATGACTTCAATTGTTTTAAGATGATTTGAAGTCAATTGAACAGATGCGATTTGGGTCGATTTGAATTGAATTGAATAATTTGACTGAGATTAAGATTAATGGAATTGAAGTGGATTGATTTGAATTGATTCAATTCGATTTTATGTAATTAGATGAATTTAATTTATAAGAACTGAGTAGATTTTATTTGGAGTGGAATTAACTTGAACTGAAATCAATTGAGGCGAGGCAAACTAAATTCAAAAGAATTAAATTGAAATGAACTGAAGTGAATTTAAGGGAATTTATTTCAATTAATCGCACTTGAATCGAAGTGAATTTTCTTTTATTTTATTCTACTCCATTTTGTTCAATTTATTTTAATCCATTACTAATGCATTTTATACAAAAAATTTCGGCTTCGAAATATTTAATGCAGCTTCAAAGAAATATTTCTGCGTATGTCAATTGCATTCAACTAATACCTTGGCTTATACGAGTATGATGATGAATGCACTTGAATGTATGTAACATACAATAATGTAAGCTTACTGTTACTTATGGAATTTCAAAAGCATATTTTAAGTATGAAAAGCATAAAAACCACTAAAAACGATACAATAACAAAGCTCATACATATGTACAATAGGGTGGACCCAAAATGCAGGTGAAAAAGAAAAGTCGAAATTTCGATGCTCTCATCCCCTAGGATTGTTCTATACCGAAAAAAATTAACCCCAATTTTTTTATTTTGGAATCAAAAAATATTTAGATGTCGCTCAAAGCGCATAAAGTCGTAGATGTAGTTTAAATGGGTTAAAAACAACTTTTCGTAGGAATGGTATCGAATTCTTAAAAATCTATATTTTTCTATCGGAAAACTCCTTTTATCTGCAGACGTAATATAATACCCAGTTGTTTATTTAAATTTTTTTTTATCGCAAATATAATTTATAGGTGCACCAAAAACCCACAAAAACTCCGAAAGGGGTACCAATAAAAAATCGCTAGTATTAAAAAATGGTTAAAAAATTAATTGGATATTATTATTGAAGGTCTCCTGAAGAGAAGGTCCTGAAGAGTTTTCCGATCGAAAAATATTGATTTTCAAGAATTCTATACCATTTCTACGAAAAAATGTTTTTTTCCCATATAAAAATACATGGAAAACTTTGCGCGCTTTGAACGACCTCTAAGTATTTTTTGATTTAAAAATAAAAATACAGGGGTGTACTTTTTTAGATATAGAACAATCCTAGGCGGTTAGAGCATTACAATTCCGACTTTACTCTTTTTGGACCACCCTAATGTACAAGCATACTTCAACAGATTAGCTTAACTTAAAACGAGATTATGTAGCACTCAAATAAATACTCATACATATATACAGTTATGTATAAACGCACAAAACTAACGGAAGAGTGTACGTTCGGTGTGTGTGTGTGTGTGTGTGTGTGTGTGCGAAAGTATTACGAATTTTAAAATATGCTTTTAGGCGATTAAAAATTATCTACACTCACTGAAGTCTTTGTGAAATGATGCAAAGAGATGAATAAAAACTTGATAAAACCTCAATGCATACAAAATATTACGACGTTTCCCTTTGTACATACATAAATAGAATCAAATAAATAAATATATCTGAGTTATGTAGAAATGTACATATGTATGTATGCCCGTGTGAGTGAGTATGTACTAGTATTGAAAGCACATACATACGAGCATGCGTTTATTTGAGGCTGTGCGAAAAGCCAAAGGCAAACCGCAAACATGACAACTTTCTCACGCCAATTTGCCACGCTACCACTGCTCGGTTGTTGCAAAGTCATATCTACAACAGTCAGTCAGTTACGCAGCCGGCAGCGATACGCAAGCTTTCAACAGATAATTAAATTTGATAACGGGGTATATAATGCGGCATATCTCTTTATTTCTGTGGTTACTGGTCGTGGACGAAGAAATTTTAACAGCGGCCATGGAGGTGGCTTTTACTTTGTTTGGTTTAGGTTGAACTTAAAGGAACAAAAAAAAAAACATTGACTATTGAATGGCAGAGAAAGTCTTCACATGCAAGCGAATGTGTTGATAATAAATATTTCATATTTTTTATTATTTTGTATTTATTATATGCTTAGAAATTTTATTATACCCCAACGCAAGCGAAGTGGTCAGTGTATACTGCCTTCTGAAGTAGTAGATTTGTATTTCTTTACTTTTTCACTTATCCTTATAAAAATAAATATTAAACTGATAATATTTCAAAATTGCAATGTATTCGTAGAAAGAAAATATGCTTTTGCTTCTAAAGCAGCTTAGAGTGCCTGTGCTATGGAGTAGCATAGAACATCACACAAAAAATAGCATCAAAGTCAAAGAAAAATAATATCAGATTTTAGTTGAAATAGCAGCAGACTAGCAGCAGTACATGGCACAACAATGGAAGCTAGAGTGTAGCATGCTTTAAGGCGCTTCAACCGTATGCGCAGCGGTTCAAAGTAAACGTTGCGAAAAATAAATAATAAAAAGTGCATGGGAAAAAAGCAAAAAGGTAAGCTTCAGAAGTCAAAGAAAATAAGGAAAAGTTGCTAATATAAACAAAAAATACAGATGAAGCGAAAGAATAATAATGCTAGCAGACAAATATTGCTCCAGATTTTTTTTTATAAAAACAAAGCAAACGCAAAAAACATACGAAATGCAGACTAGCTACATAAATTAATGTTGAAAACAATAAAGGAAATTATAAAAAAAAATATATATAAATATATAGTCTGCCCTCGGCCTTTTTTGGATCGGAAAACGGCTATAGCCAAAATTTCGATAACCATTCCACTTCAGAAGAAAAGTTTCAATGCGATGGAGTTACTAAGGCTGAAGTTTAAAATCTGTATTGATGATTATGTCTAATGCAATTGGTGAATATGGGATTTCTTTAAGATTTGTGAAACTTGTGCCACCATTTATTTTGGGAACCTTAGTGCATGATTTAATCATTAGAGGTTTTGCAAGTACACTGCTTGCAAATGTATTGACACAGACGCTTTTTTTCCAATATACGCGACAATTTTTGTTGTAATATTCCTCCGACAATTTTTTATAAAAATATAGTTCATTCTACAACAAAAAAAAACATGAAAATATAATTTCGAAACGTTGTCAAAACTCGCGAAACACCTTCAACATAAAAAAATATATACCAAAAATCAATGTGGTTTTGACTAACTCTGAACTTTGCATTACTAGAATGTATTGGGCTACAAATCTGCATACTCAAAAGAAATTCTAAAATATCTGATTAAAAAGTGGAAAATTTGCATGAATATTTGCTGAATTTTCGCGAGTTTTGCACAAAGTTTAGAAATTATATTTTTATGTTTTTTGTTGTGGAATGAACCATATTTATATAAAAAAATTTAGGAAAAATTGTTACATATACTGTAAAGAAGCAGCTGTGCCAATACTTTTTGCCGGCAGTGTAGCTTTTTTTTTAAATTTGACTCTCCCACTCATAGGGATGTTTATGGGAAGCAGTGCAAAAGGGAAAGAATTGAATCCCACCTCCTAAAAAGGTGCCGAATTTCCATAAAATATAACCCATAAATAAAGTTGTAAATATTTTTATATTTTCTAATTGAAACTTTTTAAGTTAGCATTGTTAATAAGAAGAAAAAAAAATATGTATCCTACATTTAAAAAGCCAGCAAAATTAAAACTTAATTCAAAATTTATGCAAAAACCAAACACCTCTATTGGAGACATGGCGAAAATTGTTGGAAGCTCCAAATCAACCACGCATAGAATAAAAGAAAGCTTGAAATTATAAGCTGCAAGTCCAGAAAGTACTCGATCGATCAGAATAAAAGGAAGAACTGGCAAAAAAGCGTGCCCGAAAGCTGCCTGAGCAATTTCTCACTAAATTCGATTGCTTAGTAGGAAAAAAAAAGCTGAAAAGCTGACTTTTCTCAAATACCCGGTCGAAGGTTTTACAAGCATTTAAAAGGCGCAGCGTTCACAAAAAAAAATTTCAACTCAGAAGATTGTTAAATTTCCCAAGCAGCTAATGGTCTGGCAGACGATTTGCAGCTGTGGCCTGAGAAGTGGGAAATTTGCGATGAAGAGCACAATTAGCTCAAACGTTTATATAGAGAAATGCTTAGAATCGCATTTGTAATCATTTATTCGCAAATTCCCGGGGTTCTGGTTTGTTTTTGTCTGATTTAGAAACCAGTCATTACTCAAGGAGAACGATGGCCTGGTAACGAGCAAATGTGGTAATAGTTGTACCGAAAGAGGCTAATCCACCTAACTCTACCTAACCTCCGCCGATTGAGAAGCGATTGGGCGCTTAAAGCATTAACAGACGGCAGCGTTGATCCGAATTAAGTCCGAGTTAATCCGGATCGACGCTGCCGTCTGTTTAAGCTTTTATGAAGAGAAACCTTAAAGAAACAAATAAAATTTCGAAAAAATACTATCGATTTCAAAAATTCATGGAAAAGTGAGTATAAAAATGTAGACGAAAGCGCCATAATAAATTTAATGCAAGGCGTTAAAAACAAGTTGGAAATTTGTATCAGAAATAATTGAATAATTGTTGGTTTTTTTTTTGTTTTTTTTTTTTGAGAAGTAAAATAAAGCAGAAATCTATTTGACAAAAAATAGTTTTTTTAATTTTTTAACAAAATGGTTTCAAATTAAAATATGCAAGCGTAAAATTTTTCCTGGGGCAGTCTTTAAAACTAGCGTTGCCATCCTTAAATAAGTAGGTCGTAACGGGTTAGCTAGTTCTTAATAATTTAACAATACATATACATATTAGCTCTTTGTTACAAATTCCGCCACGAAAGTACTTAAACTCATTAACAGCGCCGCCAGCTATCCAGAGAGCTGCCATTATTTAAGTATGTATTCCAACACAGTTGTCATTTTAACCACTTTACTATGTACGCCTTTTAAGCGCATGAACCATTTTGATATTGTGACCTGCATAGATAAATAATTCAATCGCCTGCTGCTGTCAGTTGAAATTTTACAGAAGTAAATATGTATGTACATGACTGTATCTACAATACGAAAAAATTACTTACGTATCTACAAATGTACATATATGTATATGTATAACGACTGCCATTAAAAGTGGTGACGTCAAAATGCACACACAAGATTTACAAAAATATAGCTCCACAACCTACACGCACACATACAACGATTTTTGACGGTCCCTCGCCACAAGCTTTCGAACTGGTCGAACTGAAAAGCCCAATGCTCTGCTGGCCACAAAAAACGAAAATCTTTAGCACATTCAAAATAACCTAGAAAATATATAATAACACACACACACACACACACACAAGTCGATTGCTAGTCAGCAGTTTGTTCGCCACTTGCACTGTGGCCAAAAAAAAAAAGGAAAACGTTGACGTTTCACCGGTGCGGTTTGGCTGAATGTTGGACCCGTCGTCCATGTAACTAAAATTGCACATACATACATGCATGTAAGTTGTATTTTAGTTGATGTAGAATAGACACTACCGGTTATCCGATAGTGGCGGCTGAAGCTTCTTCTACACACGTGCAGACTCGTATGCATAAGCTCTTATATACATAGGTATGAACAATTTAAATATTTCCGTATTCCGCTAAACCTTTTCACACTTCTGCTTCTGTTAAGGACTTTAATGTAACGTGAATATGTATGATTTGTGTGTACTTATTTATGTGTACAGCAAAGAGTACATGCTTGCAGGAAAATGACTCGAAATATTACTAGTAAATTATACAACTCAAAGTTTACTTAGACTGCACGTAGATATATATTTATATACATACTACAAACATGTACCACATTCATACGAGATGAACAATTTTGAATTAAAGAATTGAAAACGTTGCCCGGATTCTGAAATATAACGAAAAGTTTGTTTCGTAACAGTTATTAGATGGAAAATATTTTTTTGTTATTTCGCCGGTAAGAGTTATGACACAAGGTTTGTTTATTTTACATTGTTTGATAACAGTTATTGTCCAACGTTTATTCTTTACGTTGCTTGGATAACAGTTATTGCCCAACGTTTTTTTTTTTACGTTGCTTGATAACAGTTATTATCCAACGTTTATTTTTTAAGCTGTCTGATAAACGTTCTTTTTATATTGCTATCTATTGACAAAAACGGAGATGGAGAAGAAGATAAAGATGATGAAAATAAAATAGGAGGAGTGATGTAACTCTTATCAGACGACGTAAAAATAAACATTGGGAAATAACTGTTATCAAGCAACGTAAAAAATAAACGTTGGGAAATAACTCTTATCGGCGAAATAAAAAATACTTTTCACCTTATACAAGGTTTTTCGATAAAACTTATAACTGTAATGTCCCTGATAAATATCTAACATAATTAAAAAAAATTAAATTATTTTTTTTTTCAATTATGTAGAATTTCTGTTAGTTAGGGCCTCTGTGAATGCTAAGTTATGAAATAAATGTTTCAGTTAGAGCTTTTTAAATTCATGTAAAATCTAATATATTTTGTTTCCATATCAAAGCAAGTTAGTAGTTACTTTGAGTTATGAGCTAAACTATAGAAAAGAAAGGGATAATAAGAATTATCCAACACTCAAAATATCAGAGTGTACGAAAACACTCTCTCTTATGTTGAGAAGCTTGCAAATTTCTGGACGGACGCAAATTTGTAGGAATTTGCAAGTTTCCCTGCCAGCTGGTGTCCACGGTTAGGTTTCAAGCACATTTTATTTTGGCTAAAACTTTTCCAGCAAGAATTTGCAACTGGTCTCCAGGAGAACTGTCACTTTGCGCTCTCAGTTTTTAGTGATGGATAATTTTTTGGTCTGCATGAACGCGATAACATAACCGTCAATGACAAGCAATTCCGCACCCTTATATAAAAAGTAAATGTAAGTAGTAACAAAGATTCCGACAACCAGTTCTGTTTTAAATGTTTTATTTAAAATAAAAATAAAGGTTTAGATGGATCAGCAGATATCAAAAGCACTATGGCGAGGTGGATATTATTTGGCACTTGCAGAAAGCACCAAGACATCCACAAACCACAAAATTTATTAGATGGAAATTCGGTTGCAAAAATTAGGCACTTTTTTAATTTTAATTTTATATGTATTTATTTTATTTTAGTTAACTTTACACAATTTATTTTAATTAGACACAAATTTCTTATTTATTCAATTTTATTTATTTGCATATCTTTTTATTTTATAAAATTTTTAATTTATTTAGTGAATTTTTTTAATTTTATTACAATTTTTTTTATTCATTTGTCATTTTATTGCTTTTCTTGCTTTCATTAATTTTTTTATTCATATCATGAAATTTTTTATTTAAATAAAATTTTTAATTTATCTCACCTTATTTTTGTTTTACTCTTTATTATATTTTGTTGTTTTATTCATCTACTGAATCTTTTTAAATTTATTTTAATTTATGCCTTTATCTTTTTATTCATTACGTGAAAATTTTTTTCATTGAATTGTCTATTCATCTAGTGAAATCTTCTAAAATTTGAATTGAATTGTTTATTCATCTAATGAAATTTAAATTTTTTTTTAATTTTTAATTTTAACTAGTATTTTTTTATTTATCGTTTTATACATTTATATCGTGAAATTTTTTATTTGACTTTTTTATTGTCATTCATTTTTTATTCATGTTAAATTTTTTTTAATTCAATTAAATTTTTTGTATCCATGTTTTCATCTCTTTATTCATCACATGAAATTTTTTAATTAAATGTTTTACAATTATCCGAATTTTTTTCATTATAATTTTTGAATTTAATTTTAACGTTTTATTTATCTTGTGGAACTTCTAGTTCAATTAATTTTTTTTTATTCATCTCACGAATTTTTTTACTTTAATTTTTAGTTTAAAGTTTTGTATTGTAATCTAATTTGTTATTAATCTTGTGAAATTTTTGATTCTAATTTTTTAATTTTAGCTTTATTTTTTTATTAAATTACTTGATTTAGCTCGTACAGTTGTTAAGTAAATTCAAATTTAATTTTTTTATCTGTCTACTAAGAATATTTTAATTTAATTTTTAAATGTTTTTTCAAATATCTCGTATTTTTTGTTTTAGTTTTAGCTAAAACCTTATTTTGACTTAAACATACATAAATGCACTTAAATTTCAAAAAAAAAAAAATCAAAAACTTCTGGAGCTATTTACATATTTTCCACACGAGGCCTCAAAGTTGTTTATATTACGTTAGACATAAACAAATAATTTTAGGGAATATCAAAATCGAATTCATAATATGGAAATTTTGATTTACCGCTTAATTTATTTTGTTGCAATATCTGGATACACGTTGATACACACGCTGATTCTTCGTCTAAACTTTGTTTCCCTAGTTGGGTATGTATGTAAATGCATTGGACTGGAGGTTTTAAGATTTTTGTGCGATTAATTTTTTCAGTTGGTAAATATTTCACTCACATTTCAGCATAATAACTGCTTAATTTCCTTTAATAACTGATTTTAAATTTTTTTTAAATGCTTAAGAAATCATTTAAAGCACATTCGCTTTTTAATTTTATTTTTATTTTTTAACGAACTTTTTTTTTCGTAGAATTTGAAGCGAAAAACGCAAGCTAAATTAAATCAAAGCAAAAAACACATATTTTGAGCAGCGAACTTGAGACCAAGCAGGTTTACACGAATTACACGACGACTAATTGAAAACAAAAACCGCAGTTTAATGGGCCAGGAGTCAGATGACGACGTTAAAAGGACGAATGAATTTCGCGTAAATTTGTATTATTTAAATTAATAAATAACGCGAAAACTGTGAGAATTTTGCTATATATGTAAAAGAAATTATGACAAAATATAACGGCAATGAAACGCATTTGGAGCTGGTGTACTTAGCTGCCTGGCTTGCCGATTTTCGCCGCGATGTAATACGCTAAGCGCTGCTAAGGGACGGCAAGCGCGGCGGGATATTTAGTGTAGGTCAGGAAAGATTTCGTGCGAGTGCACGAAGTGGCACATTTTATTCGTGAAATTATATAGATATTTTTTTAATAATTTGCACCAAATGCATACTAAATTGGCTATTTCAAAACACTTGCCTTTAATTTTATTACACACAGATGCACTTTTTAAAATTTATTTTCAATAAATTTTTATTTTTAATTTTACTCTTTTTCGTAGCTATGTATATTTTTTTGCTATTCTGATTTGTTCACTCACAAAAAAAAAAAAACAACACCATATATACGACGTCCGCGTTTCGTTAACTCGCGTTATTATCCTTTACATCCTGGCCAAACCCGAAATGCTACTAAACGTGTCCCAAAAAACCAACACGATGATGCCTAACGGCGGCTAATGGTACAACTTGACACAGCTGGGGTGACGAGCATGCATCGTATCGGAATTCAACAAGACGAACGCTATTCACCGATGCCTGTAGGAGAGCAGCGAGCGCGCCTACGAATGTGTGTTCGTGGTGAGAAGTGTAATTGTTAAGGAATGCAAATGAGCGCGTCAAAGTGAGAAAAAGTATGTTGAACTCCGAGTGCAGGAATGAGCAACAAAGGTGTTGGTAGTTGTGGTGAATGGATGCGTGTTGAATTTTGTAATTCAGCAAGTGAGAGTAAATTCTGGTAAAGGGTGAATAATGGCGCAAAGAGCCATTTTAAGAGTAAGTGAGGTGAAAGCTTTTTTGTTGGTGAAAATTACACGTGATAGTTAGATAGAGGTGAGTTCAATTTAAAAAACATAACGGTTAATTTATGGCATGACGCTTTTCATGGTGGCTCTTGTTTCGATTTACTTTCCAAGCATAAGATTAATGTCGCAAATATTCGAGCTCAGAAACATATAGCGAAAAGTGTTTGGTTAGCAGACGTCTGGAGGTGAACACCTACTTGAAAATACATAGAATCCCAACTCCGTAACCCTAATCTGGAACCAAATTCAGAACAGCTGGTATCAGAACTGAAAATCAAAACTAATAAACAAATAGACGAACATAGCCTTAAACAATACAGCTGTCATTTCGTTTTTTCAACAAAACTACCGACACATATCCTCTTCCTCTGCTACCACCAGTGGGTTCCGAGTTGAATACTTTCAGAACTGGTGCGTCGGTGTCCATTCGAACGACATGACCAAGCCAGCGGAGCCGCTGTATTTTAATTCGCTGCACTATGTCCATGTCGTTGTAAAGCTCATACAGCTCATCGTTCCACGAAATACAGTAACACTAGACTGACTACTGAACCTACTAGACTGATATCAAGATTAACGAAATTGCTGATGAACTGGCGCAAAGGTAAGATCATCGAGCCTCCTCACGGGACCGTCGCTAATTTGTGACCTAAGCGGGCTATCTTTCATACAACGGATTGTTCACAACAAAGTCCTTCAACTGCTCTGTTATAGACTGTTTGCGCGTTGAGCTCTAGCTGGTAGACAGCGTGAAATATTTAAGCAATTGACTTAATTTAAAAATTCTCTAATCTGTCCATATTGCTTCCCCATTGGAGAGGACCGTCAAAATCATGTGGCAGTGCAAGATAATGTTTTGTATGTATTTAGGGCTCCGTTGCCTGGATATATACCTGCGTTGTCAAGCCTTGAGTTCTTTATGGAGCGGTGAAATGGTAACCGAGGGCGGTCATGATTCAAAAGAGACTAAGCGTTACCCCGACAACCGCAATCGAGCTCCTATTCTGCTTTCCCCCGTTCCACCTGGCTGCAAATGTATTGCAAAGGTAAAGAAACTTCCACTAACTATGCAGGTGCCCAGCCTTCGGCAGAATTATACTCATGGCCACCAACTTCGTAGACCTAACGACTTTCATCGTTTGAAGAACGCAACGCTCTTTCGCCTGGTTGAGCTTCAGACTCTGAAAATCTCAGGAGGCCAGCGATAACGAATCAGGAGTTAATTTGTGTTTGCCTTGAGTCTTTAAACTCTCCCTCTCTCTTTTTCGCAGTGTTTATCTTTTGGCTAAAATAAGATTTCGTCTTACAACATTTGGCGTGCAGGGCAATAGACCACAGCCAAAGACGACGACGTTGAGTCATGTCACCCTATGCCTAGGCTTCGCTAACGAATTGGAATTCTACAAAATAAGTTCACAATCTGGCTACGCTGCAATAATACGACGTATGGAACTTAAGGTCTTATTTCCAAAGCTAAAGTGTGGTGTTTCTCGATCATTTCGAAGTTGAGGCCTATTCCTTCCTTAAGGAAGTTAAGAAATTATTGTAGCTAGCTCGCAGCAATGAAAACATCACCATTAGTTGAATACAAAAGTAAGGGCTGCCACGAACACAATGAACGGACCAAATGCTGCAGAACCTAGGACCTATCTGCCCTCGGGATGAAAAACTCGAGCCACTTCTCAAAGGAGGGGCGATTTGCGTAGTGTTTTGGGTCAGCCCAAATCAACAAACGGTTGTTCTCCCAAATAAAATAAATATTTTAAAATGGATCTCACGAGACGTGAATCCAACAGGGTTCTGAATACTTTAACTCCCCTCGATAGAGTCAAGAGCTAGCACTGATATTCGAAATGATGAGGCAACATCTCTGGGGAATAAGAAACTCCTCTGCCTGGAAACAACATTCAAAAACTGCTTGATTTTGTGATCTTTTTACTCCACGGGAACCCTAGGAAGCCCTTCACCCAACATTACCCCTCACCTTAAAACCGTTGGTATTTCCCTTGAAGAAGTCATAACTATTTTCGCATTCCAGTCGGATCTAGAGAGACAAACTTTCGCTGCATACACCCAGTTTGGTTAGGTTAAGTTGAAGCGGGTGCCTTCACCCAACGTGAGAGAAAGGCACACTTAGATCCAGTGGATTAGTTGTGACACCAATTGAGAGCTATAGTGTGAACCCGTCCGTTCACCAGTTGGTTAAGTTCAGAAAGCGCGTGAATTCGTAAATACCTGCTTCACTTAGATCGGCCAGACAGACAAAAAAGTGGCGGTGAAATAAGCATATTTTCGCCCACATACGGGCAGGCCAGTGACAGAGGTAGTGTTCCACACTTCCGACTTCGTCCAGGTCTCACCAACTACGGCAGAAGTATTTGGTCGGCAAACCCATTCTGCTAGCATGTCTTGCCATTTATCATTGGCCCGTAATAATACTGGACACCAGGCTTTAATAGTAGAGGGCATTCTAATCGAACGCGCGCGTCGGATATTTCCTTATCTAGGCTGCGCTGGGATTTGTCGAGTCGTCCCACACTTGAGTTCTTCCGACCATATTTTATTTACCTTCTCGACGAGGTATGTCCCGAGTCATGACTTGCAGGTATATAACGGTATGTCCGCTGCATAAAAGGAGTTGACGTCAGACAGGGTGGTGCACAATTACCTTGAATATCTATTTGGCCTGGCACCCACACAATGTGAGTAGTACACTTTGCAGCTAAATCGTTAAGGACTTTCCTACATTCTATCTAAGCTACGGACGAGTTCTCAGAGACATCCAGTGACTTGATAGCTGTTTGGCTATCCGAGTATATAGTTAATGAAAGCAGGTTAAGAGAAGATGCGATATGCACCAGTGCAGCCTCTTTTATAGCCGTGAGTTATGCTGGGAAGACACTGCAGTGGTGGTCTGGTAGCCTAAAACAGAGGTCTCTTAGATTTAGTTTAGAGCAGATGGTTGTGCAGTTATCTTGGAGGCCCCAGATCGAGTCGTCCTCGCAGTCCTTCCTCGTAGGGATACGAGTGAAGAACTTGTTCTCGAGCTCCATCGCCGGTGTTGTGTAATCTGGAGCCCTAAGAGTGTCGGGGTAGTTGTTTTGATGTTTTTGTGACCGAATCTGGTGTCTTTTCATTTTGACAGTGCATTTATTCTTATTGCATTGCAGCTCGCCTATAGCTTCCCAAGGAGGTCTATGGGCAGAAACTTTAGCTGTATTTCCATAGCTTTGGTGCGTGTGGGCGGCAGGGCAACTGTGATTGGCACGCAGGCCGACCTTTGAACCTTGGTTATCTTAGAAATTGTGAGCGATTTATCCAGTGATGTCCACCAGAGTATGACGCCTTAGAAGAATATAGGACGTACCACTGTTGCATAAATCCAGTGTACCATGTGAGGTTTCAGGTACCCCAGGTACAATTGTCTTTTCGAATGATAAGTCTATTACTATGTCAATTAAAATTCAAAACCTCTCGCAAGCTCCAGCTTGCAGTCATGCGTTTAATCTTAGTACATTAATGACTACATTTCGAAAATAATAACTACATAATTTTTCCTTTATTAATAGCTTATTTCTACTAGCCACGTTTCTAATTTTTTTTTTCAAATTTCCCCTTCCGGCAGTTGTAAATTCCTCAGCCAAAGTGCAATTAAAGCCGCATTTCTAACCTTATCCAACCGCAGGCACTTACAACATGAGGCCCACGCAGGCACACCTACACAACCACTCACAACTCAATCACAACATTTGAGTGTGCTCCAAAGATATTATACGCTTCATTTAAAGCCCTCTGTAAATTCACCACAGTATACGATTACAGTTATTTCCGTTTGAGGCCGAAAGGCATTTGAATTGTTCAACTACAATATGACGACAAATGGAATTTCGCGTAGGAAATTCGAAAGGTAATGGTTAGTTAGTGGAAGATGGGAAGAGAGAGACAGAGAGAAAAAAAAAGAAAAAAGAAAAAACGTTAACAGGTGAGTTTCGCGGCGAGAGGCTGAGCGATAAGGCTGTCCGAGAGAATAAAGATGTGAGAGAGAAGGACTAAAAGAAGTACAGAGAGTCAAGGCGTGGGTGAGAGGAAAAGTAAAAGTAAGTTTTGGAAGTTGAAAAAATAGAAAATATTCAACAATTTTACAGAGCTTGAGGCTATTTTTAAAGAAAATTTTTTGGGAAAAAACAACAACCTAAATTTTGGTAGAAGTTATATCTGCTATGTCAGAGATCACCACAGACTTCTTCAACTGGGATTCGATCCAACGAACCACAGCCGCCCATTCCGCAAAAATTTTCATTAAAAACGACCGCAAGCTCAATAAAATTGTTGAATATAATTGTTTTAAAGTCATAAATAACAAAAAAAAATATGAAAATATTCAACGTAACAAGCAATATGAGAAAATTCGGAAAATTCAACAAATTACTCAGTATTTATTTACCATATTCACCATAACTGTGAATTGAACTAAGATTTCTCAACTTTACAGATTGGAGATGATGACCAGAGAGGAGTAGCTACAGAGCTCAAACTCGTAAAGAAACTCACCACAACATGTTGAAATTAGTTTTACAATCAAAGTTGCCGAGCTAGGTAATAAACTCAACACATGGAATTTTTATTTTGCTCTTCGTTGTAAGTGAACTTCAGTGTATAAAATAGTAGACGCTGAATGTCACTCTCATCATTAATTTCAACTACACCATAGGCAACACACTCACTTGCAGCAGCTTCGTCGTTTGCGAGCACTGCCAGTCAGGCCCTCAAGAACGCTCCAACTACGCCAAGTAGCATTGACTTTGACCGTGCATAGTAAGTCGCCGTCAACAAATCCAAATTTAGTTTCAACTCGTACAGCAACGAGTACGGAACGAAGTGGCCATGGCGGCCGAGTGCGTCACAGCCGAGCGCAAAAACTCGGACGCGACGCTTTTCGTGGGCACACGCAAGTGTACGTGTGTGTGTCCGTGTGTGTGCGGCTGGCAGTTAGCTAAGACAAAGGCGTAATGTAGCATAATTTTTGGCGCGCGCGCTGACAGTGAAAGAACGTGTCACAAACAAAACTGAATGTCCAAACAGTTGAAGGGTACAGTAAACAAACAGCGAGCATACTTTGTGGCGGTCTAGCAAAATTCATTTGCTAGCAGTAACTGATATGTGCTTTTGGACGAGTGCGAGTGTTGTTTATTTTTAGTAGAAATAACTAATTTTTTTCTGTATTTTTTTGTTTGCTTTTTGCTGCCACGTCATGAGCTAAACCTTTGCGTGTAGTGGTGGTGCGTTGACACAATAAAAGGGCGCGCGCGTCGCTTGTTGACACTGATATGTAGTGACAGTTAACATTTGTTTGCAAAGTAGCGGAGTGGGGAAGGCGCAAACAAAAAACGAAGAGTGAGAACACTTGAAACAATGCGAGAAAGAAAACAAACGCTTTCACCAACTTTTTTACACGCACGCGATAGACAGGTGAAACGACAAACGCATGTGTACATAATTTGTTGCGTGTATTTAGGCGCATAGCCCCGTGAGACGTCGAACATACTTAATGTAAACATCATAGCTAGCTAGTCTGCATCGCTTAGAGGGTTACTAGCTCTAACACAGCCAGTGTCTGCTAATCATAAAATGCGTGATGACAATTCAATAAGTCCAAAGGAAATTGGCAAAGCCAGCAGCAGCAGCATGGTCAGCTATTTGTATAACGTCTGTCGCCTGTCAAAACACTTGCCACGGTAAACACGTCTCACACCTTTTTCGCGTTGCCGTGGCATACTTTTCGGCGCTCAGCGGTGTAAAGTGCAAATGCGTACGGCAACACGCCCCCGTATTGCCCCCAACCAACTCAACAGCAGGTGAGTGGCATAATATAAAAATTAAGTAATTATTTTAGCTACACTTAAGCTCCAGTGCGCTATGTACGCTTTGTTGTTTGTGGTTTTACAATGAAATTAGCGTGCACAGCCTAATACTGCTGGTTGTCAAGGTCCCAGTGGCATGCTTTAAATTTGTCCAATTAGTTGAGTATTTTGTTTGATGTGTAATTTGAGTGATCTCCCCGGAACGATGAATGTTTGTTTGTTACGTTGTATGTACGCTCGGTGGTGTAAAATGAGGTAATAAATTTCAGTTTTGAGCTGCTGTGAAAATTAATTGTCTTTTGAGGTTAGCTGTGTAATGCGAGGAATTTTGTGCGTAAGCATTTTAGCAACGATAATTTTTTTTTATCAAAACAGTATTGAATATATTTGGCGTTAAAAAATTTCTTTGTAGAAAAAACTTTGCAACGGTTTTTTTTTTTTGTAAAACAAAAAAATGAGATTATCAAATTAAAGCGCTTTGCCTGTAGATGTGCAAACTGGTTTTAGCTTTTATCGAAAAGAGTTGCCACCTTTTAAAAAATTAAATTCAAATTATTTATTAATCAAGATCATCAAATCCGCACCGTTCGTTCGATTTTTCAAAATGAGGCGTCAAACCAAAATCCTTGGACTGAAGATGAGCATTCAAGTTTTGCTTTTTTGAAAAGAATTGCCACCTTTTAAAAAATTCTATTAAAATTACTTAAAAAAATAAATCAATTATTACAAACTGGGTATCAATCGAAATGGTATTGAGAAGCTTTAATTCTTAGCTGAACTATAGGAGAGTTGCCACCTGTTAAAAAAATCATATTAGGTAAGAGAAATATGTAATACCATATGGATGCCACACGAAAAGGGTTTCAGAAAGTAGTAGTTTGAAAATATTCTGAAGAGGATTGCCACCTGTTTGAAATTTCGAATTTAGTTTACTTGCTCACACGTTATAGGAAATATCAATATGTGGATATCAAACGAAGGAGTCTTAAGAACTCTTTAGTTTGAACGCTAAGAATATTTTTGAGATGTTGGAAGAGGGTTGCCACCTGTTTAAAAAGTTACATTCAAATTATTTTATAAG
>NW_023458557.1:85708230-85720778 GCF_013731165.1 Rhagoletis pomonella
GAGGGTTGCCACCTGTTTAAAAAGTTACATTCAAATTATTTTATAAGTTAAATGAATTATTAAAATATGGGTATCAGTAGAAGGGGGTTTGAAAACTTTTTATTTCTGAATTGTATTTAGCGGGGTTGCCACATGTTCGAAAATTAAAATGCCACTTAATTCATCAGTTAATTAAAAGATGTATTGCAGTGTCCGGCGAAGGAGAGTTAACAATGATTAAGCTTGAAAATACTTTTGAAGAGGGTTGCCACCTGTTTCAATTAACTAAATCAAAAAGTATATGAAATACAAAAATACTGTAGTCAAACGAAAGAATGTTAAGAAATCTTTAGTTTGAACATTTCGAATGTTTGAAGAGAGTTGCCACCGTGTTTAAAAAGTTACATGAAAATTATTCAGTAAGGTGGATGAATTATTAAAAGGTTGGTATAAAGCGAAATGGGTTTGAAAGGGATTTATTCCTGATTTTTATTTAGGAGGGCGGCCATTTGATCGAACATAGGAGTTTCAATAAGAAAAGGAATTTCAAAAATGAAATTATAGATCTCGGCCCGTAGGTGTAGGATAAAGTTTTATTTTCTTAATTAAGAACTTTCTTCATCTGTATAGGGTGCTTCGAAATTCCATGAAAATAAGAGCATGCACTATGCGAGACTGCTCTTCATTCCGAAACGGCTGCACGGTTTTAAACGAAATGTGACACTCGGATCACTTATAACTCTGACTAACATTTGGAATATTTTTTAAGTTTTTGAAATTCAATTTTGGGCGTATTAACGCCATGCGGGTTCACTAGTTGAATATATTTGGCGTTAAACATATTTTTGTAGAAAAAAAACGTTGCACATTTCCAGGAATAAATTTTATAATTCGAACCAAAATTTTGACTGAGAATACCGCTGCTAAACTTTCACTTGGGATATCTCTACCACCCACCGAAATGCACTTTTTTTGTAATGTCTCAAAATGAGCGCTCAGAACGACACTTGTGAAAAAGAAATGTTGCGCTAAAATATTCTACAAAAATATTCTTTGACAAATTTTACTATATATGGCCGACCAAATGATTTAACTCAGTTATAAATTTTAAACCTTTTCACATTTTCAAAATCGTTTCAGGCACCAAATTTATAACTTTTTTCGTACGTTAACAAAATGTTGGCCTGAGAAGCAAAAAAGCTTTGGAAACCTTATATTTTGAACACAAGGCTTTCATCGTGAATTATATTTATTTCGACCCAAAATTTTGGTTGCACAGTGGTATCAAAACATATGAATGCCTTAATAAAGTTTTCATTATAATTAATGAATTGTTTGCATCATATTTTTCGACGCCTAATTTTCGACAATACTAATTACGCAGGAATAACGCTGTTAATTTCAGTGGCTAGAACTATCTAAATTAATGGCAGCTATGCTTAGAAATATGCAACATAAACGCCCAAGAGTTACAATACGAAATCCGAAACATGAGTAAAGGGATATAATTTTCTAGGAGCGTTGCATATTCTTAGGCCGGCTGTTGGTCAATAAACCTATTAAAAAAGAATAAATAAAAATACGAAAAGATCCGACGCAAAATATCTACAATGAATTCGATCTAAATACAAAGTTATCGCACCCGCACTGACTTTCAAAAATTTTAGCAAATTGTGTTTCGAAACGAAATCGCACGTTTTGGTGTACGGTGTCCCGTAGCGGGATTCTGAAAATCTTTCTGCAAAATTTTTGTCTCCAAAATTGTCTACCATAGAAGGGAAGAGCCTAAAAGTATGCAACGTAAAATTACTTGGCTCTCGTTATGCGAGATCTTGACTGATTTGTCCAATTCATCTCTCTCTTTTTGGTGCCATCGCCTATCATTGAGAGGTTTTCGAAGCCGAAAATTTCGCCTAGCTTTTGCAGAATCCTCCTCGATTTTTTTAATCTGATATATCAACATCGAATATATCGATTTTTTTCCTGTCGATATCGCAACCCTCTGGATTGAGGACGAGCTAGACGATTGAAGTTAATAAGTGCTTGTTTACATTGCTCGAAGACTTTTTTTTTTTGTTTCAGGCGTCCAAACAATTGGACTTCTGTAATTTTTCTTATTCCTTGGTATAAACTTGATAAGGGGTTGCTGATGTTCAATGGTATGTGGCATGAATCTCCGGTAGAAATTTATCATGTTGAGAAAACCTCTAAGCTCCAAACCTTTCGTCGAAAGTGAAAGTGATATGCTTGAACTTGAAATCATCTGCCCTGAGAAGAGGATTTCAGATTTTCAAAATTCGCCTTTTGATGGATTAATGTTGAGGTTAAAGTTGCGCAAGCTTGCAAAAGCTATGCGCAAATGATTTAAATTTTCAACTGGAGGTGAGGCACATACACAAATGTCGTCAAGATAACAAAATTTTAATTCCATCCAATCCAATAAAACCTCATAGATGAAACTCTGGAATGTTTGTGCTGTGTTATGCTTTTTGTCTTCGGAATATTATGTGTGCCGATTGGATTTTATTATAAGCATCATTTCGAGCCTTAACCGCCAAAATAACGTCAGCGACATTTTTTTCAAAATTTTCTTTTTGATGCAGAAATATTCCTAGAGCATCTAGATGGACTTTCTTGGATGTGCGGCAAAGAAGAGACGCCAGGATCCGTTTGGTTTGGGAACCATTTGAAGTGGCAAAGCATATGGGCTTGCCGATGGTCTTCCAAGAGCTTAGGTGTTCGCCGCTCCACACATCGCTGCCAAAAGCCCCATACCTGTAGAGACGCTACTTGTTAAAAAAAAAAAAAATTAAAATTTTATTTACAACAAGTAGTGTCCTCACAGGTATGAGGTTTTGGCAGCGATGTGGGGAAGCGCGAACACCTAAACTCCATAACACTCAACAATCTGCTCCGATGTATGCTTATATCATACACCTTGTTCACAATTATTTTCATGCAAAATTATTTGCATTCATTAGACAGTACAACACGATTTAAGATTTAAAAAGTCGCCCGGGTTTTCTCAACAGTTTCCAAAGCTTTTGGCTCTGCTGAATCTGAATCCGAAGTCCGATTGTTGTGAGTAGTTTGTCATCAACCAAATCGTTGTTACTTAATACATGTACAAAGGCAAATTGGAAAAAGCAGCAACATTTTGCACAGGGCATCAATAGCCGACTTGGTTGATGAACAGCTACTAACAACTGTCGCGGACAGACAAGTGGGTGAGTTCGAATCCTTGTTGTTAGCTAATACTCCTACCTCAGCTGATTGTAGGTTGTTGTTGTTTTTTACCAACTTAATAAAAATGGTTCCAAACAATTTTTTTTGGATTCCAATAAACTTATATTGAATAAAATTAGTTTTTGAAAATAAAATTAGTAGAAAATGTACCAAAAAACACCAATTTTTTGCACTAAAGCGACATCTGTATGCGGTCAAATCTAAAAATAAATATTATACAACATTACTTTAGTATGTTTTTGCTATGTGACACTTGAGAAGTGCTAATATTTATAATACCGGTATGCAGCTTTTTTGGACATATGTATCTTGGGTGCGTAGCACGCATTTAGGCAGTAAGTGTTATCAGTCGGCTAACCAAGAAATATAAGTAATAACCAGCGACTACATATTCTATGCAATAGCTTATGAAAAAACCATCTCAATTCATTAGAGCTAAAACAATACTTTTATAGGCTGCCAGGTATTCAGCTTACTAAATAGTAGTAGGGAGATTCATACATTAATATTACAGGCTTATAAAGCCAGACAACTTTAGGCACAAACTCGAACAAAAAAAAAAACAAGCAAATATTAACCGGAATTTAATAACTTTACACATTGGCGGAAATTGTAGTTTACGGAAATGTACCATTTAATATAATACACATAACCACAAAAGGACATGTTGCAATGGCATTTTTTATTTTTTTTATTTTAAGGTTGCAGTGCCAATTCTACCAAATTTTACATCATCAAGAGTAACCAACGTGAAAAACAAAAAATTATGAATAAATTTTACAAAGGAGGTGTTTTGTGCCCGTAATTGTTCTCCTCTTGATGCCTAAAAAGTGTCGTTTTTTTTAAATGTTCAATTTCATAGTAACGTCGAGCAGCATTTTGCGCCAGAATTTATGTTGTTATGCAACTTTTTTGCCCGTAAAAAAGTATTATCAGACAGAAATAAGTGTACATACATAGGTATGTTTTATGTTTCAAATAAAATGTAACAATGTTTGTCTGTCTCTGCTGTGGCACTACACGTCAATGTACAATGAATGAATGTCCAGATAGTAGATGGATAGCCGAGCCGCCGGTGGCTGAATGGTCGACGACCATGGCACTAGTAGCAGGCAGTGAAGCAGATGAATGAGTGGAAGAGTGAAATGTTGGACATGACATAAAAGTTTTGACATTGCACCAAAGCACACAACGATAATAAAATCAAGCAAAAACCAAAAAAAAAAAAATACAAAAAAAAATTAAATCGAAACAGAAAAACCGCGATTACACGCAGCTGGCATTGTTGCTTTTTACAAAAACAAGAAGAATATAACAAGCAAATATCGGTGAATACATTGTTGTTACAACAAAAACAAAAAAAAAACTTTAATTACAAGTAACCGAATAAAAATTTTGTGACAAACAGCAGAGCGGACTTAAATAGTGAAAGAGAAAGCAAAAGAGGTGGGAGAAAAACCAAAAAGTTAACAAAACAAAAACCAGCGCAGACAACGGTAAAAAATAGAGACATCAATGTACAGTTAACCACAAAAGAGGAATCAGCAAAGAAAGGAAATGAAATATGAAATTTTTTAGCGCCAATAATATTAATTTTTGGTTGGTAGCGCCACGTTGATTTCTCTACTCTCTCGCACTGAGCGAATTAAGGCAATTTTCACTGGACAAATATGTACATTTTCCAACAGAAAACATAAAAATGACCAACACAGAATGCAAAAAAAAACTGCTGGAGATGCTATGTTCGTTGAATATATGCAGCATATTTTCTGTTCATAAATGGCTATGAGTTGATTGAGTGCTTGCTGCATACTTTTAGGTGCGCAAGGTAAGTGATTTTGCTTGTTCGTAAGCTTTTTTTATGCATTAAAATGCCAAAAGTTCTTCATAAAATGATATACATTTTTAATAAATTTCAGTTTGGCTGCAAAACGTAAAAAGAAAACATCTGCGGGTGCGACGTGAAGTAGGCAATGAATTTTGAATTGAATAGGAAGTTTAAGTTGAAGTGACCTTATAGCTGATTTAAAAGATTAGAACTAAAATAATAGTATATTTAACTGTACTTTTGTTCCACTTTATTTTTATTTCATTTACTTTATTATTTTTTGTTTCTTTCTAAATTTAATTTTTTTATTTTAATTTTAGTTTGATTTTATAGCATTTTTTAACTCAATGTAACTTAACTTTATTTGATTCTTTGTTGATTTTTCTGGCAGGGTAGAAAGATGATTTATTTTATTTACCTTAACTTAATCCATTACTAATTTTGAATGAGTTAAGTTAAACAAAATAAATAATTTTTTGTTTAGTTTGATTAAAAAATCTAATTTTATTTCCTTTTATTTTAGTTTTTTAAATGTTTTTTTTTTATTGTTGTTTCAATTTATTTAGTTTTGTTTTATTTATTTTAACTTGTTTCGTTTAATACATTTTTTTTTATTTTATCTTATGTTGCTTTGTTTTACTTTATTTTAATTTGTTTTCTTAAATTAATTTGCATTTTGTTTTGTTTCATCTTATTTAATTTATTTTATTTTATTTTACTACATTTTTTTATTTCAATAATTTTGTTTTATTTTTAGTTTTATATTGTTTCATTTTATTTGTTTTATTTTAGTTTGTTTTGTATTATTTGATTTTTTATTTTTTTTAATTTTATATTATTACATTTTATTTGTTTTTTTTTGTATTATTTAATTAATTTTTATTTTATTTTATTTTACTCATTGTTTCATTATGTTTTGTATTTTTTATTTTTATTATTATTATAATTATATATATTATTATACATACTTTTTTTATTCTGCTAAATTTTTTCTACTTAATTTAAAATATTTTTTTTATTTTTTTTTGTTTCCATTTTTTCTGTTTCTTATAAATTTTTTACTAAATTTGATTCTTGTTATTATTACTATTGTATTTCATTTCATTTATATTATTCTTTTCATTTTTTTTCTATATAATAATTTCTTATTTATTTGTTTAAATTTTTTATTTTACTAATTAAATTTTCTTTATTTTCTATTATTTCTTACTTGATTCATTTTTTTATTTAATTCGTTTTATTTTTTTATTTTAGTCTATATAATTTTTATTTTTATTTATTTTTTCCCAATTTACACATTTTAATTTATCATACAACATCGCTTTGAGTTTCCAAACTTTGCTAGTTATTTTGACTGGCAAAAAATTTTGAAGGATAAAGATTTCCACGACTTATTTATTTTCAAAGAAATATTTGTTTTCTAATTTTGTTTTGTAATATTTTATTTTATTTTAATATATATATTGTACTTTATTTTGCGAAAACATTTTCTATATATGTACATAATTTAATTTAATTGTTTTTTTGTTTTATTTTCATTTCTTGTTAGTTTTTAATTTTTTTTTTTGTGTTTATTATATTTTATAATTTTTTACTCGATTTCTTTCGTATTTTAGTTAATTTCTATTTCAATTCTCTTTTATCTTATTTCTATTTTATATTAGTTTTTTATTTATTTATTGAAAAACAGTTTTTTTTTTATTTTATTCGTTTTACTTATTTTCTGAATTTTCTATTATTATACCCGAGCGCACTTGTGCACAAGGGTATATTAATTTTGTTCACATAACGGTTGTTTGTAACAGCCAAAACGAATCGAGATAGATATAGACAAATGTATACATAAATGATCAGGATGAAAAAAGAAATCGATTAAGCCATGTCTGTCTGTCCGTCCGTCTGTCCGTCTGTCCGTCTGTCCGTCTGTCCGTCTGTCCGTGTACACGATAACTCGAGCAAAAATTGAGATATCTTAACGAAATTTGGTATGTAGGTTTCCCTTAATCCAAGGTAGGTTGGTATTGAAAATGGGCGAAATCGGACTTTAACCACGCCCACTTCCCATATAACGGTAATTTCCAGAAATACGAAAACTGCGATATTTTAGTAACTACTAAAGATAATTCACTCAAAATTGATATTTATAATAAGTTTTAGACGAAAAATAAGAATATTATAAATTTTTGGAAAATGGGCGTAGCCACGCCCACTTATGGTTATATGTGTATATCTTGGTAACCGCTGCACCAATTTCTTCCAAACTTGGCACAGTTGTTGGCCTTCGCACAACATACTAAACGGCCGAAAATTTTTAAAATCGCTCAATAACCACGCCTACTTCCCATATAACGGTAATTTTCAGAAATACGAAAACTGCGATATTTTAGTAACTACTGGAGATTATTCGCTCAAAATTGATATTTACAATAATTTTTCGACGAAAAATAAGAATATTATAAATTTTTGGAAAATGGGCGTAGCCACGCCCACTTATGGTTACATGTGTATATCTTGGTAACCGCTGCACCAATTTCTTCCAAACTTGGCACAGTTGTTGGCCCTGGTACAGCATAAAAAATCGCCGAAACTTTTTAAAATCGGACAATAACCACGCCCACATCCCATATAACGGTAATTTAGAGAAATACAAAATCTTCGATAAATCAGTAAATATTGAAGCTAATTTATTCAAAATTGATACTTGCCACAATTCTTTACCAAGAAATACGTTTATGGTAAAATTTTGGAAAATGGGCATGGCACCGCCCACTTATGATCACATATATGTATATCGGTAACCGTTCTACCAATTTGTACCAAACTCGGTGTGGTTATTGTGCTTGCCACATATAAGCAAAACGTTGAAAATTATTGAAATCGGACTAAAATAACGGCCGCTTCTCATATAACGGTAAATTTCAGAAATGCTTGAAACTTCAATATTTCGAAATTGAAGGACGCTAATTTACTCAAAGTTGATACACCCCGGCTTACCATCTAGCGGAAGGTTTCGGAAAGGTGAAAAAACATATTTAATACTTGCGCCGGGTATTTAATGTTCGGCTCCGCCCGAACTTAGACTTTCTTACTTGTTTTTTATTTTACTATTTTTATACCCGAGCGCACTTGTGCACAAGGGTATATTAATTTTGTTCACATAACGGTTGTTTGTAACAGCCAAAACGAATCGAGATAGATATAGACAAATGTATACATAAATGATCAGAATGAAAAAAGAAATCGATTAAGCCATGTCTGTCTGTCCGTCCGTCTGTCCGTCTATCCGTCCGTCCGTGTACACGATAACTCGAGCAAAAATTGAGATATCTCAACGAAATTTGGTATGTAGGTTTCTGTTAATCCAAGGTAGGTTGGTTTTGAAAATGGGCGAAATCGGACAATAACCACGCCCACTTCCCATATAACGGTAATTTCCAGAAATACGAAAACTCTACTGAAGATAATTCACTCAAAATTGATATTTACAATATTTTTTAGACGAAAAATAAGAATATTATAAATTTTTGGAAAATGGGCGTAGCCACGCCCACTTATGGTTACATGTGTATATCTTGGTAACCGCTGCACCAATTTCTTCCAAACTTGGCACAGCTGTTGGCCTTCGCACAACATAACAAATGGCCGAAAATTTTTAAAATCGCTCAATAACCACGCCTACTTCCTATATAACGGTAATTTTCAGAAATACGAAAACTGCGATATTTTAGTAACTACTGGAGATTATTCACTCAAAATTGATACTTATAATAAGTTTTAGACGACAAATAAGAATATTATAAATTTTTGGAAAATGGGCGTAGCCACGCCCACTTATGGTTACATGTGTATATCTTGGTAACTGCTGCACCAATTTCTTCCAAACTTGGCACAGTTGTTGGCCTTCGCACAACATACCAAATGGCCGAAAATTTTTAAAATCGCTCAATAACCACGCCCACCTCCCATATAACGGTAATTTAGAGAAATACATAATCTTCGATAAAGCAGTAAATATCTAAGCTAATTTATTTATTAAAAATTGATGCTTGCAACAATTCTTTACCAAGAAATACGTTTATGGTAAAATTTTGGAAAATGGGCGTGGCACCGCCCACTTATGATCACATATAAGTATATCGGTAACCGTTCTACCAATTTGTACCAAACTCGGTGTGGTTATTGTGCTTGCCAAATATAAGCAAAACGTTGAAAATTATTGAAATCAGACTAAAATTACGGCCGCTTTTCATATAACGGTAAATTTCAGAAATGCTTGAAACTTCAATATTTCGAAATTGAAGGACGCTAATTTACTTAACATTGATACACCCCGGCTTACCATCTAGCGGTAGGTTTCGGAAAGGTGAAAAAACATATTTAATACTTGCGCCGGGTATTTAATGTTCGGCTCCGCCCGAACTTAGACTTTCTAACTTGTTTTAACTCATTTTATCTTTTTTTATTATATTCTATATACAGTGTTTATTTTGTTTTATTTGTTCCAATTGAATTGACTTTTTTTAATAGTAATTCTTTTATATCTTTTTGAATTTGCAAATATTACTCATTACTCTGATTTAAAAAATTGTCACGGATATAAATTTCAAAGAAATATTTTTGGTTCCGCACACTGACTCAGGTAATTAATTGCACTTGCGCACGCTCATCCAAACATATGCAATTTCATGCACGTACAAATTTTCACTTTTATGAAGATCTCTGCATTGCTTAGTTGCATTGTAGGATTGTCTGCCAAGAAATTTTTGCACTTGAGTGCCAATAACAAAGCATTTCTAATTATTTTAACCTTTATGCACATTTAACAACTCGCAGAGCAACGCACATACTGGACTCTTGCCAGGAATCACGGCAGGATTGAAGTAGACCACAAAAGAAATTTTGTGAATGCCACATAGCTGCCATGCAACATATCTGGTTTCGGTGTTAAGGCAATTATATTTCTTAGAATGTGTATAAAAGCATTCTTTTACTTATTTGCATGAGAATAAATGGTGAAAATGTTGTTTTATGGCAGTTACCTTAAATGTGTGAGAATGTAAAGTGAGTTTGATAAGGTAAAGCAGGATATTGAGATAACTAACGCCGCTGTCCTTATGGACTAACCGAGATGGAGTTGTACACTTCCTGGATCTCCCGTTAGTTGAGCTTGAAACCAACAACTGAGGGTCAAGCAAGGGATACTAATATATATTTTGAAAACCTTTTTTTTGTGTTCGCAGAGCTTTATAGCGGCTGTACCGATTTTTTTTTTAAATGATCAATTCAAAAATCAGTGCAACGAATTTAAAAACATTAAAGCTTTTTGGTTTGCAAGGACGAATAAATATTGAAATTGCGCTTTTAAATAATTTAATTTTTTTTTTTAAATAATAAAGTTAGGAGGACGAAATTCGAGGTCGCGGTCGTGTTTAGTCCTTAAAATTATTTTTTTCAAAAATAAATATTCCAAATTTTCAAGGACATTCAGGGACAAAATTTTAAAAGGACATTTTCCATACCAGTTCGTCCTTATGTACCAACAAATTTTATCATTTTTAATTCTACAGAATTTTCGCTTACATACCGCTACCCATACTGTTATTCTGCATTGCACTGAATTTTTCAAATATGTAATTTGTTTATTTAGGCATATTTTTGTAGTTTCAAAGTCCTTTAAATAAAAATCCTGCTGTCAAAGATTAAAACCGAAGTGTGCAGTTTTATTATATTCACCTATAGTTTCGCGAACATATAAGCACCTCTACCTTAAATAGTGTGGCCCGTCTTGCAACTTTAAAATAAAGTTTAGTGCCGGGTCCATAAAAAAAACTCACACCTTATTGTCTTCCAACCTTGGCCGGTCTGTGCACATCTGCGAGCGAGAAGGAATATACAAAAAAGTTTTACGTCGTTAGATCATTTAAATACCGCCCGTCTCTCTCTATATCGGAAATATCTTCATTGAAATATGTAAACAGCCGCACTTTACTAAGACAAAATTAAGTAAAAAAAAAAAAAAAGCAGTCGTAGCCCACAGTTATTACATATAAACGCATAGACGCGCCCAGAAGCGTGGTACTCCTAGTAATTTAATCTGTACTTAGTTGCTTGTTCAATCGATTCTTCACACATTTGTGGAAATTAAACCAATCACTGACTATGAAGGTACTACATAAGTGTGTACTGTACAAAAAAAAAATAATAAAAATAAATACCTAGCAACTAGTGCTGCTGAGGCACAACATTTTCACAAACTTGAAAGCTAAGGTTTTTAAATGTTCTTAAGTACATACATAAATTATAAGTACTTCGAATATCTGCAGCTACCAGCTTCTTCAAATTCATTACAGTTGCTGCGAAGCCCGCATAAAATTACATTTTCTTTGAAGTGTATGCGGACATACATATGCACTTGTATACGTTATATGCAAATGAATATGTGTAAACACATATACATATGGATGTGTGCGTTTAGCTACACTCCTAAGGAAAAACGCCCGCATAAAAGTGTGCAATTTACAAATTTTTCCGAATTTTCCGAATGTGTGCAAATGACGAAGATTATCGACAGTTTAATCAGACTAACAAAAGAAAATGAAGAAACAAGAAGCTTAAGTCGTTTAATACAAAGAAATATATTCTCAAAATTATGTGGACGTGACCGGGAAACGCTAGAAAGCAAAATCTGTTGCAATCGAACCATTACTTACCTTCAACTATATGGTGAGAAAAGATGTTTTCTTACTCATAAACAACCGCCTTAAAGACCAGAGAGCAGCTTCATCGAGTAGTGTGCAACACTACTACTCGAATTTCAATATAACTGGCACTAAACCACACTTTCCGTCTACTTGTCGGAAAAATATCAAATATCAAATGTACCACCCTGCGTTTGCTGCACCTCTCCATCGCTTACAGTTAAACACCTTCTTGATGAATGCACAAACTTTAGTGCAACTAGAAACATAATGTTTGGGGACCAACTCATTTCGGAAATGCTCAAGAACTCTTCCCAGGAAAACATCTTCAAAGTTGCGGAGTTTCTATTCAAAACAGGACTTAGAATGTTAATCTAATAGTTTAATTTAAGTCATCTTTAGTTTTATAAATTTTTTTTTTCTTTTTTACTAACATCCATTAGTTTTTAATTGATGGACGGATATGTAATAATTCATATCTTTCCTACACTTGACTGTCTAATATTTACGTATTCTTAGTCAATATAATTTTATTAGAGCAGTGAGCCGTATGCCCTGGCAGCTAGTGCTCCTTTTTTGTGAAATAATAACTGTATTATTATTTTTCATTTAATAAATAAATAAATAAATATTCTCATCTGTTAAAACATTGTTAATTGAAAATATTTCCGCAACAATGGCCATTCAAATAACTAACTTCCGATATTGTTAAAAACAAAAATCGCTTGAAGAAAATATGCTTAAAATTCTCTTCGGCAATCAGCTCATCTTCGTTTCTGTGAAAAGCCACAAAAAAA
>NW_023458557.1:85720788-85747422 GCF_013731165.1 Rhagoletis pomonella
GAAAATTATTGAATCATCACGACCTTATTTAAAAACTTGCTTAGAAAAAATTTTCGGCGTGATAAGAATATTTGTGTTAGTCACGCCCAAAAAGTTAAAACCTCCGTTTTCATAAAATCTAGATTTTTTTATTTGAAGTTCGTTCTAAATTTGCCCATATCGCTAGCTTAGCGTGAAAGTTGTTAAAAAGGAAAAAATTCTCATAGCCATTATCTGCAAGTATTTCGCAAAACTTTGAATACAAGATTTTTTATGATCTTTATTAAAAAAAATTCGTACTAAATAATTTGGACTTATCGGATTTTCGGTAATTCTTTTGGCATTAGCAAATTTGCCTTTCATTCAATATAAACAAAGAAAAATATAGCAAGTACCTTAATCCTTTTCCAAACGAAGCATTTTTAATTTTCCTTGCTTCCTTAACCACATTTCGCTCTCAAGTTATTGATATACATTTTCTAACCCGACCTAATGTAGATGTCCATAAAACTGTTTATTTGAATTACTCTTTTCGCTTGGCATGCTGGTGGACACTTTATTTCAGTTGTCACTGATACTACTATACATTCCCTCTTTTGGAAGTTTATCTACTGCATGGTGACCCCTTCTTTACCGAAGTTTCAATTGCTCTACCATTGTATGTATGTAATTTTGTACTTACCCTGCAAAAAAATGCGACTAATTCGGGTGACTCCGAGAGCAATAGCAAAGGAACTTGCCATTTATACCACTTTTGATCTCTTTTTTTATGGAATAAACGGTTCGCTTTTGTTCGAGCATGTCCTGTGAAGAGACTATATGTTGCCGTTTATACCCGAACGGGTATGAATAGCGACTTATCACTTTTAAAAAATAAAAATAAAAATTTTTGCCAGCTGCGATTCGAACCGGAGTTCCCGGTTTGTTAAGCGAATACGCCCTCTCTGTGCCAACGCCGCATATGAAATAGTACCCGTTAGAGATGAGTCGAAGACTAATTGACCTCGAATTGTATCCGATTGAGCGTAATCTCGGAATACTCTCTTTAGAGATTAGTTGCGCAATTTTTTGCAGGGTATTGAAGTATAACGAGTATGTTTAAGTGTGTGTGTGTGTGTGTCGGCACAGTACATCAGTCATATCATTTCCTGCCATAATTTTCCTGCCAGACTTAAAACTTCTTATTTTTGTACGTTTTTTCGGTAAATCAACAAATTATATTGCCACAATGTTCAATTGGCTTGCATTCTATGTTGGCAAGATAGTAAGAAAGCAAGCAAAAGTGTGATAGAGAGGTTAAATAGTGGCACAAAATAGATGCCAAACAGTTTGCTGTTAGGAAAATAAAGGGTGTGTCAATGTGCTTTTGGAACATCGAACTAGATATCGAATTATGTACTGTGTCTATTACTTAATAGTTTTCCTTTTGAGCTACGACGGATTTAACTTCTTTTTTTTCTATAAACCAGTTGATAACTGCAGAAAAATTGGCGAGAGAAGCAAATTTGATAGTAAACGCTCACTTGGTCTTAATAAAAATAAATTGAACAGAAGTGCTGTTTCTTATAGAATTTTGAAGACAAAAATTCAACGTTTTGAATGCCAGAGGCTCAGATCAGATTGAACAGGATCTGTTCAAAGTCCCAGTCTAATACAAGGTACATCTGTCCATAAGTAAAGAGAAAATTTTTGATATTGCCGATGCTGCTGGTAAAGAATATATAAAACCTAATATTTTCGCTTCTAGCTTAACCCTTTGACGACCAAGGAAAACAATTTTACTAGATGGTTATTCGCTCATAACAAAATTGGGTTGAGAAGTGCAAAATTTTCTTTTTTATTTGCAAAATTTTTACTTAGCTTTTTTATTATAAAATTTTAGTAGTAAAATGTTTTACTAAAACTAGGCGAACTTGCCATAAATTAAAAAAATAACAATAATTTAGAAAAAAAACTAGTTTTTAGAAGAAAAAGTTAAAAAAAAAATATTCAAATTGTTAGAAAAAAAATTTAAAAGTGGGTACATAAATACATATGTATGTTTTAGGAAATAATTTATTAACAAAAGAATATAGTTTATAGAAAAAAACAAATTTTTGGAGAAAAAAGTAATTTTTTGGGAAAAAAGTATTTTTTAGCATAAAAGATAGTTTTTGGAAAAGAATTTTATTCTTATCTTAGGAAAAAAGGTTAATTTTTAGGAAAAATTATTAAAAAAAAATTAAAAAACAAACTTTTTCAGGGAAAAAAATATTATCAGGAGAAAAAAAAAATATATATTTTTAGGAGACAAAAATATACTTTTAAAAAATCAGAATACTAAGCATAAGAAAAGTTTTTTGGGGAAAAAGTCTGGGGAGGAAATTGAATTTATAATTTGTTAGGAATGTCCATGTGATCGTTATCGGCTTCAAAAAAGGAGGATGCTCTCAATTTGTCGTGTAATTTATTTATTTTTTATTATAGATTTACAGTCCAGAAAGGGTTAAGTTGACGTGTTGGGTAATCACTGACGATTTCTTACGGTAAGTTAAGTTAAATCTAGGCTAACTGAGCATTATGAGTATGCTGTACGGGCAGCTCATAGTAAATGATTATTTTCCGATCCCACCAAACACACAGCAAAACCTTTATGGCTGTCAATACTGGCTTGACCATCGCTTGCGCCGACTCCCCGCTATTCAGCCACGACCATTTTTGTATAAAGTCTCCGGCCACTATCTGTTTAAATGGGTCGATTTTGTTGCGACTCAGCTCCAATTCGGAGATGGAAACTCGATCCATGGTTAACTCCTGTGACAGCCATATATCGAACCTCATTTGTATCCAGTGTTATTCAAATAGCTCAGGATAGCTTTTTATTCAATGTTTATCGCCAGGGCAATCGACACAGTGCGACAGGGCCTTGACAATACGCCTTCCAGAGCATTTGGACGTGAAAGATGCACGCCCAATCACAGAACTGCCACAAACGTTTTTCTAGTACCAAATCGTATCTTTCCAACGGCATATACTGTAACCCTCTTTCCTTTTAGTAAATCTGTAATAACCTACATACTTTGAACATATGCCTTCGATCCAATGAGGTTTTTATTTAGAAGAAATTGTTGCAAATAAAATCATCTAAACTCAACACCCTTTGTCGCACTCACCAACGCCCTTAAGATTCTTCCTCATCATTTCTGTTTAATTTGCAAAAGTTACCAAATGATACGTGAATACTACGTCGTTGTAGCTCTACGCTTACATCCATCCACTGGTGGTGGACTGTCATCTAGATTCGCTCACATTAACTGATAAGTAAGTAAATAGCAAATCCTCACTACTGTATGTGCCACCACACATACGGACACTTAGTACAATGCCGTTTTTTTTTTTGCTTTGCTGCAGTTAGTGTTGTTGTTGTTGTTGTTGTTCTAGCTGCAGCTAAATGTACCGCCCGCACTGTTAGCAGCATGTAACTATGTACTACTCGAATGAATGCCATTCAAGTTCTTTTAGACTTCCGCTCGATGAAATTTCTTTTGATATTTCGCAATGTACACACATTTGTATGTATGCATATATGAATGTGTGCCAAGTGTGGTTTGGCGTGCGCGTCTGCTTGTGGCTAGCTAACACGGCAGCCGTATCGTCGTCCTCCTAGTCGTATACTTGACTTGGAATTGACGATTACACTTTGTATGTAGTGTATTTTCTGCTGCCAGGGTTGCTGTTACTGCTGCTGCTGTTGTTGTTATGCAGCTGTTAGAATTGCTTTGAATTAGTTGTGGCTATGCTGGTGTACGCTCGCTACCGTTTCGATTTGGTCTCGGTTTTCGTGGTGCTGGTGGTCTGCGTGCGTGCTGTGGTCGAATGTCAATTGAATGAAATTGGTCAAAAGTTGTGTAAAGAAATGAAACCCCGAATAATGTGAAATGTGTGGGTGTGGGTACGGCCATGTTTGTGTGTAGGTGTATGCGCGTATATGGCAGGCAAAAAGGATGCGTGCGCACATGCATACCTAATGAGCTATACGCTAAAGGTAAGCTAAGCAAAGTAGTTAGTATGCGGGCAAAAGAAGAGCCAAAGACGATCAGGGAAACTATTTTACATACATAAAGAAAAAGTGAAGCAAAAATGTTGTGCAAAGAAAAACGTTCTTCTGGCGCTGTTGAACAGTTAAATGGTCACAGAAAATAAATTACACAAGAAAAATCGCTACCACATGCATGCCATGGAGTATTTAATGCGTTATTCCTTTCTTATGTTACAAAAATTGCTAAAATTTTGGAAATGCTTTCCAGCTTTCGCTTTTTGTAATGCCAACACGTAATTGACATGATAAAGGTAAATTCGGCACATGTATGCCGTATATGCGAATGAAAAGGGTTAAGCATCGTGACGGACAGAAAATAAGTTAGTGTTAATTTCACGTGGCTGAAAGTAACGAGTTAAACTTACACTTATTCTTTTAAAAAATGATGTAGCTTCGAATCGATATGCAACACACAGTGGGGGTAAAAATATGTATACCCTGACGATTTGACGATTTTATCTATTTTTACATAATATAAAGGAAAGTCGAAAACTGCTGACCGGATTTGAACGACATTTTCTGTAGTATATTCTGTATCAAAAGGAGAGTAATCTTCGGTATTTATAACTTATATAGGGTTGCCACCTTTCTAAAAAAATATAAGAGGCTCACCGTTCATTACATTACGAAAACTGATGTATAAAATGAAAGGGATTTACCTCTTGATAAGCATTAATGTTTTGTTTTTTGAGTACGGTTGCCACCTGTTGAGAAAATTACTACATATTATTACATTAAACGAGCAATTCTTGTATATATATATATATATATATATATATATATATATTCATAGGGTTCTCGGAAACGGCTCTAATGATTTTGAGGAAATTTTGTACACAGATAAAATTTTGGATTTTAAGGTTATCTTATCTCCGAGAAGACTCGTTATTCGAAATTAGTTACAAATGAATCAAAACATCATAATATAGGTATTACATGGAAGGTATTTTAAAGATCTTTAATTCAAAAATATTTTAATAGGGTTGCCACCTATTTTGAATCGCATATTTATATAATTTTTTTCTTTAGAAAAAAGGTAAAATTTTACTATTCATGGGTAACACAAGAAGGTTCTTACCCCATTCTTTCCCCAAATACAAAATTTTATCCCTTAGGATAATAGTGTAAGGTTGCCGCTTATTTTCGAATTTACACAATTTATCTAAAACATCGCGATATGGATATCGAATGAAAGATATTGTCGAGAACGTTGGTCAGAAAATATTTTACATCGGAGTTGCCACGCTTCTATGTAATACAAATTTTAATTTTGTTAATTTCCATCAGCTTTTTTTATGTATACGCAGTACATATACGCTCAAGATATTTACCATTCATTCCAGTGTATTTCGGAATGGGGTTGTCACCTAAATTTTGGAGTAAGAAATTTACTTAATAGATATCGAAATCCATTTTTTTTTTCTAATATATTTTTTAAAGCTATGCAAATCTTAAAAACTTTGAATAGTATATGCACTCCGAGCAAAGTTCGGTCAACCTGGTACTTTACTCTTAACAGGTGAAGGTTTCAGTTCTGCACCGTCACTGTCAAATGAAAAAAACTTTGGATGTGCAATAATGTATTATGTTTTTCTTTTGTGGGGTTGCCACCTGTTTAAGAATTATAAGATCTTCACCATTCGTTGGATAACAAAATGAGATACCAAATGAAAGGGCATGGCCTTAGCATGTACAAAATTTTTTATCTTTATTTAGTAGGGTTGCCACCTATTTAAAAATTCCTATTTTATCCTTACATAGTATAAAGCAAAGTCGTTATTTTTTGACCACGCTGATCTAGAGAATTACAGAACGGATTCGGACTAGGTTTTGTTAAGAAAAATCTGTGTTGCAGGGGTATTATCTTTAGTACTTAGAATTTCTATGGTGTTGCAACATGTCTTAAAATTATAATATCCGCTTATTTAATTACAAAAAGTGAGATATCAAATGAAAGAGCTTCACCTCAGATGTTTAATAGTGTATTTTTTTTAGTAGGGTTACAACCTTTTGAAAAACTATAAAATCTTCAAGGTAAGTTGGACATAAAACTGAGTACGAAGTAAAAGGATATGAACTCCGAATGTGCAGTAAGCTTTTATTTTTTTTTTTAGTGGGGCTGCCACATACATATTTAAAAAATGTCAACCCTACATCTACTAAGTGAAGGTATTTTTTGTTAATTACACCAGATTTGCACAGTTCATTTAATTATAAAAAATTATGTGTCCAATGAAAGAGCTTGGCCTTTATTTTTTCGAAGAGGATTACCACCCGTACGAAAAATTGTAAGACTAAACAGTGAGTTGTTAAATGAAAGGACTTGACCTCCAGATGTGCAATAAGGTTTTGGTTTTTTGAATAGAGTTGCCGCCTGTATAAAAAATTATAATATCCACAACGTTCGTTGCATTAGAAACATAAAATGTGAAATGAAAGGGCTTGGCCATTAGGTTTGCAATAAGTTTTTAATTTTGTTTAATAGGGTTGCCACTTGCTTTCTAAAAATGCGTTTCTATACATACTTGTGCACACATTCAGCGCAGGGCGACAGCTCGGCCATACGAACCGGCTATGTTATATATATTTTCAGTCCCAAATTTTTCTTATTTTTTTTTGCTAAAATATAGTTCATTAAACAGCAAAAACCACAATCCTTAATAATTTTTTTTTTATTTCATTCAGAACTGGGGCAAATGCAAGACACCTTTTCCATTCGGTTTCTTTGTAGCCCATTAAATCTCAGTAAAATGCAAGTTTCAAGTTCCAAAGATTGCCGTTGACTTTTGAGGTTTTTCATGTAACGCATGAACACAATCTTTTCTTATATGAATTACTTATCGAAATATTGTTTGTTGCACTTTCTCGAGTTGTATGAAATTAAAAAAAAAAAATTGCCTGTGATTTTTGCTGTTGAATAAACTATATTTTTCAATAAAAAAAAAATAAGAAAAGTTTGGCAAGGAAACAACAAATAATTAAAATCATCAAAACGTCAAGGTATACTTATTTTTCACACTCACTGTATGTGTTGAATAAATAATTACGAGTATTTTTCTACTAAGTGAATTCTTTAGCTCTTCAGCTGTGTAAAACTTTGTGGACCGGAAGAAAATAGAAGCCACGAACAAATTTTTACTATAGCGGTCGCTCCTCGGCGGCAAATGACACACCAACGAATGCGCTTCGAATTTTTCTGCATATGGCTGTCGAAAATTTCGCAATATTACTCTAAGCTATCGTCTTAATTTCTTCTAGTAGGTTTTAGCTTCATTACTACTAGGGTGTTTGGTTATTCGCTTCATTTCGAAAACCGGTTCCTTATTGTCAAATTTGTCAGAAATCATCACACGACTACTAAAAATAGCTTTAATTTAGTAATCAGTAAGGTAAAATAACCTTCCTTCGTCGGGAAAAACTCCGGCATATAGAACTGACTGTCTTGGGAATAATAATACACCATCCGATGCATCAGACTGACTATACAAATATGGTATATCATAGACAGGTCAATCATCGAGAATCAATCAACACCTTCATCGACTCTCACCCGTTGAATTGCATCATCGGAGACCAGCGCCACCTATCGCGAAAGAAGAGCTCGCATTACTTTAACACAACTCCATTCTGGATATTGTAGCACGTTAATCTGTTCAGTCCAATAAGATGCAAGACGACACTTACCTCGTCCCTTTATGCCCACTCATATTAGCTCATCTAACTTCCGTCTTCCTTAGGCCGAAACCTACCGCATTTGGCTTTTCTCTAAGCCTGCCGTTAGATGATAATGACGACGTCAAATCCCATTTTTTCATAAGATAAATAAAGTATAACAATATAGGTGTCAATCGAAAGAGGTAGAATAAAGCTTTGTTTCGTAAATATTTCTAAAAATGGGTTGCCACCTGTTTCAAAGCCAAATAAAATTTAATCAATAAGTAAAATGAAACATTACAAAATAATGTCAAGTCAAGCAAAATATGTTGAAGATGACTTTATTTCGATAATATTTTAAAAAAGGTGCAATCTCCTTAAAAGTTAAAATAAATTTATTCAGTTACAGGTTGAAAAACAACTTTGTTGCGAAATTTGTTTTGAATGGCTATCACCTGTTTAAAATTCAAATTCAAGTGACATTTGCATAATGGAATAGCCGTCGGGCTTTACGGATAAAATAAATAAAATATACCAATGAGATATTGACACATTTTTTGAAAGACACATTGGCCTAGTTCTAGAATCTTCAGAGATTAAGCACCTTTTTGTAATAAAATTTGTTTGTCTTCCATGATAAAATTTATATTATTTTTAGCTACATATGAAATCAAACTCGTCAATGGAATCATTATTATTGCGAAAGAAGTCACTTTAAAAAATTAGAACTGGCAACCTTTTTGCCAAAAATTTTGTTTTTAAATAAGTTTAGCTTTTTCATGCGCAGCAAATACATCTAAGTATATGTATGTACAACGCTTTCTAAATAAACTTCAAATGCATGTAAATTACCTCAATTATACCAAGCAACACGCTCGCAGCACCTCACAGTGTGACACATTAAAAAACATTTGGGCTGCTTACAACTCTAGTTTGGCAGTGCTGCCAGCGCATTGTAATTTCAGCGCAGTACACGCAAACAAAAAAAAAAATGAGAATTAATGCAAAAAAAAGGACAATAAATATATGTAGCTGTGCGCGCAGCAAAAATATGTTTAACAACTTACAAATGAGTGCAAAACTGCATTTATGAATTAAAAATATGGTGGTACCTAAGAGAGCGGCAGCGAGCGAAAGGACAAAGCGAAAGAACTATGTACGTACTACTATAATTTTACTCTGCTTGCCAAAAAATAATGAGGCATGCAACACCATAAATAGCCGCAAAAACTGTTGCAAAAATGGTTGCCAGGGGTAATGAGCATAAAAGCAAAGCAAATGCACACGCACACAAGCAGATATACAAATGCATACACACATACTAACTGATGAATGCGCACAGAAATGGAGCGAAAGCCTGGGGAGTGGCAGCGTCAGCAGCGGCATCGGCATCGGCATCGGCATCGGCGGCGTCGGCGTCGTCGTCACCCGGATGATGAGTTGTTGAAATTTTCATAAAATTTGCTAAAATTAGTATTTTTTAAGGCCACGAACTCCACACCAGCACCAGCTCCAACAACAACAGTGACAACGAGAACTACAAAATTTGTTAATTGTAAGCTTGAACGTGCCACTAATAATTATGAGCATCCATGAAAATGGCAGCATGGACAAAAATGAGGCGGGTGAAAGAAAGTACGCCAGGCAACAGTTTAATGAGTGTTGCATATCAGCAGGCGCTACAAGTGATGAGTATAAGGGCTGTTAAAGATAGCTTAAACTAAGTGTTGTTGCAGCCAGCAGCCGATTTCATTTGTTTTTTTTTATCAACACAAAATAACATTATTTTTGTTGCTGATAGGTTCTTTTTGCCAGTAGCGTGCGCTCGCATAGAAGATTTTGCCGCAGCACTAACCAAAAGGGTTGCCACCCTACTTCAGTTGCAGAGCAAGCACAAGATTGTTATCGCGCACAAGCGCGCTTAAAATAGAAGAAAAAAGCAATTAACAAAAACAAATAAATAAAAAAGTAAATTTAAAAAAATCAGACTTCCTGCCAAAGGAAATCTATTAATTTCATTTAGTGGCGGCGGCGGCGGCGGACGTTTTAATAATAACAACACAGCAACAAATTGCTTGCAATAACAAGCGCCCATAAGTGCAAAAATAAAAAGAAAATTGCTTTGTTAGCTACCAAACAAAAAAAAAAAAAAACACATACATCTCTGCGCTTGCGTTGCATACATTGCGGCGCTTATGAATTTTATTAATTTTCGCGGTTTAAGCGGCAGTCAAGTGCTGAAAATGGCAGCTCAGACAGAGTAGAATGAAACGAAAAAAACGCTGCTACTTAGACGCGGAATCGAGTGCTTAAACTCATGAAAATGTGGGCACCCCATTGGAGCGGTGGCGCGAAGCGTTAGTTAAGTGTTGATTAAATTGTTGCGGGTATAACATTGATTCCCACAAACTTACGACGTGGCATGCAACGCAAGTGGCATTAAAGAATGCTAGTGACAGCATGCGAGTGCAGGAAGTATATGAGCATATGTATGTACGTGCAGGTATACACTGACGGCCAAAAATTATTTGCCCTGAGAATTTTTTACAACATATCGATGACTGAGTGGCAGATCGACCTATCTCGGCAGCCAGTTCAAAGACGCCCTATCTCAGAAAACTTTTCAGAATTTGATTGAAAAACACCCTATCTCAGAATTTGGTTCAAAAACGCTCTATCGCAAACGAAAATACATTGAAAAGGGCCATTTTCAATCAATTTGTGAAGTAGACCGTTCTTGAAAAGTTTTCTGAGAGAAAGCGTTCTTGAAAATTTGTCTGATAGGGCGTTTTCGAACTGGCTGCCGACGAGATAGGTCGATCTTCCACTCAGCCATCGATATGTAACAATTTTTATTTTTTCCCGCTAGTTTTGGTTTTTATAAAAATATGGTTAATAACTACTACAACAGGAAACATAAAGATAAAATTTCTAAACTTTGTGCAAAACCCTGGAAAATTCAATAAATTTCAATGTATATTTTTAACTTTTTTTTTGAGAATACAGTTTTGCAGTGTAATAGTGTAGTAATATTATTAAGTTTGAAGTTTCTAAAAATGACGTTGTTTTTGAGATTTTTTCCGGGTTTTTTGCATACAGAGTTTTTTTAATTTTTTTTTTTTTAAGAAAAATGCGCGGAAAAATTGCCAAAAATCAACGGTAAGTGCAAGCTACCTGAAACTCACGCTTTTTATGCTAAAATTTAATGGACTACAATAAATGTCTACAAAATGTGTTCAAAAAGTTGAAAACTTATTGAATTTTCCAGAGTTTTCCACAAAGTTTAGGAATAATATTTTTATGTTTTTTGTGGTAGTATAAACCAGGTTTTAATAAAAGTTAGCGGAAACAATTACAATTAAAATAGCTGAAAACATTATGGAAAAATCTCTGGATACATACTTTGGGCCGTAAGTGTACATGCAGTGGCTCAACAGAAGTATTTTGAATACACTTTTTACGATATTCAAAATGATTTTCATGGTAAATTTTTTTCGATAATTTTTTATAAAATAAAGCTCTTTCTACAACAAAAGCCATGCAAATAAGGAACTAAAACTTTGGAGAAAATTTGATAAGGAGAATTTAGTGAATATCTAACTTTTTAATCAGATTTTTTAGCTAACAAAGCGCAGGTTTTAGGTCACTAAAAAATCCGTTGATTTTTTTTATAATTTTATTTTTGACAGGTTGAACGTTTTCTTTCAAACAAAAAAAAAAAATCTCCAAAAACAACAGACTGTCCCAACAACTTGAAAAATTTACTACGAAAATTTTTTTCATTATTGTAAGGAAAATCAATGTAAAAGATGCGTACTTCTGAGAGTCACTGTATGTGTATATAGGTAAAAGTATTGGAGTGCTTTGGGACAATGGAATAAGGAGTGTTTTCGTAAACTCGACGACTGTGTCGCGCAATGCTTTTTTTAATTGCTTACGCTCATATGCCTGAACTAAGTATGTATAGTTTTAAGAGAAGAGGGAATTACATATATAAAATTAAAATGCAGCAACATAAACTAAGAAATGATGCATTTTTCAGCGCATTCCCGTCGTCCATTGTGCAACTTTGTTTGGAGATAAATCGGCAAGTGTCCCACTGAATCGGGTTTCTTTATCGATAATTTTATTAATATTGTCATTTAATTAGTTATTAATATGTATATAATATTAATTGTTTTTATTGATTTTCTTATCGATGTTGTTATCGAAAAAGTTATCGGCATTTCTAAATATTTGCGAAACTATTTGCATTTATCGATGGCGCTTTTGATTTATGTATAGATACTTCTATATATTTATCATTAAAGGAGTTGATATCCATTTGAATGCCACATATTATGTACACTGCCGGAACAAAGTATTGGCACAGCAAATTTTTCAAAATATATACAACAATTTTTACTCTAATATTTTTTCGGCAATTCGGTATAAAAATATGGTTCATTCAACAATAAAAAACATAAAAATAAAATTCCTAAACTTTATGCAAAACTCACGAAAATTTAGCAAATTTTCATCAAAATTTTCAGCTTTTTAATCAGATTTTTTAGAGTTTTTTTGAGTATGCAGTCTTGCAGCCCATTAAATTCAAGTAAAAAAAATGCAAGTCCTGAGTTAGTCAAAAATCGCGTTGATTTTTAAGAATTTTTTTGTTGAAGTTGTTTTGCATTTCTTCCATATAAGGTATTTTCGAAAAAATTTGTTTGTATGGAAGAGAGACTGCGTGAAAAAAATTGTCAAAAATCAACGGTGATTCCTAGCTACTTAAAACTTGCACTTTATTACAATAAAACTGATTGAGCTACAAATCTGCATACTCAAAAAAAAATCCAAAAAAACTGATTAAAAAGTTGAAAAATTTCATGAAAATTTTCTGAATTTTCGCGAGTTTTGCACAAAGTTTAGGAATTATATTTTTATGTTTTTTGTTGCAGAATGAACCATATTTTTATACAAAATTTGCGGAAAAATATTAGAATGAAAATTCTTGCATATATTGTGAAAAATTTGCTGTGCCAATACTTTGTTCCGACAGTGTATGTACATATGTAGTTAAGAAAATTAGTTAGCTTTTCCAAAAAGTTATTTGTTACTAGCAAGTGCCTGGCTTGCTTCGCGACGCCCTATAAGACCTACTTTTGCGTTGACCAATACAAAAAAATAGTGTTGCAATGCAAAAACGGTTTGTAATGTAAAAATTATTAGTTAAGGCTGAAAAGACTGAAGAGCAGAACCTTGCTAAGAGCTCTTATTTCCACTGTGAGATATCTGCAAGTATTGCAAGGTTTTCCGAGAGTGCGTAATCTTCTATAATACTCCTGTTCCACAGGATGAAAGAATCTTCCCTTAGGTTACGTCCGAGGTCACTCTCTACATCCCAGTTATAGCCCGACGAAAATCCATTCAGTAGTTCCGGAGATTAGTGAGTTCAAACAGACAAAAAGACAAACAATCTACAGTTTTATTATAGTATAGATTTAACTATTTGCCAATATATATGTATTTATATAGAAACATAGCAAAAATACCTTTTTTTTTTAATTACTAACAGATTTTTAAAAATTTGGTATCGTTGTAAATGCGTTAAACCCCCTTCGTTCTGGTATGCATATTTGTATACTTCGAATATAAAAATAGAAAAAACACTTAAAAACACAAAGGACCTTTTCTTATAAGAAAAAAAAATTTTTGAACAAAAAAATTACAAACTGATTTAAACAAAAATTGGTATCGTTGTAAAGGATACCAGAAACTTATACTTTCTTAAACCCAACATCTTCTATTTATATACCCAACAAAAAAAAAATAAATTTAATTTAAAAAATTTTTTCTCTCTATATAAACTCCTGCCCCCCTAGATGAAATGTTGGTAACGCCCTTGTGTACAAAACAATTCAAGTATTTAAACCGCACATCATACGGTCAGTTTGTTCTTTTAGAGCGCTTACATGGTTCCATGATAACGATTCCAGCATCTTCATTTATGTATATTGTAACTATCAATATCTTATTAGAGTGTAAAAAATTTTTTTTTAACCAATAAAGTTAGAAGGACGAAATTCGAGAATGTGGTAGTTAACATATTAATCATTGGCATAAATTTTTTTCAAAAATAAATATTGGAAATTGGATATTCAAGGATAAAGTTTTAAAAGGACATTTTCAATACCTATTCGTCCTGGTGCACCCAAAAATGAATTTGTTTCTATTCAACAGAATTTTTCCTTTTAGTCGATGTGCGTGACATGTCGTATGGGACACCAATGACCTACTGAGGCGATTGCCTCTTTCAGGCGTTTCAACTGTTAACAACAAAGGTCACAATGACGATTGTTATCGTTGGGCGTAGCGTAGTGAATGATTGGTAGCCAAACACACGGCAAGACCTTGCTGGCAGTCAGTATTGGCTTTTCCACCCTTTGCGCAGGCTCAACCGTAATGCAGCATGGGCTCATACTTATTTGTATTCCGATTGAGGTCAGGGTGGAGCACATTAGTTGCGTCTGACGGTTTCTTTTGCTCCTTTGAAAGATGTTTACAAACGTCCATATAATTTTAGTAGCTGCCAGGCTAAGATCTATGCATTTGATACGGCATCTTCCTTGCGGTCGTACAGTCAGTTTCTACTGGGTGCCGGCAGATAACAGTATTCCATTAGATGATATGTGCTCGAGAAAAGAATATGAGAAGCAATTGGAGGAGGCGTCTCAGAACATTTAACCGACTTGAGACTGCTATTCGCATGACTTGAGTAGATATGTAGCTAGCATCTACTCGAAGAACGAACGTTTAAATTCTGTCAATAATTTTATCGGCATGTTCATAGTCAAAACAGAGTGCATTCTAAAGTTAGTTGTAGCTTTTTGGCATCCTTTTCAATGGAATATCTTAAAAAAAAATGCAATTGAATTTAGAATCAAATTTATTTCGGGTATGAATATGCCCCCTCCTTGACTTCGCATTGTCTGAATTCAAGCAATATACGAGTTTGACTTTTTTTTTTGTAATTAAACTTTTTTTCGAATATATTTTGTAAATAGGCATGGCGTTATAACACTTCAACACTAAACACAAAACACATACACGTTTATTAATATTAAAAATTCATAAACTCATCATATTCAGCTGAGTGTATTTCGTTGTAGCTGACAAAGTTTAAAAAACAAAATAGTTACATAAAAGCGCAAATGTTATATGTATATATGTATTATAGTACGTGGCAGCAGAAATATAGAAGACTATACGTATAGCCAAAAAGCTGTAGGAGAACAGAGAACATACATAGTTGTGCGACAGTGCGTATGAGTGACACACTGGTAGAGACAATTTCGGCAATACGTTGCACCCTTGAATAGAATTTTTTGGCCATATTTATAGGAGACAGAACCGAGTTCGCATTCTAAAGTTTGGTAATCTTTAGGAAAATTTAATTTTTATTTTTTTTTGTAAAATTTAAATTTTTTTATCGCAATAATTCGACAGCATTTTGCCTTGAAATCTGATAAATTTGACATGTTATTGAAAACTATTCATATAAATTTATAAACTTTCTGAGTTAAAGCGGTTCAAAGACAAAATTTTGTAGAATTCTTCCAATAAAAAAAATAAATAAAAATTTTCAAACCCTGGTAGCGACCCCTAACATTTTTTTTTATAATTTTGCAATTTTAATTTTGTGCGGACCCCACTAATGTGCAGTGCTACTATAAGCCTATTTTGCGCTATTGTCTTATTAAATATGTCGCTTGGACTTACATCTCTCTGAATTTCTTCTAAATAGTTGAGCTTTTTGATTTTCAGTTGCTTGGCTTGTCGTAGCGCTTGTATAACATTCCTACTCCTTCTTTTGTTTGTCTAATGTTTATTATTTCCTTATAAAAACACAGTTCATTATCCAACAAAAACCCTATAAGTAAAATTTTCAACAGTTGGGCAGTTTTATAGCCCATTTAATTCTAAAGAAAGTGCAAGTTTCAAGTGGCTAAGAAATCGCATTGATTTTTGATAATTCCTGACACGCATTTTTTTCCATACAAAGTCGGTTCGACCATTTTTGTTGGTATGGAAAAATGTCCAATAAAAATTACCAAAAATCAACGCGAATTCTTAGGCACTTGAAAAATGCACTTTCTTAAGAATTAAATGGGCTATAAAACTGCATCCATACATTTTATTCACAAATTCTTAGTAAAACGTTTGTTGTTGTTGTTTTTGTTTTGGTACATTTTTCGACAAAGTGTGAAATTTAGTTTTAAATGGTTTTTGTTAGATAGTGAGGTGTATTTTTATAAAAAAAAAAATTAATAAGCATTAAACAAACAAAATAAAAATAGCCGAAACTTGTCAAAATGTCGTAATCCTATTATTTTTCACATGTACATATGTACAATTTTAAAAGTAGGACGTACATATAGTTTTGGTCAAAAAAAAAAAACTGAAAGTAAATTTTTTTGTCATTTTGAAGCTGAAAATAAAGTTAGGTCATTTGAAAACGAATGCCCCGTCCGTTTACATTATGCCAGTAGCATAAATATAATTTTTCTTCTTGATTGGAAACAACATAAATTTTTTGGTGTTTAAAAGTCGAACGTACATTTTTGCTAATCTTAAATTTGGATATATTTTTTTTTTTTAATTAAAAGTTGGGCATATATGTTTGGTCATAAAAAACTGGACATAAACTTTTGGTCATAAAAAACTGGACATAAATTTTTGGCCATTTAAAGCCTGTAGGCAAATTTTTTGGACTTTTAAAAAGCGGGCGTACATGTTTGGGCATTTAAACAGTGAACGTAAGTTTTTTGCCAAGGTACTTATTTATATGTTAGTAGCATTTTTCTTCACATAAAAATTGGGCATATATTTTTGGCCATTTAAAAAGTGTACTGCCGAAATTCCACTAGGCATTGAAATGACAAAAAATATATGCCATTTAAAAAAAATGCCATATGGAAATGAACTTAATGCAGATTTTTTTAATGTAATGACACGATTATATTTTTGCCATTTAATGCCTAGTGGAAATCCAGCATAAGTAATTTTTTGGCATTTTAAAGCATGGCAAAAATTGCTGGTAATATAAAAAGCGGACATAAATAGTTGGACATTTAAAATCTGTGTGTAATTTGTTTCACGTTTTGGTGATTAAAAAACTTGACACAATTGCTATTATTACTTTTTTAACTTAAAACTATACAAGCACTTCTGCTAATTTGAAAACGGTCCAAAATTTTTTTGTCATTTAAAACACCTGGGCACAGATATTGGAAATTTAAAAATTGTAGATACATTTTGGTCATTTACAAACTGTGCTTTTTTTGGGATCTAAAAAAAAATTAGACATAAGCTTTTGGCAACAACAAAATTTGAACAAAAATGTTTAGTAATTCAAAAAGCGGATACAAATTTTTTATCCTTTGAGAACTGGGCATAAAAAGCTGGATATAAATTTTTGGTGATTTAAAAACTGAACATACATTTTGGGCATTTAAAAATTGGACATAACTTATTGGTCATTTAGAAAGTGGACATTTTTGGAAGCATAAAAACTGGATACACATTTTTTGGGTCTTTTAAAAAGTGGACATTTTTGGACGTTTAAAAACTGCACATAAATTTTTGGCCACCCAAAAAGTGGACATTTTTGGTAATTTAAAAACTGGACATAAATTGTTAGCCGTTTAAAAACTGGACATAAATTTTTGGTCATTTAAAAAAATTGACATTTTTAGTAATTTAAAAATGTAGCTACATATATTCATTTAAAAAGTGGACATATATATTTTGTTCGTTTGAATAGATATGCATTTAGATATTTTAAAAACTGGACATAATTTTGGGTAATTCAGAAAATGAAAATAAGAATGTATTATTCAAAAAACTAGACATTAATTTGTGTTACTTAAAAGTATAACAAAATTTATGTTTATTTAAAAACTAGACATTACTTTTATTCATGATTATTGTTTTTGAAGTAATCAGCTTACGACGATACAATATTATATCGACTTCAATAAATGGGAATTAAAAAGCGCTTAGCCTTACAAAACAGCAATAGGCGTGCCTTTACTTTTTCTTCGTTTACTACGTACATATGTACATGCTATTGCTGACTCTGTGCTTTATTTATGTGTTTCTTTAATCCTGCTTAAGACAAGCTCAATAATATTTATTGCATACTCTACTCAAAACTATATATATTTGTAGTAAACTAAATCTACTCGAAATCTTGTGCAAATATACCTGAGCTGAAAGCTGTAGTTGTAGTTCTTTCAAACAACACAAAGATGGGCTGACAAGAAACTTTGTAAATACCTTCCTCTCCAGACTACTCAGCCAATCTGACGAAACGACACAAATGGCGCAAGCTTTTCCTACGAAATTCCACAACTTTCAATGTTTCTTTCTTAGTTTTCTGCTGCACTTCTTCTTCGTTTTGTTCTCTGCTCGCGTAAATCCATTTTAAATTGAAAATTTTGTTTGTTAATTCGCTTACAACAGCATTCAGCAAACGGGCATTCCGGGCACATCAGTTCATCAGTTATGACTGCGATGGCATTCTGCAGCTCACTACGGCTGGCACGCTTGCGGGCTGGGCTGACTGTTTGCACTACACTTACATATGGCACAGCATTTTAGGTGCATAAAAGTCGGTATTTTCGTGTGTAGTTACCTGCTGGAATACATTGTAAGTTGCATGAAGAGTTCTTCCTGCATACACATATGTACTTACATATACATACATATATGTAGGCGCATATCTCTTCGCAATGGCACTTCAGTGTGCCACAAACAACTAACTGCTTTTCCTTAGCGCTGCATTACTTGCTGTGCAATATTAAGTATATGTACATGTCGTTGTGCATCATATGGCTGTTATGAGGCCTACTTGTAGGCAACATAAAATTTCAATTTTCCCATTTACGAGTATGTGTACGTGTGTGCATTTTTGTATGGTAAACGTCAAATTTTGCTTACAGCTTAATGTAAAATGCAAAAAATGTGAAATGTAAAATGCAAAAAATGGCAATACAGTCAGAGATTGCAATTGAAAGTACCTACACACATACATATGTACCTATGTATAACAACGGTATGAAAGGACTACAACAAGAAACGAAAAACAGCCATCTTTGCTGTAATGTCAACATTTTGAGTGCAATTGCATAAATAAATGCGCGACCTACTTTTAGGCGGCCTGTCTTTCACTCACTACCTTACCTTTACATACATACATACATATGTATGTATGCACACTTTATCAGTGCATTTACGAGTGCATTTCTGTCTTTTTTAATTTAACGAAATGTACCCAATTCCCATTGGAGTATCAAGTGCTGGCTGCTGGCAGATAGGAAAGGAAAATGTGGTATAAACATTTGTGATTTCTGATTCTTTGGTTTTTTTTTTCTGCACAAATTTCATCAAATGCTGCTGTTTTACTATATTGGAGTTAATAGCAGCGTACTGTGGAAATTCAAAATTTACTCGCAGTTATGCTATGCATATTTGCTAGATGTACTCATGAATATAACAGTGTGATGGAAATGTTAGCTAGTTTTATGCTCTTCAAGCAATAATTGACACAAAAATCGTTAATACATTTTTTTATTTCTATGTATGTTTAATTTCAGGTAACATAGCTGAAAGCATATTAAGGCGGTTATCAGGAAGAACTAACTGGCATGAAACATAGGATTTTCGGCATTACAACAGTGGCATCATTACCGATTAAGGTAATTAACAGAATGTAGAGTAGTACAACTAAAAAAAGTTGTAAAATAATATATATCATTCGTGTAACAATGTGATACATATTTTAGTTAATTGATGAATTAAGTTGAATTTGATTTTTTTAAACATCTGGCAACCGCCCTATAAAAATTTCAGAAATAAAAAATGTCTAATCCGATTCTAAAATGGGTGTCAAATATTTTAATAATTCATTTAACTTTTTAAATAATTTGAATTTAAATTTTTAAAAAGGTCGCAACCTTCTTCAAACACCTCAAAAATGTTCTTATCTAGTGTTCAAACTAAGCATTTCTCAGCACCATTTTGTTTGACACCAATATTTTAATACTTCATATACATACGTATACACAAGGTAACTAAAATCGACATTTCAAGCAAGTGACAGCCCTCTGCAAAATATTTTCAAACTAAAACCTTCCTCAAACTCAATCGTCCGGCACTCAACTTGCGATATATATTTATTTCGATTACCTATTTGCCCAAATTTTAGTTGAGTTAATTTTTTTAAACAGGTGGCAACCCATTCAAATTTATTCCAGATATAGCGCCATTTTAAAACCCATTTCGATTGATACCCATATTGTAATAATTTATTGAACTTTTTAAATAATTTGAATTTTACTTTTAAAACTGTGGCAACCCTCGTTAAACACCTCAAAAATTATTTTAGTATTCAAACTAAAGATTTCTTAACTGTCTTTTGGTAAACATATCTTAATATTTAATTGTTTATAAGTTAACTAAATTCGAATTTTCAAAAAGGTGGCAACACTCTGCAAAATATTTTGAAACTAAAACCTTAAATCTCTTTCGTCTGACACCCACGTTGTGATGCATATGCACTTCAATTACCAAATTGCTATTTCAAGTTGAATTTGATTGTTTTATACACGTGGCAACCCTCTTAAACGAATTTAAGAAATAAAGCCTTTTAAAACCATTTCGATTGATGCCGATATTATTACTAAATCATTTGAAGTTATTTTTTTTTAAAGGTGGCATCTATTTTCGAAAATATAAAACCTTTTTACACATACACGGGCTAATCGCTTTAACTTGGTAGGTACCTCATTTTTGAAAATCAAATGAACAGTGCCGATCTGATGGCACTTATTATTAAATCATTTTAATACAATTTTTAACAGGTAGCCCCTCTTTTCGAAGAAATAAAGCCAGTCTGCACCTCTGCAAGCCTAGCGCTTTAATCTTACATTTTGAATATCGAACGAATGGCGCACCGATTCGGCTCACTCCGACATTCGCTTTAAACCTTATTACGGCACGCACCTCCTTTAATCTGGCGTCGCCACGTCGAAGCAAAAATGTCACCGAATAGTTATGAAGAAAGAATGCGATAGGGCCCAAATCAAGGTCGCTATAAGATTTTTATTGATAAAAAAAATTACGTCGCCAAGTAATTTTGTTCCCTCCAATGAGAAAGCCTGTTCCAACAAATGACAACAAAAAAAGCGATATGGTTTTGACGACTTCAATACTTGGGTGGTAAAAGAAGATTAGCCTCCAAGCCAAGAATAACCGTAGTCAAAAGCAAAACACTTCGAAGCACTAGATCTAATTGTGCAAAAACGAAAGCAGAAACAAATGAAATGAAAGAAATGAAGAAAGAAAAGGAAAACACGCTATAAATTTACTCAGATTTCCAAAATGAAGTTCAAAGCAATACTTAGTTATTATTTGCGACACCCTTTTTATTCTATTTACTGTTACCGGTGGCGTATTTAGATGCCAAGATGCCGATTCTTCTATCGATAATCACGTATCGATTCCGACACGGCTCAAAGATAATAAGACTGGCGCAGCCCACGGATTGTCAACTAAGTTATTTGTATAAATACAACTCTAAATATGCGGGCACCGGGCCTTATTTGGAAAATGGTCGAAAGAAGGCGTACTGTTCATTTTAATTGAAGTATGCTTTGTCAAACAAAGAAGAGTAGAAATCCGCGGTACCAATCTTTTAGTTATTAACTTCAAGGCGCCCAGTGCGGATTTTGATCTATGAGCAGTAGCTAAATATTTAGAAAAACTTATGAGAAGAGAAATGCAGAGCTGGTGGGTCTCTTAGAACAACTGCCTCAGACTTAGGTCCACTTTTTCATTGTGATTTTAAACTTAGCCCTTACCGGAGTTATTGCGCCTATGCTCCACCGCTGGCGAATATCAGCGAGTTCTCTTGGCAGAAGCTATCACGGTAAGAATTATGAGGAATTAATTTACTACTTAGGGCCCGCAGTCGAGGCGGCCCACAACATCTGGGGTAACCCTTCTCCTCCACTCTGGCAGCGATATCGGAGCTAGAACTCCTAGACCTGCATAATTTTCTTTGGAAAAGCAAGACTATTTATCGTAATTTGACTTCTTCTGGCGACCATTCACAGCGAGCACTCACCCAGTGGAGGTCTGCGAATGGAAGTATGAAACACTCCACTCACGTGCCCATAACCGAAGCTAAACTAATACGGCTTTGTAGATGAAGCTCAGGAACATCTTTAGCCGCGTTAGAAAAGATGAGCACCTTTTTAAATTAACTCTTAAAAATGCCATAAATGCCATAATTTCTAGATATAACAAAATTGTGACAGGCCGATGTCTGTACATTATAGTAATTAAAAAAAAAAAAAAATATGTGGGTCTTCATGAGAGCAAGAGAAGCTAAATTAACAATTTTTAGAAGTTTTCTCAGTATGTCTGTCTGTGTGTTTGTATAAGCATCACTCCAAAACTAATGAGTGGAATCGAATGCAGTTTTCATTAATGTATTGCCTGAGGTCCTAACTTAAAATATAGAAGGAAAAAAATTAAAGAGTTGCCACCTGTTTAAAAATGGCAGTTTGGGTAAATTGACAAGATAAATTAAATATTGCAATATGTCGACAGCCATAACCCAAAGGAGGTTTAAGAGGGCATAGAGCCGAAACAATTGTTGTGGAAGGTTGCCACCTGTTTGAAAATTTTAATTTAACGTAATTAATAAAATAATTTAAATATTGCATTATGTGTATCAAACTAAAAAGGTTTAAGAAAGTTTGCTGCAGAAAATATTTTTGAGGTGGTTGCCACCTGTTGGAAAAATTTTATTCATTTAAATTGCTAAAATAAATGAAAAGTTACAATGCGAGTATTAAAGAGATCTATGAAAATTTACTGTCGAACATACCTATATTTGAAGCGGATTGCCACCTATTTGAAAAATGTATTCAGTTAAATTTATAAGACGAGGTAAATATTGAATTACTACACCTTTGAAGAAAGTGCGCGATATTTAGACTCGATTCATATAATAAGATCATGAAGTAAATTTCCAGGATAAAGCTGATACTATGTACAGGTACCTACTTTCTAAATACCTGTGAAAACATATTAACTAACACCCACATTTATACAAAATTCAGAGTGCTTCAAAAATCGAAAATTTGTTTGAAAATCTCACTTTATTAGGCTCTTTAAATTTAGTTTATTTTTTATACATGAGACCATAAGAGTTTTGGGAAGTAGTAACAACACAAAAATACTTTTACGGCGCCGCACAGTGCCGCCTAAGTGGGCAACAATCAAAAAATTCGTTGTCTACAATATGAACGTGTTTGGTATTTCGTAAAGGTAATTTATCCACTAAAAATAATTAAACAGATATTCACCTAAAAAATTAACTATATGCCGCAGGAAGCCACAAAAGTCGACAAATTTTATTCTCAGAATTTTAATAAGAGCATAGCCATGCGTAAGTTCTTCACAGCAAAATGTGTCAAAAATATATTCTTTGAAATAAAATGTTGGTTTAACGTGTCTTGTTTCCATATAGATAGTAGAGAGCTACAGGAATTAAAATTTTGGGACAAAATCAAGCACAGGTTGTCCCTGCGTTATTACAGAAAAACATTTTTTTTACTCAAAATTTAAAATAAAATTGTGAATTTTAATGGAATTAAAAAAAGTATATGTTAAAATATGTTTTTTTTATTATATTATTAAATAGTCGTTAAAAAACTAAATTCAAATTTTTTAATAAGTTAAATGAATTATTAAGAGATGGGTATCAATATAAATGTGTATGAAAAGAGTTTATTTCTTAACTACATATAGAGGGTTGCCACCTGCTAAGAATATCTAATTCCATTGGAATTAAAGGAATAAGGGTATTCAAATAGATAGGTATCACCAGATGAGAGTCAGACGAAAGAGGTTTAAGAAGGTCTTAGCTTGCAAATACTACGAAAATGGATGCCACCTGTTTGTAAAGTCAAATTTTAGTTAAACTAAAATAATAATTACGTCAAACCAAAGGTTTACGACGTCGTATTTGTTATTTTATTAAAAATACATATATTGTCGATCAGTGATTTGTTCTGATTACATTCCTGGACATTCTGATTACATTTACAGGACTCTTAAATTAACTAAGGAATGTTTTTACTCTTCATTTATTTCTTGCTGAATATGTCAATTGTTTTCTTTTGTCTGATACTCAGTTACCTTATTCCCTTAATTAAAGTGCATTTAATTTTTTAAACATGTGGCAACCCTTCTACATGTCGTTTAGAAGTAAAGCATTTTCATAACCATTTTAATTGGTACCCATATTGTAATATCTAGTTCATTCAACTTACTAAATAATTTTAATGAAATTAGTAACAGGTGGCGACCCGTTTCAAAAAAATAAAACTTTATTGCACATCTACAGGCCAAACCCTGTCATTTGACACCTCACTTTTGAAACCAGAGCGAACTATATGTACATACCTATGCAAATGCCACAAGAACCCAAATGTTCAACTTCAAACTGCATTTACAGTGAAAGAATGGAAGGTTATCCAAAAACAAATTGCATTTTTGAATTTAGCGTCCTCAATTTTACTAAGAAGCGAATTTTCAATTAAATCCGTCCATAATTCTATTATTGACCACATTTCATACGGAAGGGAAGCACTGTGCGCCTGGTTTTGTATAGAGTTCTGAATTTCGTAAAAACGTATAATAAGTTTTTCTCATTCAAATATTGCTTTGTAAGGCTCAGCCATTCAAACAAAGTAATTGAATGTTCAAAAACTAAATTTTTTTCCGCCGAAATCCCACTGTGCACCGCCCGCAAGAAAGCAGCAAAAAATGTAATTAACACAAAACCACTGAAAACGCACAACCAATTGCTGCCTTCTATTTAATCAGCAGCAAACTGACAAGCAGCTGCAACCTCTTTGCTGGGCGAAGCTACAAAAATCAACTTGAAAACAGCACGTAGCATGTACGCCTAAAAACACGCAACGCTCACCGCTATATCGTTGCGTTAAATACACAACGCACCGCGGACGCGGCAATAGCGGAGTAAATGTGAAGATGCAATAAATGCAGAAATTAATATTTTCATTAGCGGCAGGCAACAAGCAACTTATAGTAAGTAAAACATGAAAAGTGGCAAAACGCATAAAATACACAGACAGAGAGGGGCAAAACGCCTTAAAATATGCGCATATGTATGTCTGTATGCGCGAAAATATCTTAACAACCTGAAGTTTGAAGCAGTTGAGAAGTTGCATTACGCCCAGCAAGAAAAAGAGCCTGCAACTGAAGGCCTAAAACTAAAAACGTTATAAGGGCATGTTCAACACGATTTACTACAATCACACGCAGATACAACTGGAACTTAAGGCCAACATACATATCTGCTTAGACATACATTAGAATATAGCTATGTCTCCTGGCTACTAGTTTTACACTTTTAGTAGGTGTATAGTTATTTTATTACCATGTGGCAGCAGCTATAAAATTGCGGCAAAACATTTGGAGGCGTTGCAAGAATGTATTGCTGTTTGTCTGCGTGTGTGTGTGTGTATCAGTGCCCTTTTACACCTAAAAGCACGTCTGCCTTTGCATGGATGTGGGTTGCACCGCTTTGCCTATGTATGTAGTACGTCCTTTCAGCACCCACAATCCAATCTTCACATTCGCCAATAAAATGCTGCGGTAAAAACACTTTGCAACCTTATGAAATTTTTGCGCTTTGGATGCTTAATTAAAAAAGTTTCATGTGCATGCAACAACTTTCTTTCACTGCGCAACCGACTCAACAAATATTACTACATTTAATACTTACCGAGTATGGAAATACTACAGGCATATAAAAGTAAATACATAATTATTTAGGTATGTACATATGTAGTTATGCGTGTAGTGCTTTGCAGTTGTGTGGCAAAACAATAAAACTGCGTGATAGCACCTACAAGTGCAGCAGAAGAGTAGTGAATGAAAAAGTGCTTAGAGCAAAAATTAAAAAAAAAATAAAATAAAAATAGTGTGGCAAAACAAGAAAGTATTTTTGATGGCTTCTATGTTATTAGTGTGTTTTGTATGTTTTGTATGTATTTGTTAATGCGTTTCGGAGTTTTGTTTTAGCATTTTCTATTTTTACATGTACATACATAGTTCTTTTTATTCTATTGCTAGAGGAATTATATTTGCTTGCTAAATCAAATATTTGAATACTGATATCAACGAAAGGAGGTTTACGAAAGCTTCGCTTCGAAAATTGTTTCGCAGAAGGTTGCCACCCGTTTAGAAATTTAAAATCAGCTTAATCAACTAGTTAAGTTTAATATTGTATATGGGTATCAACCGAGAAAGGATTGAAAAATCTTAATTTCGAAAATATGTTTGGCGAGTGTTGCCACCTATTCAGAAATTAAAACTAAATTTAGTTAAATGAAATATTTTAACAAAAAACGAGCTAAATTACTTTTGAAAATATTTGCCATCTGTTAAAATTAAAACCAATTTACTTAATTAGTTTATTAATAATACATATGTTTGTATGTATATATGTAGGCATCAATCGAAGTTTTTGAGGCTTTATACCTTAATTTTTTTTACGTGGGTTGCCACCTACCTAGAAATTTAGCATCAATTTAAATAACAAGTTAAATGAAATATTTTAATATGCATACCAAAGAAAATTGCTTTAGTTCGAAAGTCATTTAGAGGGAGTTGCCACCTGCTTAATAGGTAATTAAAAATCAGTTGAATTTACAAAAATTTTAATATGGTTGTCAACGGAATGAGGTTTAGCAAAACTTTATTTTGAAGATATTTTTAATTAAGCTTGCCACCTGCTCAAATATGTTAAATTAATTAGTCTAATAAGTTAATTTCAACCT
>NW_023458557.1:85747432-85753295 GCF_013731165.1 Rhagoletis pomonella
CACATGCTTACACGCAACATCAACACACGCACGCACGTATTCACTCTTAAGTAAGCAAATGCATATAAAGCTTATAACCACACATTGCATTGTCTTTATATCGCACCGTATGCGCCAGTTGTTATGCAATAAAAATGTTTAAGGAAATCATACAAAAGCAAAGAAAAGTTGTAAGCAGCGGCAGGGCATAAGTGTTTCATTATGTGTGTGTGTGTGTGTGTGTGTGTGTGTATGTATGCATGTAGGTGTGGCAGCCACACATGTGTACATAAACACATATGTACATACATACACCGGCGGCAGAAATAAAAGACTCGTCGCACTGTTAAGAATTTTTGGTATATTTCTTGAGTTTATTTTATGTTTAGAATTTTTTTTTATAAAAGCCTAGGTAGTTATACAACAAACATCATATAAATCCGCTTTTCAAACTTTGAACAAAAATTGTAGAAATTCGACAAATTTTCACCAAATTTTTAAATTTTTTATTCAGACGCCCATATCCCGTATAACGGTAATTTAGAGAAATACAAAATCTTCGATAAATCAGTAAATATTAAAGCTAACTTATTCAAAATTGATGCTTGCAAAACTTCTTTACCAAGAAATACGTTTATGGTAAAATTTTGGAAAATGGGCGTTGCACCGCCCACTTATGATCACATATATGTATATCGGTAACCGTTATACCAATTTTTTACCGAACTCGGTATTTTTATTGTGCTTGCCACATAAAAGCAAAACGTTGAAAATTATTGAAATCGGACTAAAATTACAGCCGCTTTTCATATAACGGTAAATTTCAGAAATGCTTGAAACTGCAATATTTCGAAATTTAAGGACGCTAATTTACTCAAAATTGATACACCCCGGCTGGCTTACCATCTAGCGGTAGGTTTCGGAAAGGTGAAAAAACATATATTTAACACTTGCGCCGGGTATTTAATGTTCGGCTCCACCCGAACTTAGACTTTCTTACTTGTTTTTGTATAAAGATTGCAAAAGCGATTTGTATGGTGTTTGTTGTATAACTAGCCAGACTTTTGTAAAAAAAAAAATATTAATTATAAAATAAACCAGGGAAATATAGCCAAAACACTTCAAAGAAAGGCGAGTCTATTATTTCTGCCGCCAGTGTATGTATGTAAGTAAATACAAATTTATGCACCCAAAGACAAAGCAAAGCAAGTGCATGAGTGTATTCGCACTCGCTACTTCCTACAACTTCAATTCAATCGCATAAAAAAAATTCGTATATAAATGCAGGCGGGCAACATGGAAACTTTATTATTTCACTGCACTGTTTTGTTAGAAATTTTATGATTTTATTTCATTTCAACAATTTTTTTTTTCTGTGCGAATAACAGCACTTCCAACTATTCCCCAGTTAAATAATAAAGTTTTGTGTGTTTCTGTGTAGTAAGCATGTACATATGCAAGTGTGAAAAATTTCGCATTGCAATTGCTGTTGTTGCAGCTGCCGCCCGCGCTTATGTGCCTTAAAGTGCAGAACAGTAAAAAAAACAAAAACAGCAACAAGTTGACGGGGATTTCTTTATGAGAGTGCGTGTTTCTATTTCTTTTTGTAGCCACACAAATGTTTTATTGTCTTTATATGGCACTCGCTCTGGTTTATGCAAATGTGTGAGGAATATTTGTGTTTGCTCTGCTACGCACATACGTATGTATGAATGTGAGTTTTTTATTTGTTTTGTGGCATTTCAAAAAGTGCTGGTTGAAATTAGTGCGACTAAGGAAGAAATCCGCAAAAATAGTTCTTAGGTTTCATTGCAAAATAGAAACGAAATAAATATTCGTATTTTCAAATGTAGCGTTCATTACATTTTCTGTATATTTTTTATGAGCGAAATAATGTAGCTGCTTCGCAAAAACTCGTGATTATCGCGTCCCCACTAACCGACTTATTTTCTACTGTTTTTTTTTTTTATATATATACACTCATATCTCCGCTTATGAGGTATTCTCACGAGTTGTTTTTTCTTTAGTATCACTCCCTGCTCTGGGAAGAAAAAAACTCTAAAATATTCTTGTATTTATTTCAATCAATAAAGTTCCAGAAATATGTGCAAAAAAAAAAATAAGCATTTAAAAATTTTAGCCTTAAAACGTTTATTTAGGGTAAAAGTACCGAAATTATAAATTCTTTAATTTTCACTCGAAAATAACACATTTTTTTTTTTTTTTTTTTTTACTAACTTTGGGAAGTTTCCTAATGGAGTGTTCATATTACAGGCGATGAAAGTTGGCATCGAATACAGCATATCTGTGAAGTTTCAAGAGTGTGCCACCAAATTTAAAAAAAAAATGGCAGCATGCAGAATATTTTCTATTTTTGAAGTTTAACGATTTTTTTTTTATTTTAAAGGTTTAAGATACTATTAAACCAGAGACCCTAAATAACAGTTATGCCTTCTTTTGGAGGTGGAAAACGTTGGCCGTAGGACAGTAAAAAAACGTGTATGTTACTTTATAAGAGTTATTCCCAAAACTAAAATTTTTCAGCTGCACTTGATAGTAGTTGGTTGAATAAGGAAAATGAATTAGCAACAAGAGTTTACGGGATGTACATAGCTCAGTGGTTAACGCTTCTGACTTTGAACATCGAATTCGCAGGTTCGATCCCTGCTGAAGTCTAGAAAAAAGAAGTCTGGTGAGGAGATGTGGTGATCTCCGAAATAGCTGCTATAACTTCTACCGCTTAGACTTGGTTGCTTTTTCAATTGTTCCTAATAAACAATCGTGGTACAAAGCTCAATAAAAATATTAAAAATAGCATGTAAATAAGCCACAATAACATTGATAAAATTTTTTCGTTGGTCATAATTTTTATTTTCGACTTTTTTGCTTTTTCGTCGCTCAGTGAGTGTTATTCTCAAGACAAAATGTTTTCCGTTGCTCATAACTTTTATTTTCGACGTTTTTGTTTTTACGTTGCCTGGTAAGAGTTATTCCTAAGACGAAATTTTTTCCGTTGCCCATAATTTTTATTTTCGAATTTTTGCTTTTTACGTTGCATGATAAGAGTTATTCTCAATGAGAATTCTTTTTCGTTGCTCGTAACTTTTATTTTCGACTTTTGTTTCTTTACGTTGCTTAGTAAGAGTTTTTTCTAAGGAAATTTTCTTTCCGTTCCTCGTAGCTTTTATTTTGAAGTTTTTTGGCTATGCGTTGTAGTAATGAAATACATATATATGAGGCATTCTTTTTCATATCGGACATCCAATTTGGTGTCACACTTTCTTTGCGCTTCAAATTTTTGAAGCTGATTTACATAGTGAAGACCAATAAATTAGGGATTTAAAGTCATACCGTCGTAATCCCTGATTCTGATGATTCTCTATAAAAACCATGTCTAAAATATGGGCGCTTTTCAAGATTTTCTTTAAGGCGACAAACATCTAGAAATGGGCGTGGCAATTTTAGGACTAGAGTTCACAAAACGCAGATTTTATTTAGGATTTCGGCAGAATATCCCTTCGTTACCAGCATTTGTTCCGCAATATACTAGATGTTCTGCAAATTTTTCACAATATATGCAACTATTTTTTTTTTTCTAATATTTTTCTGCCAATTTTCTCTCTTATTCTTAATTTTAGGAAGTTTCACTTCTATCACGTATACCACGTTACTAACTTCCAAAAATAGAGCTGCAATAACCACGTCATTTTCAAAGCAATAACTGATGTTCTTGCAACTTAGGTGTCAGTGTATATGCCGGCTTTAGGACATTCACCAAAGATTCTATCTCACCCCATTCATCTGAAGAAAGCGAGCCCGCCCTTCAGGTTATTTATGCACACATCTTTATACAGCATTAACCCTTCCAGCATCATAAAGATTGAATACCACCTTGTCGGGACAGCCAGCTGTGGCTTCCCCAAATTGAGTATTTGTTTTGAATAAATTTTTATTTTTTTTATTAACGTTTAAAACATTTCTTACAGAAAACTTGGGACTTCTTAAGGTTTAAACAATTTGTCTTGCTCGATCTATTAGCTGAGTTTTCGTGGAAACAAAATCTTTAATTACTAGCTGAAGGGTGTGGGCAGCGCATTTGATGGAGGTTATATTGGTGTTATTCCATCCAATTGTTGGCTAAAATAGTGTTTTTTTTTTTTAAATGATTTCTTTCAAATATGCATATATTTTAAAGATAATACGTAAACAGAAACTATTTTTTGATTGTAGGAAAAATTGCACTTTAAGCGTCTAAAATGCTTTCGGAAGCCAGAGCTAAAAAAAAATTATTGTAATGCAAGCCTGAAAAGGCTAATTTTTGGAATTAACTAAAATATAGTCATTTTTTTTAACTACCTCTGGGTACTGGAACAAACAAGCCGCAGACTCTTCAGGCCCTCAAGAACAACATTTGCCAAGAAATCGACTATCTAACGCCGGAAATATTGAAAATTCTGTAAAATAAGGCGAAATTTCCATCAACTCTGTTGGCGACCACCCATCAGATATCATTTTCCAAACATAAAAAAAAATTAAATTTATGGCTCCTAGTAAACATATGCCGTTAAAATATAAAATATAGTTTTAAATATTTTTGGAATGACAGCAAAAGAAAATAGAGTTATTCTTTTTGCGACAGATTGTATGTACCTTTAGATTCTAAATATTTCTATGTATGTATGTATATTGGGTGGTCCAAAAACAGTAAAGTCAGAATTGTAATGCTCTCACCCCCTAGGATTCTTTTATATCGAAAAAAAGTATACGCCTATTTTTTATTTTGAAATCAAAAAATATTTAGAGGTCGCTCAAAGCGCTCAAAGTTTTCCATGTATTTTTATAAAAAAAAAAACAACTTTGAAAATCAATATCTATCGATCGGAAAACTCTGGTTCTCTTCAAGAGGCTTTCAATAATTAAATACAATTGTTTATTCAACCATTTTTAATACTGGTTTTATAGGTTTTCTAAGCACCTTGGCCATATAGCGTTGTAATGGATATCAGCATTAACCACAAATTTATAGTAAGTTCGACACATACTAAGAGTCAAAAAAGTACAAGTTAAAGAAACAATTTAATGAAAAAAGTGGAGCTGTCGAATGTCGAGAACAGAGTGATATTAGTTATTACTAATGGTCTTTTGAAAGAATTCTTGTTTAAAGCACACTTATATTTGTATGCCTAATTTTGAGCAACGGATTGAAAATTTCCTTAGAAAAAACTCTTACTAAGCAACGTAAAGAAACAAGAGTCGAAAATAAAAGTTACGAGCAACGAAAAAGAATTTTCATTGAGAATAACTCTTATCATGCAACGTAAAAAGCAAAAAGTAGAAAATAAAAATTATGGGCAACGGAAAAAATTTTGTCTTAGGAATAACTCTTACCAGGCAACGTAAAAACAAAAACGTCGAAAATAAAAATTATGAGCAACGGAAAACATTTTGTCTTGAGAGTAACTCTCACTGAGCGACGAAAAAGCAAAAAAGTTGAAAATAAAACTTACGAGCGACGGAAAAAAGATTATATTGTGAATAACACTTATAGGGGAGCCAAAACATATTTTGGGTTAAAAATAACTATTATGTAAAGTAACAAAATGTTATTTATATTTAATTTAATAGTTATGGACCAATTTTTTTCGATATTCCTTATAACAGTTTTGTCTCTGTATTAAACAGTGAAAATGTTGTTCTTGTCCAAACGAACCAATCTAGTGTAATAAAACTAGTGTGCCACCAAATGAAAAACAATTGCATTTATTATAAAATGACAATGATTAGCTGAACAATAATTCCAATTTTACAGTTTTTATTGGCGCATTCGAAATTCATTCTGAAATTGTTATATACATAATTGAAGAAATTATATAAATATACATAT
>NW_023458557.1:85758295-85768295 GCF_013731165.1 Rhagoletis pomonella
TGTAAAGTTTTAAGCGAATCTAATCGACTGTAATTTTTATTTTATTTTTTCGTTGTTTATGACGCGATATTGAGCCCGCCATTTTCAGGGTTTCCAATCTGACGTCAGATTCATAATCAGCGACCACAAAAACTCCCGAGAAAAACGTTTCAAGCGAATCAAATCGATTTTAATTTTTTTGCCCGCCATATTGTATTTTTAAAATCAGGCTACAGATTCGTCATCAGAAAAAGCAATCATACATATTTTTGTCGATTTTAACTGATATAAAAATGTTTAAAAACAGATCAATATCGATATATTTAACGAAATTTATCGATAATTTGATGGATGTTGTTATAGGTGCAATTATTATTATTATTAACTTGTGAAAATCATTATCGATAACTTGATTGGTGTTATTGGTGGAAAATTTACTGAATAAATATTTTAAAATATCGATATCGACATATTTATCTGTACCGCTGCTAATATTGACATGTATCGTTATCGATAAATTTTTTATTTTATATGCCATGTGTACTATATAAATTTTTTGATTGCAACTATCGAGTTATTTTTAACCTGTTGAAATCTGTATCGATCATTTTATTGATGTTGTTATTGTTGCAATGTTTATCGATATTAGTTACACGCATTTGAATTCAGTTTTTTCATTGGATGCAAAGAAACTGTGCCATTAGTCAGTTAATATCTGCGTAATAGCGTATTTCTACTGGAACTTAATTGGAGTTTCATTAAATAACTTTTTAAAATGCCGCTTTCACCAGCCATTTAAGGGAACAATTTTTTTTTTTTTAATTCTGTCAGTTTCCATATTAAATTCAAATGAAAAAGTAATTTTTCACTTAAATTGCTTTCGTGATACTGGCTATTAACATATTATTGTTACTATTAGCACTTTTTTAATTATGTTATGACAAAATTACGAAAAATTGTCTATCTTTAAACAAATTGCATGTGGAAACAGACTTAATTACTTGTATTTTCAATTACTTGGAATTTTTTTAATATTTAATACTCAGTGCAAATCCGATGTTATGTTAAGTTTTCATTATGCATTTCAATTTTCAACATAACGTAGTTTTTTTATTTTTAACGTAATAAAACGCATAATATTTAATGCCGGACTTTGACACGCAAATTTTTATAATCGGATTGTCTAGTGGAAATGCGCTATTCGTCTTATGGCGTAAAAGTTAGCGCAGTTTAAAAATATTTTATATGGAAACAGATCTAACGACAAATATAATAAACGTAGTGGCATTAAAAAGCAGCAATAATAATTATTTAAAAGAAAATTTTGTCATTACACTTTTTTTAATTTATTGCCCAGTGGAAATCCAGCATTATATTTTGTACATATCGTTTTTGCTAAAAAATGTTTGTGTTCCATGTTTCATGTAAATAGATCTTTCTCATGCCGTAAACTTAAAATGATTATCCTAGCAACCTTGGGAAAAGTTAAATTTTCAATTTATGTTAGCATAATGTCGAAGTTGTACTAGTCATTGAGATTACGAAATAATTAGTCTTTTAAAATATGCAAAGTAGAAAGAAACTCAATCACTATTTTTATTAGGGTACTGTCAAAAGTAGTACTTATTTAGTGCCTAAATTTGTCATCAAATTTTTTGCTATTTAATGGCCAGTGAATATCCGACATAAGCAGCGACTAATACTTTTCATACATGCAAATATTTCTGCTTTGAAATTAATGATTTTTTTCTTCTGGGTTTTTATTTTATTTTAAGGTTATTCATTGAAGCAATCACTTGGTTTAATGATATACGGTTCATTATCTGAGCAAACACTTTTTTATTGCTTTGAAGCATTTGCAAGTTCGCGCCAAAAAAGTTTTAAGAAAACGCATTACAGTCACAAATTTATAAGAGATATTTAAAAAAAAAAACAATACTCACGCATGAAACTGGTTCAAACCACTTTAGTTGCTGCTGTTGCTGTAAGATTCTTTGTAAATTTTTCATCGAGCCACACCTATAAAGAGATATAAAAAACGTATTTTTAAAGCTTAATATGCACATTGACGATTTTCTTCAACAAATATTTATTCACAAAAATGCCTACATTTTCATCTTTTCTTATCTTTGCAGTTCTTGAACATAAAAAGCTAAGGACTCAATGCACCTATCGGCAACCAATGCCAGCGTAAATTTGCGCTCAAAAGCTCCACAGCAAGCGCCGTTAATCAACTTTGCAAATATATAAATTTTATTTAAAGCCAGGTGAATCGCTGCCAAAAACATGTTGGACATTAATGCAATGCAAAAGTCAACTTTGAATAATTAAGCGCGCAATTAAGAGAAAAACAGCTTCATATTTCAGCAAACTTTTCTATAGACGCACGCTGGCTGTGCAAGGGACGGCGAGAGCTGCCAACTTGCTCAAAGACTGATGGATGTGGAAATTAAGTGAATACAAAAAAAAAAAAAGTATTGTAAAAACAAGTGTCAAGCGAGAATTTTTTAAAGTTATTTTACAGTTCATAATTATGTAATTTTAGATAATTTTATCAATGTAATTATATATGTACATTAGATTGCATCACCAAAAAAAGTTGCGGTTTTTCCGCCATTGAGTTTTTTATGAATATAAATAGTTTCTTAAATAACTGTTTAAAAGAAAGCCCCCTCAGATGACAAAAGAGATTAAGCTTAAAAAATCTGCATAAAAAAATTTCAAAATCTTTTCAACGGAATCGTAAGAATGAAAGTTTTGATGCTGTTTTTTTTTTTGCTTTTTTCAAAGATTGATTTACGAAAAACTCGAATAACTGAGCCAAAACTATTCTGATTTAGCCTTATGGAATCTCAGTAAAAAGGTATTTTCACACTGTTTTTATTTCTGTAAAAAAAAAATTCATTCGGGTCCCATTTTTTTATTTTTTTTTTTTGAAATATGAATTACGTTCGTTCATCCTACCTTTCTCTTTCATCCTTTGAATGAGTTTATTAGCAAAGGAATAAAAAGGATGAGAAAATACCTTTCCAATGACACCTCTTAAGTCTAAATCGGAAGAGTTTAGATTCAGTTCTCCAAGTTTTTCTTATACCAATTTTTGAAACAAGTTAAAAAACAGCATCAAAAATCTCATACTTACGATTCCGTTCATTTTTTTTTTATTTTTTTTTTTTTAATATTTTTCTGCAGTATTTTTAAGCTTAAACCGTTTTTTCAATTGGGGGGATTTTTTCAAAAAAAAATAAAAAATCTTTAAGAAACTATTTTTATTCAAAAAAAAAAACTCCATTTTTTGAGTTATTTTCCAATCGGTCCTGCTCACTTAAATCTTAATATTTTGCCGAAATATTTTGGTGGACGTCTTAAAATATAATAGATTTCATAATTCCAATGGAAAAATAGTACCGATTTTTTTTTTTTTGTATGGGGAGTGATAGTGATGCAGTCTAATGTACATACATATGCTTATACCTGAGTGCAACTCAAATGCAAATGTAATTATTATGATATTGAATAGCTCATGGGGTTGTGAAAATACATGACTTACTTACTTAGTAGTATGTATGTAATACGAATACGTAACAAAGCAATATTGATTACACTATTTGAAAATTAAAACAACCGAAAAATGTTCGTTTCATTTAGTTTCCTGGGGTGAGTTAACTCTAAAATTGCCTAAAAATATGTGCCATCATAACTATAAACAAAATAAAGTCAGCGTCAAAAGTATGAATACTCCGACGTTTTGATGATTTTATTTATTTGATTTCAGACGGGCGAAACTTAAACGTAAAGCTTCTAAACTAGTGCACATTTTGCGAATTATTTTGCTGTGATCCTCTTCTTCGATGCCCCATCGAGCGCATGTATATTAATAAACAACATTTAAACCCTATGCTTACTCAGCGCGTGTAGAAAATGCAATAAACTCCAAACATTTTGCCAGCTTGCTTTTGGGTATTTGTTGTGACTCGCTGTGACTGTGATTGGCTAACTTTTCAATGGTTATGGCATAATTATGAACATTTGTGCCACAAAGTAGTAAATTAAAACAATATTACCAAATACGGAGATATGTTTATACATTCCCGTACATAGAATGTGAAATGTATGCACACTTACATATGTATAAGTAGGTGTATGAACAAAAACTGTACCAAGTGTGTTAAAGGGTTTTAGGCAGCGAACGTGGAACTATGTAATCGTAAGACGAAAAAGTGTGGGTAAACTTTTTTATGACTTTAAAATTTTGCATACACGCATAATGGCGAAGCATCAAAAATTTATAATAACTAGGTATGTATGTAAGTATACATAAAAGACGACATTGAAAATTTTAGTAGAGGCAAATGTGCGTAAAAGAGTTTATTTGTATGAATAAATAAATATGTGCCTATTTCTTTAAGTAAAGATACATTTTACAACCAACCAAAGATGCGCGATGCGAGTAAATAACTCTTTAATATGGAAATATAAATTTCTATGTAAATAACTTCAAGGATCTGATGAAGCCAATACTTTCAGCGGCGCCGCTAAATAACTTTAATAATAATTTGATATCTGTTTTGAATATTACTTGACTTAGGATTATGTTAGATCCCGCGTGAAGAGTTTAATATTGGTAATGGTAATGCTATTGAAAACGATAATGATAATGATAATTATGATGATAATGATAATGGTAACGGTAATGAAAATGATATTTATGATTATTATAATGATAGTGATAATGATAATATGTAATTATTTTTTTTTTTTTTTTTGGGCGGTGAGGAAAGGGTGTGAAGCCGCTTCTAACTATTGGCTCGTCTTCTCTTTTCCTAATTGCGCGAACCGCTTTCTACCTTAGCGGTCATCGTAAATTGTGATCGTTTTGGGCACCTCTGCTTTTAATCTCCTCATTGTCCACACCAATTTTCTTGCGCCGCAGTATGATCTCGGTATGAAAGTCGTGACCGCGTCCCATGATTTTTGATCAGTCAGCATTTTGGAAACGATTTTTTCGGGTGCAACGGGGCCGACTTTTCTCTCGAATCGCCGCTTGTTGTGGACTCACAGCGCTCGAAGAAAAAGAGTGCGATGTTTTCAACATCTACATGTAAGGAGTAAACGCAGTGTGGGCGCGTCACTTTCCCCATTTTGTGCAGGTACACTCTAAAGTATCCGTGACCGGTCAAGAATCGAGTAAGGAAATAACCCACCTCTCCGGGTGAGCGGCCTAGCCAGCAGTGCAGATGCGGAATTAGTTTCATTTGCTCAGCAATCTGCTTTTGGTTTTCTTTTCGGCCTGCCTTTTCCCAGTTCTTTCGCCTGCAATATCTTCTGCCTCTCTTTAGCTAAAAGGTCGATCGGCGCTATGTACTCGAATGAAAGTGGTAATGGTAATGATAATGATAATTTTTGTTTCTGCCTATTGCATCATCAAAGCTGTCGTCACAACACTGGTATGTTCCGAGACTACAAAAATAGTGAAGTTATTCTTTTCATCGACTATATATCTTCCTAAAACAACTGCAATGAACGGAGACTATAAAGCCATATTGTTGACAAAAGTGCGTCAAGTGGTTGTCGAGAAACGCGGAGGCCAAAGGAGTCCAGTTTTCGAAAGACAATGCACACTGCGCGACCTGCAACATGTGTCTGGGCCGAGCCTAGATTAAAAAAAAAAAACAACCACAACAACAATTTGAATAAAAACCTCCGAAGACAAAGATTTTTGAGTGAAGAATAAATGAGGGTGGCATTTCGAAGACATAGACGGCGAATAGTTTTTCACTGGGTTCAAAGCCCTTTATGATAAATGTAAGAAGTGCCTTGAAGAGCGAGATTATATAGAAAAGTAAAGTTGTTATACATTTCTATCAGCTATTTTAATACCTTCGGCTCAAAACTTTTCAGCCTCCCCTCGTACGTACATATGTACACGAAAGTGAGCTGCATGCATTTTAAGTTTTCATGAATATGAAAAAAGATATTAGAAATGTAAAAAATTGGTAAGCAGGCGTACAAAATTTTGCGATTGTTAACCCGGAACTTCGCCAACCCCACCCACCCTACACTCACAGCAAACAGGCAAAATAATAAGCCACCAACAAGCCTAATAATACATCATAAAGCTTTGTTTTTTTTTTTAGAATTTTTTTTCAGGTGAGAAAATGGGAGATGCGAAACTGATTAGTATACATATTTGCGGGAGCAGAAACAATCTTCGAGTAGCAACCAAATATGAAAATGCTTATTATTGCGATTATCAGTGCGAGGCTCATATGAATTTGGTATATACATATGTACATACAAGTATTGGGCGTATGCATGTTTGTAGATATGTATGTAAGTATAAAACTCTTGTCTACGTGACGTGTTTTGTCGCCGGCGGAAACGCTTGTATTTTATTACAAGCATAAGTATGTACATAAATTAGGGTGGCTCAAAAATCTATACGGGGGATAACAAAGTTTAAAATGTTAAGCTTTCAGCCCCTGGGATTTTTCTAAATGGAAAATTACCCATATTTTTTGTTTGAAAAAATTATAATTGGCTTTCAGGTAGTTAGCTCATGAAGTTTTCCATGTATTTTTTATGGGGAAAAAACACATTTTCGTAGAAATGGTATGAAAATCTTGAAAATCAATATTTTTCGATTGAGAAACTACTCTCTTTGGGAGACTTCCAGCAATAATACCCAATTTTTTATGTAAGCATTTTTTTATACTTATCAACTATTTTTTATAGTTCCCCCAAAACCTCCAAGAAATGCAATGGGAGTAAATAGTATTAAAATAGTATAAAAATAGTATTAAAAAATAAACAACAATAATACGATTGGAAGTTTCATGAAGAGAAACAGAGTTTTCCGATCGAAAAATATAGATTTTCCAGATTTCTATACCATTTATAGAAAAAGTTGTTTTTCCCTATACACAGGCGGTGTTTTGTTTTTAATATTTACAATGTTTTTCAAGCAATATTTTTTTATAAAAAATATGGCGCATGCTTTAACGAAAACTATATATGTCACACTTTCAAACTTTATACCGAATTAATACAGAATTTTTATAAAATTTTTGGGTATTTAGTTAACAGGCTTATAAAATTTTAGTGAAATAATTACAAGTTTTGAGCAGCTGAAAATCGCATTGACTTTTAATATTTTTTTTGCTCACGGCTTTTTTTTTAATATAAATAGGGAAATTTACAAAATCTGTTGCTGACTTTTTTATTTTTTGTTTGAAAGCGATCTTGCGAATATTCTCCCACAAGAAATGCATGCTTATATGGAAAAAAAAAATTCAAAATGTCGTCACAAAAAAAAAATAAAAATTATATTAAAAATCAATGCGATTTTTTAGCCGCTTCAAACTTGCACATATTTTACTAAATGTTTAGAAGCCTGTTAACTGCATACCTAAAAATTTTATAAAAAATCTGGTTAAAAAGTTCGAAGTTGAGATACAAATTTGTGGAATTTTTCAAAATTCTGTATAAAGTTTGAAAGTGTGATTTATATGGTTTTTGTTAAAGCATGAACCACATTTTTATCAAAAAATAGCAAAAAAGTTTTAGCTGGAAAAACATTGTAAATATTAAAAACAAACCACAATTCATCCACTTTTGGTCGAAAGTGCATGTATAAAAGACATGGAAAACATCATGGGCTGTAGGGCAGTTAGTTCTAAATCATTTTATTTGTAAACAGAAAAATTCGGGTATTTTTCCCACTTTGAAAAATTCTAGGTGGTGAGAGCTTTACATTTTAACTTTTTTTTTTACACCCTAGTGTGCGTACATACCAACAACATACATTTAAGTATTTGAGTATATACCTATTTTTTCTCTTTCATATTGCAAAATATCGCACATGCGTTAACATACTGCGTGACATATTTTAAATTGCGGTAGCCTTAGTATACCAGACCAGCGTGGTGGCTGCTGTACTATTTGCGTTAGCATAATCTAATCTGTCACGCATACGCCTGTGAATTACGCAGCCCCCACGCACGCAGCTTATGTCTCCTGCTACTGCTACTGCTGCTGCTGCTGCTGTTGCTGCCTCACCTCATCACACGCTCTGCCTGACAGCTGTAAGCTCATCTTTACGCACCCACACCACACACATGCATATGCTTTGTCCCGCCGCTGCTATTTGACGCATATTATTTTTCGTTTATATTCCATCAAAAAAAATTACATACAAAATATGACAGTTTTGTATGCCGCAAATCATGCATACACCCACACGCGAACATGTTGATATGCAAGCCCCTGCATTTTCTTGCTTATTCTGCTGCCGTTTTAGTTACTTAATTCGCTTGGTTAGCTACTTGGCAGGCAATTTGAGTTCTGTTGTATTTGACTTCCGGCGGATTTCTCGCTTTCCACCCGCTTTTCATAAGCCACACATGAGACATGAAAACCAAAAAAAAAAAAACAAAACTTGTATGCTCGTCTTTTAGCCTAAGTAAGGTTTTTGTGTTTTTTTCGTTTGCTCATTTTGTATTGGCGAAAATGCGTGTTTTGCGTATCTTTTTTGCTGTATTTGCTTATGTACTCGTATGTAAAACTACATGCATGTGGATTTAGATTTGCTTGGTATCCTTTCATTGCTTTTACTCTGTTAAATATTTTGTCACGTGTTGGCTTTATTGCAACACGTAGTTTGGTTACTTATTTTTCGTTTTTTTTTTTTTTTGTTGTTTGTAATATCCTGCAGCATTTTATTTCGAAGCAGGTGTGTATGTATGTCCGCATGTTAGAAGGATATCTTATATACTGTGTCACCTTAACGAACAATCTTCTTGATTCTTTTTCAGCAAATTGTATGTAGTGCTACAGAAGACAAGTCTAATAGACAGTTGTGAAGTACTGGTACACAACCGGACCCGAACGTCTACTCGAAATTATAAACCTAAGCAATTAATTCATAGCCAAGGTGGGTTGGTTGGTTAGTTGGTAGAAGCCACGCGCCCAATTACTGCTGAAAGCACCATTTTGCCTTCTCTGTAATCCTTGATTTTATCTGCATTCGCGATTCGTCGGTTTTGTCATAATACGGTTTTGCAGGTTTAAAGCTTGTTCCAATGTGTATCAGCCATACGTGCGAATTGCATGCAATTCCCTTTTGATGATTCATCAAGAGATTCATCAACTCATCAGCCGTCTCAGTTCCGTGTACGTTTCCTATGACCGGTAGCCCAGCTGAGAGAAAAGGCTATTAACTCGAGCGTCGAGCTTAACGCACATTTGCAATCTCTCACGGTTTTATACTTAGTTAGCGGTGAGGAATGTGCCAGAAGTTCCGCAGGGCTATCTGAGAAAATGTACTCCTACGAAATTTTTCTCTAAAGCTTCACAGGCTCTTTCGAATTCCCAGTACTTCCACTTGGAAAATGCCAGCAAGGTTCGGTAGTCAGAACGAGAGAAAGATATTCAACGTTTCAAAGAACACCCCAGCACCCTGAGCGCAGTCCATTTTGGATCCGTCCGTACAGATTTCAGTGGAATTCAACTCGACTGTCTTGAACCTCCTCCAATCCCGTATAGAAAAAAACTTCACCTTAAAGCTTTTCTTGAGGTATGTCGCATGAGGTATTTAATCTGATTGTTTCACTGATTTGATAAACTTGTCAAAAATACCAATATGACCGTGCCGCGTCGCCCTCCAGTAGCTTGACTCTTTGAGTTTGATTGCCAAAGACGCAGCAGTCATACCTTGTTGTCACCCGCTCCTTAATTTCGTTTCTTGTCCTGCAACTTGAACCAACAACAGTATCGCAAATATATGTATGTAGATACGATCGATCTCGTAGCACTTGATAAGGATAGTTAGTGAGTAAAATATATTTCTCTGAAGTGAACCTTTTTTGTGCTCGGTTGAATGTAAACGCAGCATCGGTGAAATGGAAAAGCGACATACGAAGGGAGAGTATTGCTGATTAAGGTTAAGACAAGCATAATTCTTTCCTATTATTTAATAATTGGAAGAATAAGTATCAATTCACTCGCGCGTGGGATCCAGACA
>NW_023458557.1:85770795-85793837 GCF_013731165.1 Rhagoletis pomonella
AGAATTTCTAGAAAATTTTCGAGTATGCAGTTCTTTCAATTTTAGTCGAATGAAGTGCAAGTTTCAACCGGCTAAAAAATACCGTTGATTATTTTTTATTTTTTATTTTTTTTTTTTTTTGGTGAGGAATTTTTGCACTTTTTTCCATATAAGCATGCATTTATTATGTAATAAAATTCGGGATACTGTTAGCAAGAAAATTTCAAAAACTCAACACCAGTTTTTGGAAATTGCACTTGTTATAAAAAAAAATCGCAAAGGCAGTCTCTAAAAAAAAATTCTCAAAAATCAAAGCAATTTTTTAGCAACTTCAAACTTACTAAAATTTAATGGGCTATAAAACTGCGTATTCGAAAAAAATTCTAAAAAATTGTATTAAAAAGTTGAAAATTTGTGTAATTTTTTCGCACAAGGTTTGAAATACGAATTTATATGGTTTATATGGTTATATGGTTGCTATAGATTTATAAAAATAATAAATATTAAATAAACATAAGAAGAATAGAAGAAATTCGTTAAAATGGCGTGTTCCTATTTATTTTACCACCACTGCATGTAAGTGTAAGGAGCTCGGACTACCTTAAGCAGATTTTTTTGGCATATCGCAAAAGCAGATAAGTAAATAAAATAAGGATATTTGTGACTTTTGCTTCATTAAAAAGGATACGCCATTAATGCAATCACATTTCGATGCAAGAAAAAATAGAGGTGTAACTTTCCGCAGCCCAAAACCAGACACTTCAATCGCATTACAAACATGATTGAAGTCTGCAACTCAACTCTAAGTAGTATGTTATATATATATTTATTAGACTGTTAAAAAATATGTAGTCTATTTTTAGGCGCTCCTTTAAAAACAAGAATACAAAATCGAATGCCCAACATCAATTGTTGGCACTCTCGATGCCAATTCTACAATCAAATGCTCTTCATTGATGGTCTTCCCAGCAACATTTCCTACCACCCATCTTACGTCCCTTGTGACTCATGCATGTTCGACACTATTTCCGCCGTGCATACATACATATGTCTCTATTGCCATTCTCTATGCTCTCTGCCTCACTGACACTTACTTCATTGTGCTAAGGGTCTCATTGCAATGATTGTGCTTCGAATATGCAATTTGTTTGCATGGGAATATGCGCCTGAAAGTACTTGTTGTTTTTTTTGTTTTTTTTTTTTTTTTTGCATAAAACAACAATTAGTTACGTTGCCATGCAATTGCTATTATGCTGTGGCGAATTTTCGTACTTCGTTGGCAGCTGAACTCGAAAATATATGCTTTAGTTGGTATAATGTAGTACATGGCAATTGTATGCTTCTAGTGTCTCTGCCTTCAGGGGAATGGAGTGTGGCAAAATGTAATGATAAGGGTCAAAGCGCCGCAATGTATGCAATGCCAATTTCAAGCAACAATAATAGCTTATTTGTACATCGTCAATGAATTGGTACAGTTGAGTTGGTAAAAGTGGTAGCTTTTACTTCAAGAAGACTGTCGAACTTTGATAAAACAACTTAAGCGACTTTTGAAGGTTTAGAAAAATTTTATAATTTTATTCGAAAGGCATCTTAAACTACACCTATGGCTAGTTAGTCGTTAAAATATTGTTTGGGAACCGAATTAAATATTGATTTTTAGGAGAAAATGGCCTCATTCGACATACTAAGTTGTTTTATAAAAATGCCACAGAAATATTTTCTGTATACAGTGACTCAAACAAGTGACCACGTGTTGATATTTTTATTTTTTTTCTGCATTTACACTATGTTCTTCAAGCTCATTTTTTTTTGTCAGTTTTCTATAAAAATATTGTCCAAGCTTTTACCAAAACCACATAAATCAAGGTTTCAAACATTATACAAAATTTAGGAAAATTAAACAAACTTTCAACAAAATTTACAAATTTGCATCTGCATCAACATCTCCTTCGCACGTTCTGCTCAGGGCTGGCATCGAGTCAAACCCTGGGCCAGAAACCTATACCTGCTATGTGTACCAGAGACGACTCTACACCTTAGCTCCACCTCAGTCAGGTGTAATTCCTGTAACGGGTGGAGTCACTTTCCACCTTGCTTATGCCTCAGGTCTCAACGATAATAGAGCACGTCATACGTGACCCGTTGCTGCTCATACCGAGCTGCCTTCACGGCACACCAGAGTCCGCCTGGTTAACTCAACACAACCACCTACACGCCGCATCTAACAACTTCTAGTTCCTCCAACAATATGCTCGGTATGTCAGTCAAACGCAACACCTGCCTTGGCTGGTGTCCCTTTGAGGCGTTTTCAGGACTGCGTACCACGCGAGAATGGACGAGGAACTAACGGGTGATTTTTTAAGAGCTTGATAACTTTTTTTTTAAAAAAAACGCATAAAATTTGCAAAATCTCATCGGTTCTTTATTTGAAACGTTAGATTGGTCCATGACATTTACTTTTTGAAGATAATTTCATTTAAATGTTGACCGCGGCTGCGTCTTAGGTGGTCCATTCGGAAAGTCCAATTTTGGGCAACTTTTTCGAGCATTTCGGCCGGAATAGCCCGAATTTCTTCGGAAATGTTGTCTTCCAAAGCTGGAATAGTTGCTGGCTTATTTCTGTAGACTTTAGACTTGACGTAGCCCCACAAAAAATAGTCTAAAGGCGTCAAATCGCATGATCTTGGTGGCCAACTTACCGGTCCATTTCTTGAGATGAATTGTTCTCCGAAGTTTTCCCTCAAAATGGCCATAGAATCGCGAGCTGTGTGGCATGTAGCGCCATCTTGTTGAAACCACATGTCAACCAAGTTCAGTTCTTCCATTTTTGGCAACAAAAAGTTTGTTAGCATCGAATAACACAAACCCAATTGCTGCGAACGGCGACGAATCGACATTTCACGGTCTTCAGCAACACTCTCAGAAACAGACGCAATATTCTCTTCTGTACGCACTGTACGCATTCGTGTGGTTGGTTTAATGTCCAATAAAGTAAACTGAGTGCGAAACTTGGTCACAATCGCATTAATTGTTTGCTCACTTGGTCGATTATGTAGACCATAAATCGGACGTAAAGCGCGAAACACATTTCGAACCGAACACTGATTTTGGTAATAAAATTCAATGATTTGCAAGCGTTGCTCGTTAGTAAGTCTATTCATGATGAAATTTCAAAGCATACTGAGCATCTTTCTCTTTGACACCATGTCTGAAATCCCACGTGATCTGTCAAATACTAATGCATGAAAATCCTAACCTCAAAAAAATCACCCTTTATGAGGGCCCGTTGTGTGCTGCTCGGTCGCCAGTCCCTACTACGACGTCGCCTACTAACATCAGAGGACAGCAGCACATACAGCAAATGGCGGTCAGGCAACACACAGGCGGTCAGGCTCGCCAGACATAGTAATTATAAGCGCTGATCTGATAAACGGCATATGCCGACTGGCAGTAGACCATCTGCCCATAGTCATCTCGATTGATAAACCTGACGACTATGCTTCCGCAGAACGCCAAACCTGCATCAACTTTTCTAAAGCCGATTGGAACTGCTTCGAGGAAGTTACTGGAAGCACCTTCTCTGCCCTCCCCACAATAACCGACGTTCACGTTGGTGAACGTAAGTTCCACAGGGTTTTCACTGCTGGGGTTTCCTAGCTGATGAGCGTAACAACCTTCATCAGGCCGATCGCGGTACCCGACGGAATATGCAATCTGATGCAGAAAAATTAGGGTCCTGTTGGAGAAGACTACCTTACCAATGTCCTCAGCCTATCTCTCATTATTCAGAACATAATGAAAATGGGGAGCTTGGTCTCACTGCTTAAACCGGGGAAGCCGGCCAACATGGGAGAGTCTTATCCTCCGATAACGCTTCTCTCCCCGGTAGCGGAGACTCTTGGGACCTGGCTACATACGCACTATACCACTTGACCCCAACGAGGCATCACCACAGGTTGCGTAAAGTGCACAGCACATAAGCCATACACAGTAAGAAAGCTTTTGGCCTGAATCGAAACCGCCCTTAAAAATATCAGTTCTAGAAGCGTAGGATCAAAGGCTTTTGATACCGTCAGCCACTCTACGCTAATAGAAGGCATTGAGGCTTCCTCTCACCCACAGGGAGTCAAACGGTGGACAGCGAATTATCTGTGTGGTCGACAGTAGTCAATAACTTTTAGAGATAAAACTACCAAGTCAAGAAAGCTTAAACAGGGGATCCCACAAGGCCGTGTCCTTTCCCCTCTACTGTTTAACTACTATACTTATAAGCTCCGTCAACCACCAGAGGCAGTCTTTTGTGCTGACTAATGCTTGATAATGGCGTCTGGGAATGGAATTAATGACTCGGTTACTTCTCCTTTCTACTACTTTCTGGCTTCTTCACTACAAGGAGTCTAATCCTTCTCACCTACAAAATACTCGGCAAGCCTTTTTACCACCTGGATAAAAGAGGCCAGCTGGGAATGAATAACGGTGAATAACCCGAAAATTCTCGGATTTACTTTCGATAGTCTGTTCTACTTCTCGGCGCACATTACCTCAATTTTCAATATAGTACACAGCCGCAACAAGATCCTCAAGTCGCTAGCCCGCAGCAACTGGGGCAAAGGCAAAGAAACGTTGCTGGAAACATACAATACAATTGGCCGGCCGGTCCAGAGGTTCATAAAATAGCATCAGAATCCGGCAGCATACCGAGGGCCCATAAACAGCATTCACAGAATAGTCAGTATAGACCTCTCTGACTCTCGAGCTGTGAATGCCGTTTTGGGAACACAACCACCCGCCGTGGACGAGACAGAGCTTCGTTGGCATGGGGGGGGGGCGATTCAAACCACAATAGCCCAACTGCGCTCTGGCCACTGCAGCAGGTTAAACTCGTACCTGAGCAGATTAGAAGCAGATGTGCCCAACGAGCGCCCGGCACGCGTAGAGATGAATTCCCCCTAAATCCCACGCCGCTAACGCCTCTGTCCCCGTAGGTTTCTATTCAAAAAGGCTTTGCAACCAAAGCGCACTTTCCTATTTTGCTATCAATTTGCAATCTCCGCTAAGCACATTTAAATTTAAATATTTTTCCGAACGTTTCAATTATTTCTATCTACACTGTACGACGCTTCAATCACTACAAGCCGCCGCCGCCTTGGGGGCAGACATGTAAGCCACGCAAGCAGACAGTTCAAGAGACATTCATTCAACAAAAAAAAAAAAAAAAATAACTAAAATTTTAATTGCCTTGTAACTAGTGTTTTGGCAGTCAATTGTAAAATTGGGCACTCGTCATTGCGCTCTCCACACCCGAATGATATTAAAATTGCAATATTTGTGGCTACGAAATTGGAAGTCTATAAGTATTGTGGCGCTTGATAATGATGTACATTTCGAGAAAGCATGGAAGGAAGTTCGATGCATAATAGTTAAAAGTGGTAAAAAAAATTTATTTGAGGTAGAATTAAAGTAGAATAAAAGTTGGCACTAAATAAGAAAATTTAAATATTTGGAGAAAAAAATTTTTTTTTTTTTCAGAAAATTATTTTATTTACGCATAATACGTCTGCAGCGCATGTCGTTGAAAAATTATGTACTTCTCAAACTGAGTTATAGATAAATAAATACCTACTGACCCACTCTCCCCCAAATTCAGCACTAATTGGTCACATAACGTCCATTCAAAGTACAGGGCTTTCCACATCATTTATGCATAACGCAGATACGGTAGATAGATATCACACACGTAGATATCTTCTAATTGCTCCCATATGCACGTTAGTGTCTTTAGCGGTTATTTTTCACTGCTGACAACATTTTGCTTTGACAACGCCAAAAGGCTGGCCAACTAATTTGCGCCGCAAATTGTCGGTCGCCTCTGGTTTGAATATAATTAATAGTTTTTACAAAGTAAATGATGCAGAATTTTTCCAGCCACTAGTTTTTATGTTGCAGGTTTCTCTGATGGAAGTATGTGTGTGTATGTAAACTAATGTACATGCATATGTAGATACGAGTATGCACGTAAGTATTTGTAGTATGTATAAAAGCAGACTATCCTGGGAGCTACTAAGCATAATTAGTTGCCTACTTGCTTCGGGCTTACTGCTCCTACACGGCGCGGTGTGTGCGCCTTGCTCATTTGGCTGTATGTTTGGTTGTGCTGCTTTGGCGACGTTGGCATATTAATCGCTCATGTCAGCAGGCTTGTTGGCTGACAAAGTGGATTATTAGCTGAACTCTGAGACTTCAAGCACTTTATTACAGAATTTAGAAGCAGAATGATGATGCTATTAAAATTGTTTTTTTTTTTTTAAATAATAAAACTTACATATAATTTCAGCGTAGAAAAATAAAATCATTGCTCTTGCTCGTAGCAATCAAGTAACCGAAGGACTAGAAAGTCGACAATGTAAACAAGTGATCAATTGTGAGGGTTTCCAAGTTTAAGAATTAATAAAGTGAAGAGTTAAAGAAAAAATTTTTAATTAGAGTTTCTATTATCTAAGCGGACGTTCATACGAATACCCATAATGTTATCGATGACATTGTCGATATTTATCGAAATCTTTATCTATATTTATAGAAATTTTTGCCAATGTTTATCGAAATGTTTATCGATATTCGTAGAAATGTTTGCCGATATATATCTTAATGTTTATCTATACTTATCGAAATGTTTGCCGATATTTATCTAAATGTTTATCTATGTTTGCCGATATTTAACGCAATGTTTATCGATAGTCGTTGATATTTTTACCGATATTTATTAAAATGTTTACCAATATTAGCCGAAATGTTTATCGATATTTATCGAAATTATTGCCGGTATCTATCGAAATGTTTATCGGAGTTTATACATGTTTATATATGTATATATATGTATATATACCGGTATTCATCGAAATTGTTATCGGTTTTAATATATGTTTATCGGAATATTTGCCGATATTTATCGAAGTTCTTACCGATATTCGTCGAAATTTTTACCGATATTTATCGAAACATTTGCCGATATTTATCGAAATGTTTACCGATACTAGGCGAAATGGTTAACGATATTTACTGAAATGTTGGCCGGTATTTATCGAAATGTTTGAAGATATTTACCGAAACGCTTACCGATATTTGCCGAAATGTTTGTCGATATTTATCGAAATTTTTGCCGATATTTCTCGAAATTTGTATCGATATTAATCGATATTTATCGAAAATTTTGCTGATAGTTATCGAAAAATGTTACCTATATTTATCGAAAATTGTTATCGACAGCATTATGCGAATCTTAATCGGAACCTTATCTACATATAAATAGATACAATAATACGCGCACCGTGCCCTCTGCTCTTCCCAACAATTTTCTAAGCCCAAATCTCTACGAAGGTTTAGGCGCGCTTCCACGGAGAGGCAGCATTACCGATAAATTTATTAGGATCAGTTTCTGTAAATTATTGATATATTGTTATTGGCATATCGGTTGCAACGACATCGTGGTCGCACTTTAAGCTGTACGGCATTAACTTGAGTGCTATATTATTTAAGCGATTCAGCTTCAGTTTAGATGTAACGTCTTAAGTTATTTTCTAAAAAGTGTTGCTCTCATTTTAGATGGCCACTTCTGCCTTTGTGTTTTCTGTGGGCTATTATCGCCTGAGTTTAGTTATGAGTTATGAGACGCCTGAAGGAGTACCTTCGGCTAGTTTAACTGCAGCTGGGGTCGTTACTTCTATCTCACTTTTCGCGGACTTGCACGACTCACAGGACTCACATTACATACATTCATGATAGAGACCGACCTAAAGGTTCTACCAAAGCAAGCCCAGGAAAGTTTTTTTCTAGGTCAGAGCGCGCTTGTTGGTGTTGTTCCTGAGGGCCTCTAGCCGACTTTAGTGCAGGATACTTCATTTAGGCTTTTAGATCATTCATCTTACCAAGCCCAAGTGGTACGAGCCGGACAACTGGTTTCGCAAGCTTTTATCCATTACCTTTACCAACTTTTGCAGCGTAAGTGCCGTCAACGGATTTAAACCACCACACTTCGCGGACGAAAAGCTTCAGCTACCTCGAAAAAACTCGCGTAACTCTGACATAACTGAGGCATGAATACTGTTTGTACTAAACTCTCACTTGTCCAGACTCAAGCCAGCCTGATACACCTAAGATATGGAGCGCTAGGACACTGCTATTTATAGTTAGAGAACTTGAGTTGTATAGATTTAGTGTAATTTTATGATTAGAAAATAATGAAAACGTAACTGGCAAGTCTAAAATAAATTTCCAAGCGGTAGCAACTCAAGAAGCAACCAAGAAAAAGTACAGCTGGTGCTTTTCAAACCGCGTTGCATACTTTTGGGCGCGCGCAAACCACACATACCACTAAAACAAAAACTTTTCAATTGCAAAGTATTTCCAGAAAACGATTCTTACCAAATACGCTCAACGCAAAACCGCCTAAAAATATGCAAGAATGTACTATTTTGGGAAACAAATTTCTAAGCAACACCTTTTCAATGCCGTTTCTTCTTGGACAAGACAATCGCAGACACACAAACACAATAACACATAAGTGATGAACAAAAGAAGGTAGCAAAATTTGTGAAGAAAGTGCATAAAATACGCGGACAAGAAACAATTACGCACAACACAAAACAAGAAGAAAACTTAACAACTCAGCAACTGTCAAGTGAACAAACGCCATTGAAGGGAGCAGAGAGAAGGAGCTGAGCAAAGGGAGAGTCGCGGGCGCGCAATGTAACTGAGTGAATTTACGAAAAGCGCATACCATTTTAGTGAGAGTGCAAAAGCAATGCGCGCAAAGGGACAAAAGAAGAGGTATTAAGTTGCCGAAGTATACACCAAAGACGTGCCAGGCAGTTTTAATTCTAATTCCAAAAACAAAAAGACCAACGTGACGTGGCGGGCGGCGAAAGAGATGCACCCTTTCATTTAAGAATATATTTTTAAGACTTTTATGGCCACACTAGCAAATGCTCAAATGTTGCGCTGCAACACGCTGCCGCATGCGAATTTTGCCGGCTGTTGTTTCAGTTATTCTGAAATGCCTAGGAGTGACTATAAGAGGCTGCTCACAGTGGTGCGGGTGTTAGTATCGCTACCATTGTTGGCTGATGCTGTTTTGTAGTTGTTGTTTGTTGGAAGTTTCATATTTTTTAATTTTCACTTGGTGTTACTTGTTCTTCATATATTGTTTTTGTTTTTGTTTTATCCTTTCTTTAATGGTATTTGAATTTTTAATGCGCTTTTGCGCATACTGAATTGCAGTAGAGCAACTTGTAAGCCAAAAAAAAAACACTAAAACACAAACTAACGCTCCTATAGAGGGTTAATTGTGCGCAAAAGATTGTAGAAATTCGCTGATTGAATATAAAAAATTAAGATGGCGCTTTGGCACCTTTTTTTTTTAAGGAACTTTAACTTCCCCGACAGCCAGGCTACCCACTCTCTCCCTTACACCGAAATATTACCCTTATTAAAAATTTGGCACCTTTTTTTTTAAGGAACTTTAACTTCCCCGACAGCCAGGCTACCCACTCTCTCCCTTACACCGAAATATTACCCTTATTAAAAATTTATAATTGCGCCATCGTTTACTTGATTAATTCTGACACTCAGTCTCAGCGGTGAGGGAATTGTGACAGCAAGTCATAACGCCTAAAAGTTTGATTCGCGCAACTTGCACAAATTCCACTAAACAGGCATTCAAAGTTTCAAAGGTTGATATCAAAAAGCAAGCGGCTAGAAAAATTTAACACATAATTAGCTTTAGGCAGCAAAAATGCGTTGTAAAATTCAAGTTTTTCTATTGGGTGTCAACAAATTATCAGGAATCAGCTTAGCGCCTCCCAAAGCGAGTTTAGTTCACTACTAAGAATTTAAGAAACGCAACATTTTTTCACAGACTAAATTTCAAATTGTTTATATAGATACAGGCAAAACTTTTGGGCTCGATTTTCGTTTAGCCTATTTGGTAACGACCAGATTAGGGATATAAGATGCGATACGCTTTTTGGCCGTTTGGGCTCGATATATTGGCAGGGCAAAAATAATTGTTTAACTTAAATTAAAACATTTCAAAAAAGTAAGATCGGAAAGTCAAGACGAAGAAAACAGTGCTCAGGTTGGGAGGGTGGAGGGATTAATTTAAAACTTTGGGGAGTTACAGAGAGAGGAAATAGTTGTCAGGACTTTTAGAAAAAAATTCACATCTTAACAGAAAGTTCTAGTAAAAATTTGGCTCTAACGATTTTGATACAATTTTGTTTTCAGATAGTGTTTTTAATTTTAATTTTATATATACAGGTGTTACCTCTGGATATATTCGAACCTATTATTCGAAATCCTTACTAATATTATAAATCCGATAGTGAGTTTGTTTGTTTGCTACGCTTTCACGCTTTAACTACTCAACCGATCATCATGAAAGTTTGCACACTGCTGTCATTTAGCCCAACTTAAAATATAGGATAGATTTAATCTCGACTAGACAAGGGGGCGTGGCACCCTCCCATACAAACGGAATTTTTCATACTGCATTACTCAGGAAATATTTTTGATAGATTACTGGAACTTTGTATGGAGATATATAAAATCATTATTTACTCATGGATGAGGGCTGCCACCCTTTAAAAAAATCAAATTCACCTTCAATTAAGGGAGTTATTTATTTCAAAATTATATTAAAAAATGGGTGTCAAGAGGCTTAAAAAAGCTGTAGTTCCAATATATTTTCAAACGGGTTGCCACCTGTTTGAAAAGTCAAATTTAAATTAATTATACGCAAGCTATCTGAAGAATTAAAATATGGTTGCCTAACGAAATATTGTTAAGAAACCTTTAGTTTGAAAGTTTTGAATAAAATTTAAGTCTTTCACAGGGGTTGCCACCTTTTTAAAAATTAAATTCAATTATTTTAAATTAAGTATTACAGTAAATGGCGCGCAATGGTCCTGGCGGTTGATTTATCGGTGGTGCTTTGAGATTTACCCCTACACAATTCAACCCTGGTGTCTCCGAATGAAGCTTCAACGCATAATAATACTGGCAAATCACATCCATTGGGCCAATCATAACAGAAAATAGTTCGATATACTCAGTGGTGCAGCAGATCGATTTAATCTGATATTCACGGCACTTTTTCTAACTTGGCGATTATTCGTGATGACTTCAGCGCCACCTGGCAGCCCTTTTTGGCAGTGGTATAGCCTTTACATATTTTGAATATTAGCCAAAGTGGATCATAAATAAGATTTTTAGTAATAACCAGGGATAGGATTTTAAGGCATTTGCCTATTTTGTCTGCTTCGTCGTATGTATAAATAAATTAAAGAATCACGCGTTTTATGTCTTTCTACACTAATGCTATGATTTTTAAATTGCCTTTTTTGTGCCTTTTTTGACTATATTGCCTTTTTCTGCCTTTTTGTAATATTTTGCCTTTTTTTGCCTATTTATCTATTTGAAGTTTTACATTGTTCAACGAGACAAAGTACTGATATTTGTAACAGATGCCGCACCCTATATGAAAAAAAGCGTAGTAGGGATTCAGTTATTTTACCCACGAATAATCCATATTACATGTATTGCTCACGGAGTTCACAGGATATGCGAAAAACTTCGAAGCCAATACGCAAACGTTGACTCCTTAATCGCTAATATAAAAAAAGCATTTTCAAAAAGCCCCTCAAGAATTCGTTTTTTTAAAGAAAAGCAACCGGATCTCCCTCTACCTCCTCAACCTGTAAGTTGCAAATATTTAAAATATATATGCATATAGTGTGATTAAAAAAATTTTGCTTTCAAAGGTTTTAACGCGCTGGGGAACTTGGCTTGAGGCAGCATCTTATTTTGCAAAGAACTTCAACGAGATCAAAGAAATAGTTCAAGGTCTTGATGACGATGCGGCCTGCGTTATTTTTGCGAAAAAATTGTTTGCAAATAAGGGCATCCGAGAGGAGTTGGCTTATATCCAGGCAAATTTTGGTTTCCTATTAAGCGAGGGAAATGCTTTCAAAATGCTTCAGAAAAGAGGTATTGTATTATTCGTATACCTGTGTTTACTCGTATATATAAAGTTTCTAATTTATTGGTTTGTATTTACATATAAAGGTGAGCCTATTAGCAATCCATTGGCAATTCTCAACAGCATAGAAAACAATTTAAAACAGGCCAAGGGACCAGTAGCTAAAATTATATTGGACAAATTTTATAAAGTATTCCAATCGAATCAAGGCCTGCAAGTTATAAAAAAAGTTGCCGCAATTGTGAATGGTGAAAAGTTTGTGGAATTACCAGAAAATATAGCTATAAATGAAGTTGAGTTTTTGAATTGGGCACCATTGGTATCTGTAGATGTTGAGAGGACATTTAGTTCCTTCAAAGCTATGCTTCGGGATAATCGCATGAGATTACTGCCCGAAAATTTCAAAATGCATTTAGTAGCACTGTGCTACTATGAAAGCACCAGCGGTTAAAGCATTCAACCAATTTAAATATGTAAATATTTTTGAATATATATGCATACATGTATTTACAATGTACATTGTACATATCGAGTATTGTCGGATTGTACACCCATACTTAAATATGTACCAAACAAGACTAAAATATAAATGCCTTTTTTTTTGCCTTTTTTAAAAACTAAATTTGCCTATTTCTCAGGTTTTAGCGCCTATAAATCCTATCCCTGGTAATAACTTAACTCCAGCGCCAACTGGCAAGTGAAATTGTGAAATGAAACACTATCCAGCGAGCCACTCAAAAGCACACAAAAAACTTTGTTAAAATCGTTCCGGGCATTTAGGAGGATTTCACTTACAAACATGCATATAAAAGAATTATATGTATGTGTTTGTACGGTTTCCAAATAGCCAATTTTTCTCCATGAGTAAAGGATTGATTTCATATATCGCCGGACCAAGTTCCACTATTTTACCATGAACACATCCAGAGATATGCAATCGGTTTATATGGGAGGTGCCACGCTCCCTTTATACATCGAAATTTTGTTTAGCCTACAACCATCCTTGGGGCATCTGGGGCAGGTGCCTGAAATTTCAAAGAAATCGGTTCGGCCGTTTTCGAGCTTTGCGAACACATAAAATACGGCCTTCAAAATATATATTAGTAAAGAAGATTGGTATGAATCAAAATGGTTTTGAATATATATCACATAGGTTTCCATCTTTTTGAAAGGTTAAATTCAAACTATTCAATATTTTTAATGATTTATTATAATATGGGTATCAATCGAAATGGGTTTCAAGGGAAGTTTTAGTTTGAAAATATTTTGAAGACGGTTAAACAAATTTTAAACCTCCTGTTTTTTAATTGAGTTTTCTTGATATAAATTTTACTCAGTGAAGCACGTTGAAATTTCATACACTCAGCGAAGCGGGTGACGGCGATCTAGTTATTTATAAGTTAAATAAAACGTCATATTGGGTATCAAGTGAAACTATTTTAAAAATCCCCAATTCAGAGATATTTTTAACAGCGTTGCCACCTATTATTTATTTATGTTATTGTTTAAACTTAAGATACAATATAACTATTCATGGGTACCAAAAGAAGGCTCTTAAACAATTCTTTTTCTATGTTTTAAGGTTAGGATTTTAGTTTAGGGGTACCACTTATATTCGATTCCACAAAATTTATAAAAATTAACATGGATATCAAATGAAAAGTATTTTTGAGAACTTTTATCCAGAAATATTTTTGATGAGCAACCATTTTTTTTTTTGTACTAACAGTGTGTGTATGCCCTTATTTAAAGTTTAATTTGATTTTTAAAGGGGTGGTAACCTTTTCATATGTTGTTTAGAATTGAAGCCTTTTCAAAACCATTTCGATTGATGCCCACTTATATTGTAGGATTCTTTTAGCTTAACTGTATTTAATTTTCTAACAGATGGCAACTCATGTTCTAACCTAGATATAAACCTTCTCCACGCCGAGATGAACACGAGGGTGTGCATTTTTATACAGTCGGACCACGGCAACATAGAGTTTATCGATGTGAAAGTTTTCTACAATTTGCTAACTTCAGACCGAGCGTCGCTTTAGATAAGACCATCCTATTGAACTATCTTTTTTGTCTTGTATCTGTCCAAAGAAACTTTGTAAACTTAAAAAAAAAAAATTGCCAAAAAATATAAAAAAATGGATTTTCCATATATTTTGTATAGGAAATTTTTGATTTTATGATTTTGAACACCTAGCACAATTTAAATAGTTCCCAGGTTCAATATTTTATCAATACCAAAATAGAAAAAGAACATTTGGCCCTTATTTAAATTTCTTTTGCGGTTATGGTTCGATTGGTTGGAAGGTAGTTCGAGTACTTTCAATGTTTGATCGGAAGATGAAACATTGGCTCACACAGTTGCACTAGCCATGCTATTTACCCCTAAACAAAGTGTCCCAGTTAATGACAACTTCGAGCGCATTCGTCGCGAGTGCATGCAGGACGAAACCGGGTACAAGAATCACACGCAGCTGTAAGGGAAGATAAAATAAATGGAGTACTTAACCCAAGTTAGCTGTTATTTCTACAGGGCGTGCTTAAATTTTACGATGTTTTTTGTTTCTTTTCTTTTGATTGTTGAGAGTGAAGGTCGAATTTATTCGAAGATAAACTTGCATTCCTAAAAAATACCATTGTAAATACGAATATGTAACCTAGTAACACAGCATGCCAATTAATTTCCAACCCTTAAGCGAAAAATAGTACCTATTATGATGGCAATTCCCACCATTCTAAAATAACATAGCCGCTCAGACAATGGACAGAGAATTTCAGCATTTCACATGCGACGATAAAATAGCCCCGAAATCTGTGTCATCTATTATTTTAGGTCCGTTTTACCCAAAAAAAAAAACAAAAAAAAAAGAGTAAAGAAATGTCCTCTTCAATTATAACAAATTTCAAGCCAGTCACAATGCCGTCGACGCCACAACAAAAACATCAGATTTGCAGAATTTAATCAACGCTTAATTAATTTAATTTAGTCAAGCCATGCGCGCACTTTCAACTCGAAATATAAAATGACAGACAATTAATTGGGTAAAATGGACTTTATCAACTGGTTAGGATTTTTCTTTTGTTTTCGTATTTTTGCACAAAAAAATGAATGCCAACCGAAATGTAGCTATGTGGCTGATGTCCGCCGCCTTAGCTTGCACGCCCAAATATATGCTACAATATGGTCGACATACCCAGGAGCTGAGAAAAATTAGCAAATCGCCAGTCCATAAGGTCAATACGATATTGAAATTTTAAATAAAATTTCTAGAAATAATAGCCGTCAATTAATGGCAAATGCTTTGCTAAAACATTCAGCGCGCATTTAAGTTTTAACAACCAAAGTGGCAATTGGCACACAATTCAAAAGTTGATGAAAGGAATCACCAGCTAAGCATTTCGCCATTAGCTAACATCACTTTATAAGTATGTATGTATGGGTATAGCTATGTTTGTATGTATGTATGTAAGACTGCGCTTAGCTTGCACAGTGCTTCAAAAGTGGCAATTCACTGGAGCCTTCATTTGTCACTCAATTTGATAAATTTCTTTTTTAAATGAAAGCTAATACAATTTACAAGAGACCGGTTGAGCCCGATTTTTGAATTTACCTTTGTTTGCATTAAATTTTTTAGTGCAAAGTTCATAAAAAGAAGAAAATGTAGCAATTTTGAAGAAAATGTAGCTATTTTGAGGAAATAGATTCTCCTGTTCCACTTAATAAATGTTACATAATAAAAACTAGTTGAAAAGAATTGTAAGGTTTTTCCCATCCGAAAAAATAAAATTGAAAAAAAAAAATGTTATAAAAAAATCTTCACCAATTTTTTTTTTTTTTTTTAATTAACACGACGTTTTAGCCACTTGCAATTTGCTTTTTATTATGCTAAGATTTGTTTTTTTTCTTAATTTTGGTGACGAATTCATTTTCTTCAAAATTGCTACTTTTTCTACACTTTGCATTAAAAAATGTAATACAAACAAACAAAAATTCAAAAACCGTGCTCAACCGGTCTGTTGCAAATTTTATAAGCTTTCATTTGAAAAAGAAATTGTCCACATTGAGTGAAGGCTCCAGTGAATTTTAAAAGCTAAATGCCAGTTCTGAACCACTGTGGCTTGGTAGTTAGCATTTACTTTTCATGGCAGAGAATGCTACATAACTACTCGCCAACAATTTTTACCTCTACAAACTGCAGCACGGTTATTTCCTTTCATGACAATTATGTGCATTTACTAGCAGCTATTTGTAGAAATCCAACTAAATACTTACTTATTAAGCAAAAATTTTATATTTTTCCGTTTTGTTTTTTTTTTTGTCTTTTTTTTGGGTCTTTTGTTTTCTTTTTTTTGCCCTCGCACTACCGCCGTTTAATTCAATTGGAGTATTTTGCTAGTAAAACAGCAAAGCTGGCAGCGGCTCGTCCAGCAGTTTGCAATGCAGGGGCAACAAGCAAATGTGCTAAAGCGAATTGTGGCTATAAGGCTGTGCAATTGTGGATATGAAAGGCGGAAAAAACGGTGATGCTCGCAATATATTTACACACAAACATATCGAGATTGCTGAGCTAAATACAAATGCATTCTACGATTTCTTACTTTTCACTTCGTCTGATTGAATTTGCTTTTCTCTGAAACGTACTTATTGGTATAAAACACACACACACACACACACACACACACACAAGCACATGTAAGAATCTCAACTGTGTTTTATTCATTGCGCTATTGCTGCGCTGTTTCCGCTTCCGTTTGCAGTTTTCATTCGCATTACTTTTGCCTCATCGAAATCTTGTTAAAGCGGGAAAGTCGGAGGCTTTTTGAACTACTTATTTATTTTTGAACCTTTTAAATGCATACATAAACTGTATATTTGTAGTGCTTGTATTTTTTTAGCAGTACGTTACCGTTATAGCCGTTAAACTAGATATATTCCTTACAGTATGCAGCTCAAAAGTCTAACTGCAACGTAAAAATTTCGGACAACATAAATGATTAGATATGCAGTTGATTGGCTATTATACTCTACTGTTTTGTGTAGGTCAGAGGAAAGAGTTCATATGGTGGACTAGAATAAATGACCCTATTGGACAATGGAATAACGTTTTCAAATGGCGTCGAATGTCAGTTCATTTAGGCTGTTTTTTAAAATAAACATAATTTGGATTTGTGTGAAGAAACCGTGGAACGTTTTTTGACGACATTCACTGACTGGCAGGTTCATCATATTTAACATTCCCAGATTTCTTTCTGTGGGATTGTTTCAAGGCACACACACACTGTGGAAGCATTTAGTAGAACATCCCTCAAGAAATTCAGAATTTAGTTATGGCCAGAAGTGTTGCAAAAAACTATGGGAAATGCAATGACGTAGGCCTAAATGATAATTGCTAGTGGCGTGAGTCACCTAAGGGATACTAAAAAAAAATAAGGGATAAAAAAAAATAATAATCAATTATAATTTTTGTGATACAATTCTCGATAATTTTAAAATTAATTAATTAATCCCAACGGCTTTTTACCCTCCATTCCCGCCCAACCGACACGAGGGGCGCAGTCCGCATGACGTACGGAAACTTTTTTTTTTTTTTTTTAGTTTTTTCGTGCCGAGTTGTGGAAACAGGAGTTTGTTAAGTGTCGAGATCTAAAACTATTCAGCTACAGAATCAAATTCATCAGCTGATTGGATATGCTAAAGATAGTATTTCAATTATTGAGAGTGGAAATAATAGTTTTCTTTATAGTAAAAATCGAGTCCGATACGTCAAACGTGCTGGAATGACAGTTAAAATCTTGACATAAACCACGGAATGATTCGTTTAGTTCAAAATTAGTTTTGCATGGCTTTAAAAATAGAGGTCGAAAGTGTCTTGACACTCGAGAAGGAACATTAAAATTTACCTCAGCCAGGAGGGCCGGGCTATTAATCAAGGCTGTCATTAATTTTACGATAAATATTATACCCAGCATTTCTCTACGACTTGCGAGTGTAGGCAAATTTATGAGCTTTAGACGACTCGTGTAAGGGGGGAGATTGTAATCTGAATCCCAGTTAAAATTACGCAATGCAAAAAGCAAGAATTGTTTTTGAATTGATTCAATCCTTTCTGAATGAACTTGGTAGCGGGGATTCCAAACAATAGATCCGTATTCTAGTATACCAAACAATAGATCCGTATTCTAGTAGTAATAATAAGAGTATATGAAAAAAATGTATAGGGAAAAGTGATTAATAAACAAACAACTTAATGAAGTACTTGCTATATATTTTAAAAACTCGATAGTAATATCGATGGCAATATCGATTTCGATAACAATATTGATGTGCGTGCCGATAATTATGTGTGTCGAAAATACGAGATTACATGTTTCGATAAAATTTATCGAATTTCGTATCGATAACTAGCCGAAAATTATATCGACAAAAAGCCACGACTAAGAAGGTGATAAGGAATAGCTAAAAAAAAAATATTTAAAAAATCACAGGCCGACAAAAATGAAAAAAAAAACAATTATGCGACGAATGTTAAAGCTATTTTTGATAAACCTGTTTGTGCTGTTACGAATCCGTAACAGATTTTGAAAAAAAAACGAGGTCAAAGTGTAGAAAATCACGTTTTAGAACCTTACACTTAGGCCTCAAGTAAAGCTAGAACTCCGAGGAAGTTTTATGGTTTAAAAATTGTTTGGTAATTTCTGTCAAAATCGTCGTTTAAAAAATTCCTTATTTGTGTTGCTGAACTTCTTCAATTCGAGTTGTTTTTGCATTTTTGTTTAACTTCGTATTTTTAATAAAAGATAAATATGAAGATGAAAGATAAAATTGAAGATGAAGATGAAAATAAAAGCAATGAGAATACATAATTAGAATTAGGCTAACTGAAGGTCAAGTGTCTTATGACCCTAGGTTATAGTTATCGAAATATATCGCAGCATCCATGCTAATTAAGTTATAGAAATGTACCGAGTTATTAAAATTGATCAAGGCTTATTGAGTTATCGATATTTATCGAGACGCAGAAACTTAGTTATCGAATTGTGCCGATATTTGTCGAGTAATAAAAAAAACTATCGGATTATCGAAATTTATTAAGTTAAGAAAATTTTTTTTTTTATGATATTAATTGAATAATCAATATTTTTTATATTAATTAATAATTAATATGTTTAATGAAGTTTATCGAGTTATCGAAACTTATCGAATTATCATGATGTACTGCTCTTTAAGTTTATCGAGTTATCGAAATTTCTAGAGTTACATATATGAATTTATCGAGTTATCACTATTGATGAAATTTTATCGATTTATCGTAAATTGTCGATAGATGTGAAAATTTAAGGAATAAAGACGATGAGATTCGGGTGCAATATTTTCACATTTTTCTTAGTGCCTTCAACAGCATTTGCTAAAAGATTCGTCTGTCAAAGACGCAAACCCAAACTATTTTCAACTTCATTTTATACTAATTATTTTTCTGCTATGAGCTAATCGAGCTTTATGTCTCACCAGCAACTTTAGCCGGAAGTGATGTGCAATTTTCTGCCCGACTTGAAAATCTCGAAACTAATGCGGCTAATGTCACCGACCAAAAAAGGGCATTAACAAGAAAAACTCTTCAACATACTTTTAGGCACTTTTTTCTGCCATACTCGTTTAAATAACTACGCATAGAAAAAATGTACTAAATTGCCATAATTCAAGTAAATAGTTGCCGAACAACTATGAAGAGTAGTATGTACAAGTTGGCAATTGAAAAGTTTTGCGCTTGGCCACACCCATTCCATATACGTAGGTATAAATATACATACATACATATGACACATTTATTGTCCATACTTAGCACTCGCCCATGTCCGGTACACACATTCCTTTCCACCCGCCTGCGCTTTAAGAATGGTTTCAATGTATGGGTGTGTGTGTGTGTGTGTATGTATGTTGGTATATTTAATAGGAGTGTGCTTGTTAGGCATAGCAGACCGTCACTATTTTTGTAGCCCGCCTGACACACTAATTGTGAATTTGGGCATTTTACCGCACTTGCTATTTTAACCGCCTAAAACTATGCTGCAATTTACGTAAATTAGTCAAACTTAATTATGTTTAGCGCCAGAAATGAAGTAAAACTTTTTGGCAAATGTTGAGGGCTAGCGCTAGTTGCAAGGATGTAAATATTTCATATGCAGGACACTGCTGCTAGCCGGTGGTGGTGATGGTGGGGCGGGGATGACAACTATACTCGCACAACAATAGCGAAATTACGCACGCATGCGAACACGCGCGCTTTGAGCCCATACATTTTTGCCATTTTTGCGCCTAAATGCCTGCTAACGCAAAATTCAATTCCTTTGGCGATGGTGGGGGGTATCAACTAATTTTGTCTCTTTTACCACCCGCCACTTTCTTCGCTAACAAGTGGGTATGCCTGTCATTTGTTGGCCAAAAAGTATTGTAAAAAAAAAAAATTTGTTTCATTGTTGTGCTTGTTCGTTGGAAATGTTGTAGTTTCGTCTTTATTGTTGTTGTTGTTGTTGTGGTTAAAACATTGTATGTGTGCTTTACCATGCGTAGGCGCGTCAAGCTGCTTTTACATTTGTTGTTGGACATGTTCATGTTAGCAATATTGTTTGATTATTGCATGTAAACATTCGTTTTTATTGTTGTTCTTTTGTTGATGTTGGCTACGGAATTTAATCTCTCTTTTGGGGAGCGATTCTATGTAGAAGAATTTAGGGCAGTGCATATTCGATACGACTGGTTATCGATAATATCGAGAAGAACTAATAGTGCGAAAAATTTAAAACGAACAATATTATTCGAAAAATTACCGATATTAACGCGAAAACTGTCGAAATTAACGCGAAAAGTTTTCGATATTAACGCGAAAAAAAATCGACATTAACACGAAAAATTATCGATAATATCGGAGAAATTTATCGATTCAACGCGAAAAATTATCGACACTTTCGCGAAAATTTATCGATATTAATGCGAAAAATTATCGACATAAACGGGGTTAGTTATCTATATTACATGGAAAACTATCGATTCTAACGAGTAAAATTATCGATATGAATGCAATAAATTATCGACATCAGCGGGGCTAATTATGGCTATTATCGCGGAAAACTATCCATTTTAACGCGATAAAATATCAATATTAGCGCAAAAAATTATCGATATTAACGCGAAAAATTATCGATATTAATGCGAAAAATTATAGATATTAAAGGGAAAAATGTTTGATACTAACGGTAAAACATATCGATATAATGGGAAAAATTATTGATAGTAGATAGCGGGAAAAATTTCGATATTAACGGGACGAAGTATCGATATTATCGCTGAAAACTATCGATATTGTCAGAAAAAATATCAAAATTAACGCGAAAAAATATAATTAATTAAATTATAGTTAATTAACGATATTAACGCGAATATTTATCAATGAAAAATTATGGATACTAACGCGCAAATTTTATCGATACTATAGCGAAAATTTATCGATCCGGTTGCGAAAGATTATCAATGATATTTTAGCAATTTACTCTGCGATTACTTTGCACTTGGCGTTAGAAATAGTACTTGTTAAGATATTTAAACTCCACGTAAATAGCGGTAAGTAGAGAGAAGTTAGAAAAAGGTTTTAACGACTAAAATTGCTTTTTTATAGTAATCACCAGGGAACGGATTTTATGGAAATTGCCTTTTTTTCTGCTAAGGAGATAGAGTATATTCGATTAAGAATGTCCACGATTTAGCTTTCCCTGATTCCATATATACACATTTGAAGTTGCGTTTTTTTGCCTTTTTTACCTTTTCTATCTTTAAAAAAGTGATTATAGCATTTACAATTTTTTTTTTTAAGATTAAAAAATATTCACATGCCCATGCGGCTTATAGAAGCACAGGGACCTCTTGCCAAATTGTTGTTGAAAAAATTCCGTTTTCTCAGCTAACGTAGGCTTGAAGACAATAAGGGGTGTGGATAAAATTGTAAAGGGCGAGGAAAGCGCCCTTATTTCTGATAATATGAACGTTTCAAACGTTCCATATTTAAATTGGGCTCCACTTGTATCAACTTACGTCGAGCGCACATTTAGTACATTCAAGGCTTTTCTTCGCGAAAATCGAATGAAAATGCTGCCAGAAAACTTCAAAATGCATCTTGTGGTTCAATGTTACTACAACTATACAGATTAAAGTTTTATGAGTTAGAAACTCGAAAGGATAAAATAGTCAAAGATTCAGAGTACAAATTTTTCATATAATGAACTAGTTCTAGTTTTTTCTCTTTTTACTTGTAATATACGGATTTCCAAAATAAATATATTTTTTGATTGTTCTTCGTATTTTCTGTCTTTTTTAGTGCCTTATTTTGCTTTTTTTGCAATACCTTTTGGTTTGCCTTTTCCTGCCTTTCTCGCTATTTTATTTTGCCTTTTCCAGCCTATTTCGTTACTTTATTTTGCCTTTTTTATAAGTTCTTAGGTCCTAAAAATCCGTTCCCTGGTAATCACCATTTTAAAACTTTCAGTCAATTTCAAATGTATTCTATGCGAAAAACAGAATTTTAACTTTAAAATAAGTAGAACGTGATTCTAAAATGGTAAAATAAGGTTCTAAGTTTTGTTTTGCTGTTGAAGAAGTAAACGCAGTAGCACCCAGGTTTGGTCGCCACTCCGAGCGATTCCCAACAATAATTTTTAATTTTATTATTTTTTTATATAAACATTATTTAATTTAATTTTATTACATTTCATTTTATTATCTTTGTTTGTTTATGGTATTTCACATAATTATTTCAAGTTTCGTAAATTTTTTGGAGTTTAATTTTAGCACACAACAACTACAATTACATAAAAAAAACTCAGTGCGTGTAGTCCCTACGCGCGGAAGAAGTGAAACTTAATAGAGGAAATTCCAGAAAGAAAGAAATGTGCGATATACATACACATGTACTTTATTTGTAATATACATATATAATTTCATCTTCATCTTCATCTTCATCTTCATCTTCATCTTCATCTTCAT
>NW_023458557.1:85793847-85816338 GCF_013731165.1 Rhagoletis pomonella
ATCTTCATCTTCATCTTCATCTTCATCTTCATCTTCATCTTCATCTTATCTTTATATTTGTTTTTGATTATATTCTTGTCTTTGCATTAGCCTTTTCCCGCCCAATTGGCGTTTAACGCAGCTATTCGTTTTCTATACCCGTCATATGCTACCTGTACCGTGGCGTTAAATATTTATCGCAAACATAACGGAGCTATAATAATAAGATTTGCTTCAATAATTTGAATGGCCACCCTCTTCAGGCACCTCAAAAATATTTTAATTGTGTTTCTGTAAGCTCTTTCTGTACTGTATAGTATTTTAAACGTAAGACTTTTGTATAATTTAACTAAATTTTACTTTTAAAACAGGTGGCAACCCTACTACATTTAGCTAGAAAATACAACTTATTCAAAACCATTTCTTTTGATGCCCATATTGGGATAATTCGTTTAACTTAATAAATAATTTGAATTTGATTTTCGTATATATGGCAACCCTTTAAAAGACTAAAACCATACTGCACATCTGCAGGTCAAGCCCTTTCATGTGACACCTCATTTTTGAAAATCGTACGAACGATACAGATTTTATGACTTGATGTTAAATATTTAACGCAACCCTCTGCGGCAGAGAAATTTTGAATTCGATTTCTAACATGTGGCAACTCCTTTCATGGAACTAAAGCTACGTTGCACACCCGAAGGACAAGGCCTTTCATGTGACACCTCATTTTTAAAAATCGAACGAACGATACAGAGTTTATGGCTTGGTGTTAAATATTTAACGCAACCATCTCCGAACTCGATTAAGAAGTTTCACTTCAAAAAAGCAAATGCACCTGGGCTACACTGGAGAAGTGAAACTTACGTTACATACATATATATTTTGTGTCATAACCAATATACATACATATGTACATAGATGCACACATTTGCGTTTGCTTAAGGTTATATTTTTTGTCTCTTTTCCATCTAGATACATACCTCTACCCCTGTTCGTTGTAACTACATTTATGTTATTCTGTATTGCTTTGTCTTAATTTTTATCTTTATACTCTATCAATAACAGAATCGATAGTAACATGCGATAAAATATCGATAACAAAACCGATAAAAATATCGATAACGAAATCGACGACAAATTCGATAAAAATTACGATAGAAAAATCGATAATATCGGTAGCAAAATTTATTTAAAAATCTATAAAAATATCGATAACAAAAACGATAAAAATATCGATAACAAAATCGATTAAAATATCGATAACAAAATCGAAAAAAATTTCGAAAACAAAATCGATAACAAAATCTATAACCAAAATCGATAAAATATCGATAAAAATATCGATAGTAACATCCAATAAAATATCGATAACCAAACCGATAAAAAATCGATAACAAAATCTACGACAAATTCGATAAAAATTTCGATAGCAAAATCGGTTAAAAATATCGATAACAAAATCGATAAAAATATCAATAACAAAATCGATAAAAATATCGATAAGAAAATCGAAAACAATATTGATAAAGAAATCCAGAAATGATCGATATCAAAATCGATAAATAATCGATAACACAATCGATAACAAATTCTACAAATTATCGATAAATAATGGATAAAAATGTCGATAACAAAATCGATAAATAATGTTGTTTCCGTCCCAACCATTTCCGATGGACTATTTCCGTTCCACCATTTCCGTGTGCCAACCAACCGCCGCTAAAGAGGTTTCACTTCAAAAATAAAATAATATTTAAAAGAATAAAAATAGATTTACCAAAAATATTTCCTGCCAGTGGGATTCGAACCCACGAATTCTCGACTTGCTAAATTCGCAATCCTGCAGCGGACACAGGATGAACTAATTAAAGTACTCATATTTCTTTATATTTCCGAATAAAATTTTTCTCTTCATAAGGATAGCTCTGCTCGCTCTCATCTTAACAAAAAGCTGTTTCTAAAATGTCTATGATTTACACAACTACTCTAAATGCTAAGGGTCGTTGGACCTATCGATACATACAAAATCTGGTATCCTGAATTAATCGAACGCATGGCGAAGTAGATTTTTATCTGAGTCAGTTCTTGTGCGGACATGGCTGTTAAATTCACGCATGAGCACGACCCGTACTGCGACTACTGCGGACGTGCCGTGAAAGAACACGTCCGCCACGTATTCTTTGGGTGCCCTCGATTTAACCGGCAGATGAACCAATTAAGATCAGCCGTTGGAGGAGCCAGTGAATGGGCATCAACCAGCGACACACTGTCCTCAATTCACCAGTGATTAAACAAACCCGGAGCGTAGCGAAGACAATATACATACGTATACGGGTTTGAAACTCGTATCTCTTGTAAGCCTGCTCAATGCAATGCAAAGCGACAAAAAGCAGCTATAAAGTATTCTATAATTTTTGTTGTTTCTTACAAATCGTTTAAGGGTAAAGTTCACCTCACGCCAATGACCGGAGGGCTGGCAATAGAGATGTAGACATAAAAGAACTGTATTAAATTTTTATTGTTAAAAGTGTGCGAATAGTTACATATGTGTGTATACGATACAAATAAAATAAAATATTAAATTTCAATGGTTTGGTATTATAGCAAATTCGCGGAAATTTTCTGCAAAGGAATGAAGTAAGTGTAAGGACTTGCCAAAAGTATCATATCAAATTGCTTTTGAATTTTTGACTTCTCTTCTTATTATTATTATTTTTGTTTTGTTGTAGTTGTTTTACCGCATAGAAAACAAGCATTGAATTATTGATGTTGATGTATTATTTGAAATGTTACTTGAATTACATGGGACACGTGGCGTTGGTGAGAGAATGATGTGAATGGGCCAAAATAAGATTAGAGGGTGGCAGTCATTGAAAAAGCGTTGCGAAGGTGTGAAATTAAAGTTGACAACAAAGGTTGGGGGTAAAAAAAAAAATACTTATAATTTACTGAAAAGAAACTTGGTATGCATTAAGAAAATATTGATTGATGTGGTTTACGAATTGTTTAGTTATTTGCACCAATCTAGAATGGAACGAATTCATTATTTACTTCAAATATCTATCATAAAATGGATTAAAATAAAATAAATAAAATATAGAAATAAAAATTTGGAAAAAAAAACTAATGAACTCCTAAATAACTCAATACTAAGAAAGTGTTTGATAGGTATAATGGAGGTACCTATATTGCAAATTTTAGAATATTAAAAGACCTTCACCTTCATATTGACCGCAATGCAGAGGGGCTCCGAAGGTTCTATCAAAAGTTCGCCTGCGTAAAGGGAGCAGATTCAGAAACCTGGGGCTGGTGCTGCAGAGTGACTTGCACTTTTGAAAAGGTAATTGCTTGTCAATCTTTTTTGTCAAACATTGTAATTTTTATTTAAAGTCAATGTCGAATCTGTCAAACAGCTTACAATTACTACTGGCGAATACTTTTACCCTTTTCAAGATTATCAATGTGAATGACCTCATGTGCATCTCAAAAACTATCGCTATCACCTTGTTGGCACACAGATTTACCTGGACCTGCTGTGGTGTACGTTCACCCGGAGAAATTCTGTGCTCTGACTGCTCTTTAGTCATTATTTTTTCATGAGAAAACGTGGGGTAAAATGTGAGTGATTCCCATAGCCTGACAACCAAATGTGCACACTTCGTTTCTTTTAAGACATTTCGGAGGAAAATCAGTAAAATAATGAAAACAATGCTGCGATGTGAAGAATTTTTTTTCACAATTTTCTTTAAGAAATTGTACAGAAATTTCTTTATGAGTTCGTGTCAACCACTTCATATGATTTTATGTGAAGACTCGTAAAAAAAGTCGTTACAAAATTAGGATACTCTTAAAGATTTCATTAAGATTTAGGGAACTTTGGTTTGCCGGGAAAGAGCTATTAATTTGTTAAATTGGTGTGTTTTACAATGAAGATATTACAAAAACACAACACATAACGTTCACAAGGCGGTGTTTTTTATTCTTCTTAAGATCCGTCTGCAACGAAAAATTCATATAAAATGACGCACATGAAATGGAAAAGAAATTTTCTTCTATAAAAATTTATTAAATCAGTATACAGCTGTCGAGAAGAAAACTCTCGTATATTTATTCCCTAAAAAAAAAACGTTAATGCCAGATGCAATTGGAACGATGCGAAATGCGAAATTGCAAAATTTTATCAACAACAACACAGCCGAAAATCTCGCATCGGTCATTGCATTTGGTTATGGTTGGAATAGAGTGAAATGCAATGACTGATGCGAGATTTGCGGCTGTGTTATTCAGGCAGATTCTGCAATTCACCTCCGAGTGAATTTCAATAAACTTCGCTTTGAATTAAAATTGGCAGGGCTTGAAACTCACTCGGAAGTGAATTGCAGAACCTGCCTGATTCTTGATAAAATTTTGTAATTTCGCATTTCGCAGCGTTGCGATTCATGTCGCATTAACGCCTGAATACCCCTAATGAAAAATGTGTCTTGTGATTTTTCTTGAGAACTGCAGACGGCCTTTAAATATGCGCAAGCATTTTCAAGTAAATTTTTTTTTATTGTTATTTCTTAACCACCTCCGAACACTTTACATCCAGGATCAATATTTGTAAAAAAAAAATTATAAAAGTTCAAGCAAAAAAAAAATAATCGAATTTCAAAAAAGGCCACTCTAATGTACATCCTATATTATTTGGTCGAACCATCTTTGATTCTCTATTGAATCGGACCATTTAGTTTATGGTAGCTCCTGATAGGCCAAATAGTTCTGTTACTAGTTGTCTGCCTAATCTTTTATATCGTATACCCGAAAGGCCTGGAAGCCATATGCTTCATTACCTTCTAGCTGACAGCTGTGGCAAAAAGGGTGGTAGTACTTTTGTCTCGTGTTTGTCTAGGGACCAATGCCTCATGATGGTTGTTACAATGCTGAACACTTCCATCCTTGATGGAATTCTGCCTAATGATCGACGGTCTTTGATCTGTTGTAGTCTGCTCACAGATCTATTGATATCTTACATATCTGTATATCTGACCAGCTGTGTCTAAATAGCCAATCCAAGGACAGCAGAATATTTTTTCTTCGGATTATTACAAGTGGACAAAACTGTGTAAACGCTCTTGCCGCCTTCGCCAATATCTAGAATTTCCACTTGGAAGATGCCTGTACAGAACAACTACCAATCGTATATACAGAAACTATTGCTTCCCACCATCGTCGAATCGTTGGTGTGTATAGAGGTAGCCTCTCTATCGACCACTCCGTCGCTTCTTGTTTCTCTTCTGGATGGGAACAGAACTTGCACGCTACAGCTGAAGTCTTGACTGTAAGTATGTACATACCCTGCAGTGAAACACTAAACTAGTCAGGAAAAATACTAGTTTGCAACTAGAATCTACTGACCGAAACCGAGCTAGTTCGTAAATAACCAGACTTGTACCAAGTACAAAATGATTTATGTATTCATGCCCTGTTTTATTTAACTTCGACAGTTGAATACAATAGAGTACACAAAATATTATAACTTTTATTTTGGTATATTGTAAACCGTTAAAGCGAGTACGTACTCGTAATTATACCATACTTGTTAAATAATGATTAATATTCATAATGATTTTTAATTAAAGCATGTTTTTTTTTAATGACCGTTTAATGGTTAAATACCGATATTAGCACCTTTTTAATGATTAATAATTACTTAAACAAATTTTTTTAATTAATTCGTTAATTTTAATTACGTCATTATTTTGTTATTTTTGATCATTTCAATTATTTTTGACTCTTTTTAATTAAAAATTACTATAATTATTTGATTAATTTTAATTACCAATCAACAAGCCAAAGTATAGACAAAAATGAGGAATATTTATTAACTGTTTGAATTATTTAGTTATCTTATTCTTATCAAAATCTCGAATTTGAAACATTAATTATTACTTTAAAAAACATTTTAAAACGAAATGACTGAAATGTGCAAAGTTAATGAATTTGATTTATTTTAATGAAAACTTTTATTTTTATTTAAGTTCACTCAAAATGAACTAAAGTATTCGTTTTATCTTTAACTAAAATGTTTTCTTTTCCATATTAATAAAAAAAAGATAAAACAAGTAAGAAAGTCTAAGTTCGGGTGGAGCCGAACATTAAATACTCGGCGCAAGTATTAAATATATGTTTCTTCAGCCGGTAAGCAGGGGTGTATCAATTTTGAGTAAATTAGCGTCCTTAAATTTCGAAATATTGCAGTTTCAAGCATTTCTGAAATTTACCGTTATATGAAAAGCGGCCGTAATTTTAGTCAGATTTCAATAATTTTCAACGTTTTGCTTTTATGTGGCAAGTACAATAACTACACCAAGTTTGGTAGAAATCGGGAGAACGGTTACCGAGATACATATATGTGATCATAAGTGGGAGGTGCCACGCCCATTTTCCAAAATTTTACCATAAACGCATTTCTTGGTAAAGAATTGTTGCAAGCATAAATTTTTAATAAATTAGCTTTAATATTTACTGATTTATCGAAGATTTTGTATTCTCTAAATTACCGTTATATGAGATGTGGGCGTGGTTATTGTCCATTTTACCCATTTTCCAAAAATTTGTATTCTTATTTTTCGTCTGAAAATTATTGTTAATATCAATTTTGATAACAGTAGTTACTAAAATATCGCAGTTTTCGTATTTCTGGAAATTATACAGATAAACATGTCTATTACCAATAACAATTTCCATTACCGATAAATAAATACATATCGATATGATAACAATATCGATAGCCGATAATATCGATAACCGATTATCACATCTATAATCGATAACAATATCTATAATCAAAAACAATATCTAGAATCGATAGCAGTATCTGTAGTCGATATCAATATCGATAACCGATAACAATATCATCAGCTTAAAGAAACTAACTAAATTCAAAGATTCAAAATAAAAATTTTAGACTTCAAATGGTTGAAATTAAAATATTATTATTTAACAATGAACACAGAAGTCGAAAAAAAAGCATTACATTTTCCTCTGTAGCACTGATCATGAACTTTTTAAATGACCTAGTACAGATCGTGGGGCTGGCCGAGTAATTCACGAGGCTGCGTTTAAAGTTTTTGTAACACCCTCAAATTCTCGACCTATTTAAAAAGGAAAAACATTTTTATATGACTTCCAGCACTAAGCAATAACCAGTTCGGGTACTTTTTTACCCAATTTTGAGTTTTTATATGGCTTTGGAAAGAATAATATTTGTACTATGCATACATATAAAGAAATAATAACTTTTATGAGCACATTGTAAATATCTGGAAATTAAATTTGCAATTTACACCACACATTTTTATTATTTTTTCCCCGTGTCTACAACATTTAAAGCGAAAATTGCAAAAGAAACTGGTCTCATTTACTTAGTCATTGCATCGAAAATAATGTTTAGTTCCGTATAAAATTAGGTACCACTTATACAAATCAATAGACAATTTTGGAGAATATGAATTTTCTAAAGATTTTTGCAAAATTACGTCGACGTAATTTCACATAAAATTTGAATCAAAAATTTGAATTCGTCTCTATAAAATAGGTTAAAATTTTATGATTTTTTATTGATTTATGTATGGTACCTAGTTTTACTCGCAATTAAACATTCTTTCATTCCGAAGTAATGACTAAAATATATTATTTTCTTTTGAAATTTTGGCCAAAAATATGGTAAAAGTGGAAAAAATAATAAAAATTGGTCTAAATTTCACATTTGTTCCAAAAATTTTCCACATATTCACAATGTGTTCACAATACTTCTTATTTCTTTAAATAGTACAAATACTCTTCTTTCTAAAGCCACATAAAAACTTAAAAAATAACTGAGCCAAAAATTGGTAAGTGCCGGAAGTCATGCAAAAATGTTTGTTAAAGAATAAGTTGAGAATTTGAGAATGTTAGAAAAATTTTGAAAACAGTTCCGAGAATTGCTGGGCCAGCTCTACGACCTGTACAAGGTCACTTAAAAATTTCGTGCATTTTTTTTTTGATTTTGTAACACCGTGCTATCAACCATTTATGTATATGCGCTCTTTACCAAGCAGATTTTACCATCAAGTTTATTGAACATACTTAAGTAGTGCCTTCAAAACATACGCACCGAACAATTACCCCTATATTTATGCAATGATTTGTATACAACACCGTACCTGGCGTACAGCCATTCATGGCAACCCACTACTACACATAAACGAAAATAAATATTTGATTGTTTGCCTTGAAGAGTGGTTGAGATTTTTTGCATGCAGCAAAAGCATTTATGCCAGACACAAGCAACTGACGCCTAAGGACACATCACACATTGTTGTTTTTATATTTTACCACAGAAGTTGGCAGCATTTTTTTTTTTCTTTTCTTTTTTTTTGTCGCATATTGGCATACAAATTATCTCATTTTTGAACAAAACACTCGAAAACAGTAAACTCTGAAATTGCAATTTTTTCACCTCAATTTTAAGGCTGCCTAGCAAGCTGTGTTATCGCTACCTTTATCAAGCGACGATACACTTATGCGCACAAATCGCAAATGTGCAGTTTGCAAATACCTTTTGACTATTCAAAAATAGTATAGCCAAATGAGCTTTCCTCCCTCTGCCATAGAAACGTAAATTGGTTCTTTCTTTTTTTTTTGCGTTGCCGCATTTTAGGCGCAATTGCGCGCAAATAGTTAGTTTGTTATTTTTGACGCTATCGCTTGTGGCTCTCTTGAACGCCACAACTATAATAGAAAACTACTTGTAAATGCTGAACAGGTACGCACTAGCAAATATCCGCGGGCAATTGCACTCAAACAACAGCGTCGAGGTTGTGTGAATGAATGAGTGTGCTGTAAATAGCAAAAATTACAAACCTCACGGCTATTGACTGGCAAGGTGAGTGTGTGCGTGGAGACATAAATACACATTGGTAACACGTGTTCTCATTATAGCAAGGCGGATTAGTGAGGTGCCAAAAGTGGTAATGTGCGCATCAAATTTTTTTGCAGGCATTTTATGAACGGACGGAAAAAAATCGCCACAAAATATATATATATATGAATAATATGTAGACAGATGGATCTTAAAAAGACGTATAAGAAACTTCTACAGCAACTAGAGATTACCCGATCTTATTAAGTTGGAGTATATATTTAATGTCAAAAGCTTTCGGGCATCAACAGGTCCTTTTCTACACCAATATTTCATGCCTGAGCCAAAGGCATCCAGAAGAGATGGAGAGGACGATGCTATAAGAACAAGTTCTGTCATGCTTCCAAATATTCTTCTTATCAGCGAAAATCTTGTCTGTGGCGCAGAGACCGGGATGTGACGGTGAACCAATATAACTTACGCCATTCCCTTAATAAGAAGTGCAATGGCAGAAGTGCAAAGGGGACCACGCTACCGGAGAAACACCCATAACATACATAGTCTTCTTATTTCTGTCAAAACCTTTGTAGTTAGATATGCTAATGAGTTACTTGTATTTTAGTCTCTGTGGAACTCTTTTTGGGTTGATATCGAATTTTTTTCATTTAAGGGGGCCATACATGACATTTTGGCTTGAATGTAGCTTCGTTCGAGTGTCCGCCGCGGCTTCTCACGGTGACGCGCATCTGAGCGGTTCAGTAGTCAATAGATCCGTCTATATTTGAGCAATGGCCTAGGTCTTCCAGGGTAAAATTACACGATTTTGGAAGCGAATTTACGTCAATCTCTGCGATGGATAATCATACCAACAATCATTAATGCAAAAAAAAACATCATGGCATCTGCTCTTTAGCTCATACCGCCGGCGTGCTGGAACCACATCTCATTTTTTTTTTTTGGGTCGGTCCAAAGAAATCATTAGGTATTAAAAAACAGCAACTTTGGGTGGCTTGACGTCGGCTAATATACAGCAATTAAATTTATTTAAACAACAAGGCGCCTTGTCCCTAAAGATGATTTTACGCCCAAAAATGGGGTGCACTTCCAAACGTTCCAAAGCGCAGTCAGCCTACAAATAACCTTGCCTATGGTCATTAACTTTCGAGTTTTTAGACTAGTTCGAGCTTGTATGTAGGTGTATTGGACCTAGTGGGGGCGCAAAGTACCTCAAGTGGAAGCCTGTGAAAGGCCAAGTTATTGTGCACGTCGAGCAATTGCTGCAACTGGTTCCTGCTGCTTAACATCAGGGCCACCGGCGATGTTTTCTAAGTCGATCTGGCGACTTTCAAGGGGCACAGCATTTGTCTTAAACTGGGCATAACTGGCGTAACATTTACAAACGGTAAAAGATAGTACTACATAAATACCTAAATAAGTATTTGTCTGCGTATTTAAAGATAGTTGCAACACATAAAAAAAACGTAGGCAAGGATAATGTAGTTACACATGTGTTTATAGGCACACATGAGCACGCGTACACATATATGTATGTAGTAGAAAACAACTTGCTGTCACCATTATTCTTCACTTTGAGAAAGAATGGTGCCAAGTTGCAAGCGTGTGGCGATAATAGCAATTGGATTGAGCGCAAAATAGCAGAGTTGTGAACAAAAGAACAATGGCATATAAGGATAAAGGTACATATATAAATTGTAGTGGGTGCAGGTGTAAGATAGTCAAAGGACTACATACATATTCACGGGCACACACGCACACACATACAGACACACACATCGGCGTACTCACTTCCATGCGCATGCAACAGGGATATAAACTAGTTAAATGTCGCTTTTATTGCAATTTTCTGTAGAGACTGCATTGACTTTTTAACCCACATGTGGCAAAATGTACTCGTCCTTCCTATCATGCTGCTGCTCGTACATACACCACGTTACTTTATTTCAGCTTTATCAAGACTCAAAATGTATTTTTAGTTGAGTGGAGTAAATGTGTGCGAAAATCACACTTGAAAAGGGCGGGAAGGCAGCCGCAACTACAGCTATATAGATATGTATACAACTCACACGTCCACTCGTACATACATATATAGTTATCATTGCCATAGCGCTGCGGGGTATCCTTACAAAGCATACAATAAAATGCAGCACAAATTCAGCTACAAACATACAATTAAATTTAAACTGTGAGCACAAATGTACATAAATACGTACATATATACAAGCACACATAAAGGACGAAAGGACAGTAATTTCCAGTTGGTATTAGGATAATTGTTCGCTGCTCTTATTTTAGATAAAAGATAATCAAATCATGCAGACAAAAGCGAAGACAAAGCACATGTGTTTTTTTTTTTTATATGTATGTATTTTAATGTGTAGATGTACGTGTACGAATGGACAAAGTCAGATGTGCAAAGGTTTGTGTTGAAGACAACAAAAAGAAGACAACGATGTAAAGAAATTTAAGCGTAGCGGGTGGCCACTTTATTGTCGGTTTTACATTAACTTGTACATACCAAGGCATATACATACATATGTATGTATGTATGGAGAAAATATTATACACAAGCATACTTAAATCAGATATCCTACATTAGGTGTATGATGAAGCACTGAAGCGTTCAATTGGAGTGGAAGTATTAAATACATAATATGAAGGTGTACCTACAATTATAAAAGGCTGGACATACCTACATATGTATGTACATAATAATTTATATTGTCATCACCATATACTTTTGCATACACATAAATATATACATAAATAAGCTTACACGCACTTTCTGCGTAACAGCAAACGCAAAAGAAAAAATAAAAGCTAGCATACTTTTCGGCGTGATAACTGATGTATTTGAGCAAACCTCACATGTTGTTAGATTTTTCGACAAGGAAGTGATTTTGGTCGAAAATGGTGGCTCACTTATTTTAGACAATACATTATCTTCATTATTAAATGAAAACATAAAAAAGGTATACTAAAAAAAAATAAAAATAGATAAACTCTCCTCATATACATGCCCGTAGTTGTGTAGGTAACGTATACGCCCTGTAGCGCCATGCTGCACAGTAAGCTAACACGTTTACTCGCACGTCTTAACTTAACCCTTTCCCTACCGTACTATAAGCAGCGTACTTACACAATTTTAGGTATTTTTTTCTGGTTGATATAATATCCAATAAGAAGAAAAAATATTTTAACAAATCGGATGTCCTTTAAAAGGAAAATATGTCCTGGGATTATATGTCCCATTGGGTTGTTTACATAACATTAATTGGGACTAAATATCCCATCGGTAATATTTGTTTGAAAATAATTAAAGATAATTTTGACATCTAAGCCTGATATTTTGACATTTTATTTATGGGGTATTCCATCATCATGGGTGGGACATTTGTACAGCAAAAATATATTTTCTTTTTTAAATTTAGGAATAAAGGGCTAAGCACTTCTACATTTCGATAAAGCTACACCTAGTTCACTAATATACGAGTTATTACCGAATACGAAAAATATTCCAACTTGATTTTATATGGGAAAATTCTGAGCTCTTTCTTCTGTCACGGGTAAGACAAAAAAAAAGACAATAGGGGTATTCTCTGAGTCTTGCAAAGCCCTTGCACGGTGTACAGATTGCACGGATTGCACGGTAAAAACCGGTTTTCGTAAGGGACAGCTTTGCAAACCGTGCAAACCGTGCACCGTGCAAGGGCTTTGCAAGACTCAGAGAATACCCCTAAGGATTTTTGGAGAACATATATTTTACGGAAAGTCTGTGAATTTACTTAACATTTCTATCTGACTTAGGTGTTTTACTTTACAGAAAAGAACCAACAATCATAACAAAGCAAAAACCATGTTGTTTATTAATAAAAAAAAATCAAAATTATCCTGTCACGGGCGGGACAACTTTTGTCACGGGTGGGACACGTACGATTTTCTTCATGAAATGGAGCTTCTAGTGAGATCCATATCAAAGGGCTTAGGTACGATAAATGTTAGAGGCCCCAAATACAAGATCAATTGACCCACTTTTATCACAGTAGAGTCATTGTAAGACTCACGATATACTGCTGCCCTCAGGATCTATTTTAGGGGGCAATAGTTATACCAAACGAAAACTATAAGTTGCCAGATTTATGTATTCAAATGCATGGGAGAATGGATTATTTGCAAACGCATGATATTTTATATGCATTTTTTTGCAATGAAATTCGAATGTGTCTTAATGATTTTCAAGTTTGTTTAGATTAGCTATGTATGTCTGGCTAACACTAACTATAGGTTAAACATGGATATCGACTCCTGTTATCACGTCGATAGCGATGTCTAACCTACTGTTAGTGTTAACCAGACATTGAGTAACCAGCCCTAAGAGTGGCTGGAGTTGTTGAGTTATTTTTGGAAAACTTATTTCATGGACAAATTAAGCTCAAATTTAGCTATTCTTTGGTGGAACCATAGAACGTCAGAAAAGATCTTGTGTATCGATGTCTAATCCGAAAGGTTATCTGCATTAGAATACTTGTATGCAGATATACATTCATATATCTTTTGAATTCTAGATTTTCTAGGTTGGAACTTTTGAGGTAATTATTAGCATTGACTTTTGGATTGTTGTTATGCAACGCTCATCATAGAATTCTCTGGCGTCTCTATGATAGTAATGTTTACCTTGACTTTTCGAGTTAGAAACGCGAAATTTTTTATTACATCGCTTAGCCCATCAAAAGTATTATGGTGTTTAGTCAACCTGAGCGTCAAAGTTTTGTGGCATTAAACATAGGTTTGAAACGTTAAACTTGTTTCTTTTTTAATTTTTAGGCACCATTAAAAAAAATTTATAAGTTATAGTCACGGGCGGGACACGATAAAACGTTTCAAAATCTCTAAAGTAGCCACTTATAATATAATAAATGAAATGAAATAGGGCTGTATGGTATAAACACACTCTAGTTATGAAATTATAGAAAAATCCCTAAAGCAGTAATTAAGCAATACGAAGTTTTAAACTTTTTTGTCACGGGTGGGACATGCAAAACCGTAGTGATTTCATCCCTTTATATAATTTTAATGCCTATTATTCTTCAATTCCATGTTGCTTCTTTGGGACGAAGGAAGATCGAAACATTTATTCCCCACTTCAAAAAAATAATAACTTTGTAAATACATACTTGATTTTGCACAGCCGTCTGTATTAAGTAATATTGTCGTATTCAATTAATTTTCTAATTTTGAAGGTTTGAGTACATTTACAGTGTAATAAAATAATGTAATTAAATTTTTTCTTCGAAAATACGTTAATTTGAGATGTTTTGCATTGATTCATCAAGCATTCCATGTTCAATAAGTTACTGTATAATTGGGCACAAAGTTTCACTAACTCATGGAATACCCCTTATAAAATGTACCAAAGCATTCAAAAATGAATGGCTCTTTGCACATTGAACATATATGTATATGCATTGGTCTTCTTTTATTGGCATATGATACCCCACATAAAATTTAGTTTGTGCTTTTTTGACCTACTAGGACCTTTTGTTGTAGGTATTCTTTTGACTCTTGTGTCAGCTCCACCTTGCCCATTGAACTGTTCTGCAAATAGAACCACGAATTCGTTTAGTTGGGATTCTTTGTAAATATTTTTCTGGTAAAGAATATTCGCATTTATAACAGACACCATAAAAATTTGAAACAAAAGCTTTAAATGTACGCCAATGGGATAATACGTCCCACTAAATGAAATGTTCCTAAAATACCAAATGGTCCTAAAATAGATATGCATCAGTCCCGATGTGGTCCTCAAATAGTTGTCAACTATCGGATTTTTGTTTGCCTTATAGTCCGGTCAATTTAGAGATTCGCAGCTGAGTGGGAATTTTTGTAATTTCACTCCTATTTTTGGTCTAATTTGACCGGACTATTAGGCACAATAGATACCAGTGCAAACATGAATTTAGAATCAATTCTAGCGTGCCACAAGTCTTAAGTGGGCCAAAACTTATCCCGAAATGGTTCTTAAATAGCTGCGAAATGGTCCTGGGCACGTCTCGAAACGGTTTCGAGCTGATTTTGAACAAGACCCGAAATGATTCCGTAATAGTCCTGAAATAGCTCAGAAATAGTCCTGAACAGGTCCCGCTATGGTCAAAATGATCTCGAAAAGGTCTTGAGATGGTCGTTATTAATCGCTATATGATTTCAGAGTATCCCTCAAATAGTACTGAACTAGTCCCGAAAACATCCTGAACTTCTTCCTAAATGATCCCGAACTGGGCCCTAAATGTTCCTCAACTAGCCTCGAAATGGTCCAATACCAACCCCAAAGTGGTGCCCAAGGGGTTGTCAACTTCTCCTGAAAGGTCTCTAAACGAACCCGTGCAAGTCCCGGAATGAGCCTGAAACAGCACTGAACTGGTCCAGAAATGTTTCTCGTCTGCCAGGCAGACATACTTAAGAGGAATTTTTCTGCCAGATTATTTCCTAGAATGAGAAACTCTTTTACGTAAAGAACAAAACCTTGCACTATTACGAAGTATCGGATTGCCTTTGGCCCTAAGAAGATGGCAAGTGATGCGCGTATCGTGAGTGATGTGGAGAAAAGGAAAGGAATCAATGCTGAAATCCTTATAACCGTAATCCATATAGAGGCAAGGCATTTTAAACACACTCCTGGCTAAAGTTTATTCTGCAATAAGATACTAAATTAAATTATGGCAAGATTGACCAAAGGGTAGCGATTTAAAAGGCAATAATCGTCGACTCAAGAGATTCTTACTTCGTCATATGTACATATGTATGTACATATGTATATGTGCAACCATACAGCCACCCAAGAACGCATAAAACACAAGTAAATTTACACAAAACAAAACCCACAATAATAAAATTTCATTGACAATACCAAATTAAATTTTCTATAGCTTTTATGAAAGTAAACAGATTAAATCGACATCATCAAAGCAATCATTGGAAACGAATATAAAGAATGCAGTGATGATGCGGTGAGGGCTGAAAGAAAGAATGAAATGGAAAAAAATGATGAGGCAGGAAGGTGGCAGGTGTTTCAGTTCTCGTGTGAAAAAACTGGCAATGAAACGAGATTTTTTTGCCCAATGGCCAGGGGGTAGCCAAATAACGAAGTTATAACGATACTTTATAATACAAATGTATGTAAGTATGTATGTGTATGGTGTGCATGTGATACTTCAACGAACAAACGACGACAAAACGACTTTACAAATAAGTCATACAAAAATTTAATAAGAAGCAAGAGAAAAAGAAAATGAAGATCCAGTAGCAGGCGAAGGAGTAAGTGAGTAGTACCCACTGCGCCGTTACATATGCAGGTATATACTTAAGTCTACTTTAAAGCGGATAAAAAAATAATAGCCATGTGGGTAATCCGTCAGGCGTGCAGCAGAAAGAAAGAACAGAAACAAAGAACAGAAACAAAGAAGGGTAAGATTGGGCGGCGCATTGAAGCGCTGATTTTGTGGCATATAAAATCATACGTACTTTTAATGCTTGTATGTATGTATATTGAATGAAAATATAAGAAATTTTTTCTGAGAAAATCAATTTCAGTCAGCGCATACGAGTCGATAAAAAGATAATAATAATAATAATGTTTTTTAAGTACAACTCAGTTGCAGACAGGATACGCTTAAAACAAACAGTGGTGCACAATGCTTTATGACATTTATGGATTCGCATGTGTGCCGTGCGTGTGAGTGTGATTCAACTGTGCTGTAGAGACATAAGACATAACTTTGTTCCTAAGTTACATTCGTTAGCGAGTTATAAACGTTTTAGAAACTCATAAGCGCTCATAAATTGCGTTAAGTGGCTATTTATAAGGGGGAGATTGTAAAGGCAATGATGCCGTTTACAAAGAAAGAAAAAGGAAAAATATTTTTTAAAAAAAAAGCTAAGAAAAAAGGAATAAATTTAATGAAAAGCAAGCACGGCCTAACGAAAATGTAATGAAGCGCACGCATTTGGATATTACATATTAAACTGTCATACACTCGCTCCATTTCACCCCGGTAGGAAAAGCTGAACTAGTAAAGAAAATTTTGAGTTCAGAACCAACGCGACTTTTTTCTAATCATTTCTACTCTTGCTGAGTGCATTGAGCAACTAAGCCACCTTAGCTGGCACACGAAATTCATGTTTGTACGGGTACTATCACTCCAGTGGGCGTCGGTTAAAATTACGTTAGAGAGCAGCTCCGGAGACAGAAAAACGTATTGAGGGATCTCTTAAGGCCGAGAACACGCAATGAGCGGCAAGCGGATGAGCGGTGAGCGGCTTAAAATTAAAACATATGATATACTATTGAAATGGCCACACATGGAGTGGCATTTCTGAATGGTCGGGTGGCGCCGCTCAGAAACAAAAGCCGCCCACCGCTCAGCCGCCCACCGCTCAGCCGCACATTGCGTGGCCTCGGCCTAACTGGCGTAGACTAAAAGAGCAATTCTGGCAAATTTCATTTAACTCGCCAATTTTTCGAAAGAGAAAAGTATTTCGTAACATAATTGGCAAAGCTCTTGTCTGTCTTTCTAAAGTAATTGAAAGATTTGCTATCGAGGAGGTCTAAGTGTTTTCCTGTTTGTCGTTTAGCGGTAAGTATTCTAAAAATTAATTGGAAATTATATAAGAATGTATTTTTCTTTTAAAATAATAAAAACTAAAAAGTTACAAAAATTTAATTGGAAAAATTAATTTAAAAAAAATGTTATTGAAAAAATAAATAAATCAAAAAAATTAATAACTATATATATAAAAAATGTAAATATTAAATGATTATTACGAAAAAAAATTAAACAAATTGAAAAAATATATATAGAATAAAAAAAATATTAAAAATAAATATTAAAAAAATTCTAAAGATTAAATTATTATTACGAAAAAAAAACTTCTTTCTCTTTAAAACAATCAAATTTAAAATTAAAAAAAAAAAAACAATTTAATTACACACGAAAAAAATATATATATATATATATATTTTCCATTTTAAAAGGAAAAAAATATTAAAATGAAATATAAGAAAAAAATATTTTAAACATAAAAATCTAAAAATAAAATTATAAAAGTAAACAAAATAAGTTTCTAAAAATTAAAGTATACATTTTTCTTTTTAACACAATAACATCTAAAAAATTTAAAGAAATTTGTATTAAAAACAGTAAAAAATGATATTCAACAAGTAACTAGTAAGAAAGTCTAAGTTCGGGCGGAGCCGAACATTAAATAAACGGCGCAAGTATTAAATATATGTTTTTTCACCTTTCCGAAACCTTCCGCTAGATGGTAAGCCGGGGTGTATCAATTTTGAGTAAATTAGCGTCTTTCAATTTCGAAATATTGAAGTTTCAAGCATTTCTGAAATTTACCGTTAGATGAGAAGCGGCCGTTATTTCAGTCCGATTTCAATAATTTTCAACGTTTTGCTTATATTTGGCAAGCACAATAACCACACCGAGTTTGGTACAAATTGGTAGAACGGTTACCGATATACTTATATGTGATCATAAGTGGGCGGTGCCACGCCCATTTTCCAAAATTTAACCATAAACGTATTTCTTGGTAAAGAATTGTTGCAAGCATCAATTTTGAATAAATTAGCTTCAATATTTACTGATCTATCGAAGATTATGTATTTCTCTAAATTACCGTTATATGGGAGGTGGGCGTGGTTATTGAGCGATTTTAAAAATTTTCGGCCATTTGGTATGTTGTGCGAAGGCCAACAGCTGTGCCAAGTTTGGAAGAAATTGGTGCAGCGGTTACCAAGATATACACATGTAACCATAAGTGGGCGTGGCTACGCCCATTTTCCAAAAATTTATAATATTCTTATTTTTCGTCTAAAAATTATTGTAAATATCAATTTTGAGTGAATTATCTTCAGTAGTTACTAAAATATCGCAGTTTTCGTATTTCTGGAAATTACCGTTATATGGGAAGTGGGCGTGGTTATTGTCCGATTTCGCCCATTTTCAATACCAACCTACCTTGGATTAACAGAAACCTACATACGAAATTTTGTTCAGATATCTCAATTTTTGCTCGAGTTATCGTGTACACGGACGGACGGACAGACGGACAGACGGACAGACGGACGGACAGACAGACATGGCTTAATCGATTTCTTTTTTCATCCTGATCATTTATGTATACATTTGTCTATATCTATCTCGATTCGTTTTGACTGTTACAAACAACCGTTATGTGAACAAAATTAATATACCCTTGTGCACAAGTGCGCTCGGGTATAAAAAAAAACATTTTAAAACAAAGACTAAATAGTTGCCGGTATTGTACCTTAACTTTATTGACTGACTGTAACTAAAATTTTAAAACAGTAGCCTAAATAGTCAACCGTTATGTATGCCTTCTGTGAGCTGGCTGAGAACGCTCTTTGCACTTATGTAGATCTACAGTTAATTTCCCTATAGGGGCATATGCTTAGTGCCATCTGTGTTTATATACGCAGAATTCATCAACGTTATGCCTGACGCACATTAATTTAAAATAATGACATTATGGCGGCACCACTTAGCAATGAAGTAATAAATACTAAAAAATAAATAAAAAATTAATATGTACTTGTATGCTGTAACCGCAAATGCTTCAAAAAGGGCTGCGTAAATGTCTATAAACTCTTTCGACGCAGCTAAATCATAATCAGTTTATGCCAACGTAAAAAGTAATGAAATACGTATGTGAATTTTATTTACATACTTCAGCGGCAACTTGAATTTTCATACCGCTTAACGACCGACAGTCGCTTTTAAGTGCATACTTGTAGGCGCATAAACAGCGATTGGGTACTTAAATGCGCGTATGAGATTTGATTAATTCATGAAGACTTTGAGGGGACACATGGGAAAGTTTGTAGTAGAAATAGGTTTATTTCAAGTGGATGGTTACCTTGTATGTATGTATGTATGTTTATATGTATGTACGTAGATTAGAAGCATCAAATGTATTTTTTTCTGAGAAAACACTGTACCTTGGCAAACATAAATTTTGTCTCTGTTTGTTCGGCGAATCTACCGAACCGATTTCAAAACCAACTCCATTGGCAAGGTATGTTCCTGTAGATGAGGCAAGTTTTTATGGTTCCAAAATTGGTGGAAAATCACTGCCCCAATCGTCGTTTAAAAATTTCGGTAGTTGTGTATAGTTGTTGTTGCAACCTGTTCAATGCGAGTGGTTTTCTATTGTGTTTTACTACGTACATATTTGAAATTGAACTTTGTACTAAAGATAAATGTGATGACGAAGAAATATATTATAACGATTAAGATTAAAAAAAAGTGAAGGAAGTGAATTGATGAAAAAACGAAAATGAAAACTATGAGCAACACATAAGAATTCGGGTAGCTGCAAGGGTAGGAATAGTTATTGAAATTTTTCGATAAGAATTGAAATAAATTCTCTTTCCGACGCATATAAAAATATAGTTATCGAAAGTTATCAAGCTACCGAAATTTATCGATCATCAAAGTTTATAGTTATTAAAATTTTATCGAGTTAGGCATGTTATCGCAATGTATCAAATTATTCAAATTAACCGATCTTTATTGAGTTTTCGAAATACTACATAGACAAAGAAAATTAGTTGTCGAAATCGAGCTAATCGATTGCCCTTGTCGCGTATCTCTTCTATCGTTTTGACGAAGGCAGGATGCCCTCCACAGGAGTTTTGTTTTTTTTATTTCAGAGGAAGCTTCAAACGCGTTTTCGTTTCCCCTTATTCGACCGCTAATAATAATTCGAACGCAATGCTTTAGAGGCTTTAAAGAGCTCTTCCTTAGTTGATACATTTACGGTTACCCCGCCTGCCGACGTTTTCCAGTAACGAATCGACAACAGTAACCCGTATGGAAAACTTTTTCTTATTTCCCGGCGAATTTTTCGCTGCTAAAGCCTCCAGCTAGCCCAGCAGAAGTGTTACCGCAGACAACATGCTTAAAAGAATCAAGTTCTCTCTATGCACATGGCTGATAAAATTATAGGAGCCACTACTCATATGAATATTTGGATTTATGTCCGGATTCGCATCGAAAGCGAGCTTTTGCTGCTGATATATGTTAGTGACAGTTATAAAAAGTACAACGAAATGTTGGTAAATCATTATAATGCCAATTAGTAGCCGACAATGCAAAAAACAACAACAACAAATAAAATGACTCAGACATTAGAATAAAGTCATGAAAAGAAAATGTAGCACTCGAGGTATGTTAAAAAGTCTGCGAGTGACACAAAGGATAAAGAAGATTAAATAAAGAAAGCATGCGGAAAAAACGAAAGAAACAGAAAATTAATATGTGCACATATGTAAATATGAATTTTTATTTATACACAGTACATGAATATGTACGAGCGTACGAGTATACATTTGCCAGCTGAGCATTTAACCGACACTCTTAATTCACATTAGCCCGCCCATTGTATCTTATGAATAGTAAAGAAGTACATGTAGCTACAAAAGTCTCTACTCATTAACATGAAAATGAGAAAAGCAAACAGTCAGCTAGCTAATTGTCGCTTAATAGCAAAGTCAACTTCGTAATGGAATGCTGCCGCACCTGTAAAATGTAAACGCAACACAGACATAAAACAATATGGTTTGGCGAAAAATTAGAAGCGGTTATTTGTACGTACTATATGTACTATATGTGCTTAGTAGGGATGTTAATTGTTTCGCTTTTTACAATGCCGAAATTTTCGGGATATCGTTATCACAACCCCGGCATCTCGGGATTTAGATATTCATTACTTTTTTAAAAACTTAAATCGAAAAAATTGCTTCTACATGTATTGTTTCAGAAGCTCTCCTACCATAAAATAAATAATAAATAAATGGGTTTGAAATTTGCGTCAGGATTTATTTTAAAGGACTTTGTAATTTCATTGAATTTCATTGAATTATGATTAATTCTAAAAATTATTTCAAAAATTCAATGCGATGTAGAATTAGAATATGGGTGCGAATAGGTAATTTTTTAAGCTGATAAAGTTAGAAGGACGAAATTCGAGGATGACATCAAGTTTCTATAAGTCCTTAACATATATATTTTTTTTTAAACACATATTGCGAAATTTCAAGGATAAACTTACCAGTCCTTCTGCACCAAAAACTTGAATCTGTTTAAATTCTACAGAATTGCATCTTTAATTTGATACCCATACTTCTCCTCTAAGCACATTTCACTCAATTTTTTAAATCACTTTTGAATTACTGACGACAGAGTGAAAAACTATAAAAACAATTTTACTATATTTGGCCCATGGTTTCGCGAATATATTGATTTTTGTGTGTAAAATTTACTATCGCACGGTGTTATATGTATAATGAGCTAGACATTTATAAAAAAATATTAATTATTAAATAAAAAGAAGAAATATAGCCAACACTGGTCAATAAAAGGAGTTTATATTATTGCCATCAGTGCAAATTACAAATCCCGAAAATCCCGGGATTATTTGCCAAGAATCCCGGGATTTTTGGGACCTAAAAAGGCCGGAATAGGAATAGGAATAGGAATAAGAGTATATGAATATGAATAGGAATAGGAATAGGAATA
>NW_023458557.1:85816348-85840568 GCF_013731165.1 Rhagoletis pomonella
GGAATAGGAATAGGAATAGGAATAGGAATAGGAATAGGAATAGGAATTGGAATAGGAATAGGAATAGGAAAAGGAATCGGAATAGGAATAGGAATAGGGGAATAGGAATATGAATAGGAATAGGAGTATGAATATATGGAATCCATGGATATGGATATGAAAATGAATATTAATAGGAATATGAATATACAATTTACATAGGAATATGAATATAAATATAAATATATGCACATCGTTGGCTGAGTGGAAGATCGACCTATCTCGGCAGCCGCTTCGAAAACGCCCTATCTCAGAAAACTTTTCAAGAACGCCCTACTTCAAAATTTTATTGAAAAAGACTCTATCTCACAATTTTGTTGAAGAACGCCCTATCTGAGAATTTGGTTCAAAAACGCCCTATCTCAAACGAAAATACATTGAAAATAAGCTGAGATTGGGCGTTTTTGAATCGACAGCTGAGATAAGGCGTTATTCAACCAAATTCTGAAGTAGGGCGTTCTTGAAAAGTTTTCTGAAATAGAACGATGTTGAAAAATTTTTTGAGATAGGGCGCTTTCGAACTGGCTGCCGAGATAGATCGATCTTCCACTCAGCCATCGATATGGTCTCTATGGAAATGAAAATGAATATGAATATTATGGAATCCATGGATATGGATACGAAAACGAATAGATACTAATATGAATATGACGCTACGTCACTTGACGTTTCACACTTGGGGTGGTAAATGAAAATTGAAACAAGTTCCATTAATTCAAAAAACTCCAAATCATATTAAAATAAGTTTTATGAAAATAACCATCCACAATTCGCAGAGTTTTGCGATTTTGTAAGAAAAGAAAAAATCGACTTTCATTTTTTGTCACATAACGACACTCTCTTTAAATGCTTACATTTCAGGGCCAAGCAGTTCGATTGTTTTCATTTTTCGGTTAAATATAGAGCTAATTATGTGCTATACAATGGCCCAAAAAAGTTAAAGAAAACAAATGGTATTCCTTGTTTGTATCACATTGAAACGTACGACTGTCACGTATGCGACGTATGGAAATACCCATATGCCATACAAAAGAATTGTGTACATGTGGTAATGAATATGAATTTGATTACGAAATGAATATAAATTTAAATATGAAACGAATTCTAATAATCCTACTAACATTATAAAAGAACAAGTTGGTGCGTGAGTGTGTGAGTATGTTTGTTGCTCTTTCACGCTAAAACGGCGAAACGTATTTCAATAAAAGTTGCCGCACAGAAAAGTTATAACTTGAATTAACGTTTAGCATATTTTTAGAACAGAGTTGCCACCTTTTTAAAAAGTTAAAATTAATTTGATTACAAAGCATTTTAATATTGGTATCAAAACAAAGAGGTTTAAGAAAGTTTTATGGAACAAATAATTTGAAAGGGACCTGCCACCTATGTATGTAGAAATTCAAAATCAATTAAATTAATAATTTAGTGGTTTGAAAAGGGATGACATCTGCTTAAAAAGCTAAATTCGACTTTAAATTAAAAATTCCTCGAAATTTTTGCAATATGTGTGCCAAACGAACGGAACTTAAAAACTTTATTACGAAAATATTTTTATGAAGATTGCCATTTATTTACAATGTTAAATTAAATATTGGGAATAAATTGAATGAAGTATTAAATACATATACGTAAGGCAAACGAATGAGGTTAAGAAAGCTTTACTTCAATGTATTTGGAAGAGGATTGCCGCCTGTTTAGAAGTCAAATCCTAAGAGAGCTCTGTTCGAAAAAATTTTTAGAGAGCGTTGTCAGCTGGTAAAAAGTTAAATTAAATTTCATTAATAAGTAAAACTAAACATAACGAAACGATAGGAAGTCAAACAAGAAATATTTAAGATTGCTTTATTTCGAAAACATTAAAAAACAAGATGAGCGCCTGTTTAAAAGTCTAATCAAACGAAATAAATTGGAAAAGGCTTTATTATAAAAACCGTTTTGAAGAGTGTGCTTAAGAAATCTAATTAAATTAAAGTAAACACTTGAAAAATAGAATATCCTTTTTTTACTGCATTTGCAGTTGATAGTTTTATTTTTTTACGCGCCAGATTATTTGCTCAGGTGTTTTTTACTTTTTTTTGCTCATGGCTTATAGTTTCGAATTCGAGTATTTAAGTGAGTCTTTTATTTTCATGTGCAAACTAATGGTGATTTCGTTTCTACCAAAAAAATGTTTCCCTTGCACGGTGCAAAATGTGTTCGATGTTACACTTAACCCTTTGAAAATGCATGTTTTACCTTCATGTCCTTGTCCAGATCACGCATTTCATCATATTATCGTTTTAAGCAACCATCTGATTTTCAGGGCAACCAGAAATCGAAGAATCGAACAAGAAAAGAGAAAAGGGCAATCAAAAGGCGACATTTTTTGGTAGAAACGAAATCACCATACATTTTTTGAGTGCCAATTTTTTTTTTAATTTTTTTGTTATTCGTATGTTTAAATTTTCTTTGGCAGAGTTCAGATTTGTGAACTGAAAATTTTATTTTTGTCGCGTTTTTTTTTTTTGGCTCGCGTATAAAATTTTGTTTACAAATTCGCATGACAATTTCTTGAATACTGCGCCTTATCATGAGTTTCATTTTTCCCGAATTGGTTCACTTTTCATTTCCATATATTTACTACTTATGAGCGGTTGAAAAATTTGTCGGTTGAGTGGTTTTTCGGGCGAAACTCAGGATAAGGCAGATTGTTTCGTCGTTGCACGTACTCAATATGTCATAACATTAGCAGTGACAATTCTCAGTAAAATCGAATTTTTCATGCGTTGAGTTTTATCATTGGCGTTGGAACAAGGCCCTTAGTTTGCGCTAAATATGCTCATAAATATTGCATACTTTTAGGCTTCTAAGCTACACTATTTTTAATAGCAGCCACGAAATATTAAGGCCCACAGTATCACTATCCTTACACAGAACTTGGGTAGCTACTGTCAACAACTGAGCCAATCAGGCGACCAAGAAACACCGACGCAGTAATCCACTAAACAACCAAAAAGCGTCAATCCATTTTCCACACACACACAAACATCACCACACGTTGCCACCGCAACCAGAAGCCACATATTTTAAAAGATTCCCTCTACGCTACTGCGGGCCTTAAAAGCAGGCATATTGTCAAGGAAATCAGAAGCTCGTTTATAGAGAGTGGAAGGAGCATGTGAAAAAATAACCTCACACATGGTTTTTTTTTTATTATTTCCAGTAAAGCTTAGGCTGCCTCTTACTTGTGCTGTGTGGCCTCATACTTGTATACATACGTTCTCATATAATGCTAGCGCAGTGGTTCATTGCTGCTTCAATGTATGCTGGTGTGATCCTATTTTCGTTTTGTATTCCTTTACGGCCCTTACTTTCTACCTGCCACCATTGACGATGAGTGATTGTTGCGGTTTCGCTGGCTGTTGAAAGCTCTCCTCCTCCTTTCGCCCCTGTGTTTTTGTTATCTTGTTAGTGTTTGCCATTATGGGCATATTTGTTTACAAACATTTGGCGTATGGTGTTTGGGTTTACTGCTATGCGTATGGGTTATGAAGGTAATAGGCAAAATGGCGGTTTGCATATTTTATAAGCAATCACATCGAAATGGAGTTAGGAGAGTACTTCCATACATTCAACCATACATACATATACATATACATATGTATGTAAATATTTATGTACACTGCCAGAAAAAAGTATTGGCACAGCGTATTTCGCACAATATATGCACCAATTTCTATTCTAATATTTTTCCGCCAATTTTTTATAAAAATATGGTTCTAAATTCTACAACAAAGAACGTAAAAATATAATTTCTTTGTGTAAAACTCACGAAAATTCAGCAAATTTTAATGCAAATTTTCAACCCTTCAAACAGATTTTTTTGAGTATGCAGATTTGTAGCAATTTTTTCACGCAGTCTCGTCCATACAAAGAAAAAAATCGAAAATACGTTATATGGAAAAAATGCAATCTACAAAAAAATAAAAAATCTGAAAAATCAATGCGATTTTTGACTAACTCCGAACTTGTATTTTTTACACTAGTGAGCTACAAAACGGCATACTCAAGAAAGTTCTAAAAAATCTGATTAAAAAGTTGAAAATTTGCATGAAAATTTGCTGAATTTTCGCGAGTTTTGCACAAAATATATAGAAATTATATTTTTATGTTTTGTGTTGTTGAATGAACCACATTTTATAAAAAATTGGCGGAAAAATATTAGAATAGAAATTGGTGCATATATTTTAAAACTGCAGCTGTGCCAATACCTTTTGTCGGCAGTGTATGTATTTTATTGAACTTACAAAAGGACATACATGCTTAAACACTATTGATACGCAAATAAAAAAACTATGCGTTTACGTATTATTTAAATTTGACAAACATGTAACTAATTTTTTTTGTCCTTTAAACACCGTTTTTTATTGAATGGTCGCACAATATTTTGATAAAGCTCCTTCCGATATAAAAAAAAATAAAAAGCCTCCGCTGACAATATCCAATCATAACAGCGACAAACGCTGAAACAATGAAACTTCCGTGGACGATTTCTCCAATAACCATACCTACGTGAGTAGCGCAAGAAACCGCTTTCTTACCCTGGCCAGTCACCCATTCTGAGTATCTGAAACCTTGCCTCCCAACGGAAGTTTCGTATCTAGAAAAGGCCTAAATAGGTTATCTGAATTGAGTATTGCAGAAAAGTATTTCGAATCCAAATACCCTAGACCGATTTTTAGCAGTCATCAAAGGGGGGGTCACATCCGAGGCTTTGTTCTTACATTTCATTCGATTTTTTATGTGGCGCGTACCAACCGCAGCGCACAACCCATTTACCAATCGACCCTCACACCTGCTCTGAGAGAGCACGCTTCAACGAACCGACATATGCGAGAAGTAGAAGAAGTAGTCGAATTTCAGCGAGCCCGAAAGAACAACTGGAACGATGAATGGTATCAAGAAAATGCAGAGAAAAAAAACACACCGCCTACGTGGCCAAGCTCTGATCGAGCAATTGAAGAGGAAGCAATAAAATGAGAGAGGCCAGAATACGTGAGTGTGAAGAGATTGAAATACTGGCCGACAGGAAAAAACGCCCGAAAATTTTACCAGAGCGTTAGGTGACTTACGGAAGGTTTCAAGACCAGAACGTTCTTATATAATGGAGAGGACACTTGTCCCCCCTACTGAATGGTAGCAGCACTTAATGTTTTGGAGAAGACGAAAACGAGCCACCAGTTTATGCCGACGGATTCGATGTTCCACTGCCAGACTATGATGAGGTACGAATAGCAATTACGCGCTTGAAAAACAACAACGCTGCTAGAGCTAATGGTCTGCCGTTCGGGCTATTTAATTACGGCGGTTAGGTGCAGATAACGTGCGTGCATCAAGTCTTATGCAGAATATGGTAAGTTGAACGAATGTCCGACGTCTGGAATTTAAGTGTGCTCTGCCCAATCCACAAAAAAGGCGATCCCGCCATTCGCGCCAACTACCGCGGGATCAGCCTTCTAAGCATATGTTACATGGTCTTATCGAGCGTATTGTGTGAAAGACTGAAGCCCACCGTCAACGAACTCATTGGGCCTTATCAGTGTGACTTAGACCTGACAAAAGGAGTTGCCTATATGTCGTGCTGTCTGGATTTGGTATCCCCGCGCGACTAATGCGGCTGTGAAAAATGACGTTGAGCAATACCACCAGCGCCGTCCGAATTGGGAAAGACCAGAGCCTGGAATTGCTGGCGTACGCCGATGACATCGACATCATCGGTAACAAAAACCGCGAAGGAAAAAAATACATGTAAAAAGAAAAAAATTAAGTAATAAGTTTCAAAAACCAAATGATATTAAAAATTCCATATACCTTTTTTTCTAAACCAATAAAAAGTGAAGATTAAAAGAAAATTTAATGAAAAATATATATATATTTAAAAAGAAAAAATTTAAGAATAAGTTTCTAAAAATTAAATGATATTAAAAAATATATTTCATTTTTTACCAATACAATCTAAAAAATATAAGAAAATTAAATAAAAAAAAAAAATGTTAAATATATGATGGTAAAAATTAAATTTAATTTTAAACCAGTAAAAGAAAATTTTACTAACAAAAAATATATACATTTAAAAAGAAAAAGCTTTAAAAATAAGTTTCTAAAAATTAAGTGATATTAAAAAATATGTTTCATCTCTTAACAATAAAATCTAAAACTGATAAGAAAATTAAATTAAACAAAAAAAATTAAATATATGTCACTAAAAATTAAATCAAATTTAATAAAGTTTTTTTTTATATTCTAAAAACTAAAAGAGTAATAAATTAAAAAAAGAAAATTTCCTAAAAATTAAATTAAATAAAAAATCATTTCTAATTAACTGACTCGAAAAAAGGAGGAGGCTATCTATTCGTCGCAATATTTTTGGACTACGTGAACCAATTTCTATAATTATTTTTGTTTTAAGGAAAGGTGGTACCTGGCTCAGGGGTGGGTAATCCCATTCTAATTTGGTATAGATCCGATCATTGGATCATGGAGAAATTCACGGTACTCTAAAAATTGTTGTTTTTCGCTTAAAATTTACTGATTAAAACAAAAAAATTTAAAATTTAAAAAACAAAAAATGTTTCTTATAATTAAAATAACTTAAGAAAAATGTTTACTTTTAAACCAATAAAAGTAAAAAAAAAAAAAATAAATAAAATAATTTCCCAAAAATTAAATGAAATTAAAAAGTTTATTTCTCTTGAAAGAAAAAAATCGAAAACATAAAAATTAAACACATTTTTCTAAAAATTAAAAGAATTAAAAAAATCTTTTTAAAGCAATAAAATTATACAAAAAAAAAAAACAAAACAAATTAAAAAAATGAAAACATTAAATAAGTTCCTAAAACTGAAATTGAATAAAAAATATTTATCTATAGATACATTTTTTTTTAACAATAAAATTTTAAAGCAAAAGAAAGTTAGATAAAATAAAATTAGAAATAAACTTAAAAAAATAATGAATTTAAAAAAATCTGCTCAATAGGCAATCGCAACAGTTGGAGCAGTGCGAGCAAATATATAAGTATACATAAAAGTGGTTTCTGTCAAAAGAGCTTTTCGCCATTGAAAGTTGGCTAGGGAACTATTTTGTATGTAATACTTTCGTGCCAGAATAAACAAAATTCTGTAATTTTTGGCATTATTTTCGAACCTATAAAGGAACGATGGTAACGAAGGGCAATAGATCTAAAATGTTACCGCCAAAAATTCAACGGAAAAAAATAAACCAAATGCGCTGAAGTTCCTTAAAAATCGAACTTCTGCACTTCCCAACGGGGCATGCGCTTTGATTTGAATTCACTCACTCATTCACAATTAACCACTTTTATAGGGGAAAACTTTTATTTTGAATTGTATTTTAATTTATTAACTCCTCTGCAGCCACATTTCCACCACACTATTGTCGTATAAATCGTGCGCCGAACATTAAGGCGGCAGAATGAACTTACACTTACAAGTTACACACATCCCACATACGAAATTTACCACTAATTCCTTCATTTGCTTTATCGTTCATATCCTCTTCAAATGTTTGCCAACTGACACATGACCAGTCAAACTTTTCCCATCAACCCAACGCCGCTTGTCTCACAACGAACACACGTTTTTCGCTGCAATGCCCTGCGCTGCCCTGCAGCATTAAATGACAATTTTGAAAACTAAAAAACAAAAAACGAACGAGGAATAAAGCTAACACACAGTCAAGGAAAGCCAACAGAAAAGGTGTGCAATTTGCGGTGTAATTAAAATCAACACTGTGGCTGCTAAAGTGTAGATTTGCGAAGACATACCCCAAGCAGAAAGCAATGGAGAACGGTTGAAATAGATAAGTAGTACTACAGCACTTTTTAGAAGCATGATATATCTGCTAACGTTTGAGCTACTTTTAACAAAAAAAAAAAAAAACTTGTTTGTTAAAATGGCTGAAATGTCAATAAAAGCGTTAGTTGACGCAGAGAGAAGTAGGGTTCAAGAAGGAGAAAAGGAAGGACAGAAAGGTGATGGAAATCTGAAATGCACAACAAAAATCCAAGAAAGGCATCAAGCAAATGATTTTAAGAACGAGATTAGCTCTCCGACACATGTTTCGATTGGCACATTCGGTACGCATGAGTCTGGCTGGACCCACATGCAAATTGTATGAATTTATATAGAAATTATGTGCAACATTTGTTCAGTTAAACTTATTTATTGTAAGTTATTCAAATATTTACTTAATTTAAAGGTTTTCTTTTTTTATTTTATTATTTAAATACACTGGCGATCAAAACCGGGTGCATGTTCGACATTTTATTACTTACAGTAACATAACTTTTTTAATAATAAGCGGATTGCTTTGAAATTTTCAAAAATTTTTCCTTATTATCTAAGATATAAAGCCCAGTAAATAGAAAAATTAACAAGTGATTCACAGCAAAAACGCAAGGCAACTATCTTCACTCAGTTTTGAACTTTTAGGAAGTATATATCAAGAGGATTATGGAGACTCCTTTGCTTTTAATAGCGATTTTCATACGTCCGGGAATGCTCTCTACTGAGTTTTCTATGATTTCGCTTGGAATATTACCCCATTATAATTTTGCTCACCTCCAAAGCTCTTTCATTTTACTGGAGCTCGCTTGTGCTATGCTAATCCTCTCTTGACCACAGCGCTCAATTTTTCGATAGCTTTGAGGTCTGGGATTTATGCTGGCCACCATGTTAGATTTTTTTCTTGGCATGGTGTTTTTGAAGATGTTAATAAGGTCTTTCCCAAAAATATGCCTTCTTATCGCTTTGGAAATAATTAATTTTCGTTCCATCGGACCATATTACCCCTCCTCAGTTAAAAAGCTCGAATTCTCGTGACTTTTACAAAATTTAAGTGGCAGCTTAAAGGCTTGGGATGTTTTGCTTGCTGGCATTTGGTGTCTTGGGTTAATATAAAAGGTATAATGAACATATCCTCCAAACAAATTTCCGGACCATCGAAAAATTGAGCGCTGTGGTCAAAAGAGGATTAGCATAGCACAAGCGAGCTCCGAGTAACATCATTTTAGGTAACAAGTAATTTTTTGCAAAAAAAACCGACTTCAATTCTCATATAAACAAATAGATATATATACTAGTGAACCCGCATGACGTCAAAACGCCAACATTTAATTAAACTTTTTAAACAGGTGAAACCCTATTAAATAACCTCTAAAAATATTCCTAATGATTAATCGAAGCCATTTCTCAGTGGTGCTTTTAAAGTTTACGACATACAACAATACGACACTTACGACACCGTTGTGAATCCCCCAATAATTTCTTGAAACTCTTTCATTTGACATCCATCGCTCATATTTCATATAACTTATACCCAATAGTTCAATTAAATAGGTGGCAACCCTATTCAAAATATTTCCAAACTACTACCTTCTTAAACCTCTTTCCATATAGCGATACCTTATTCACTTACCAAATTCCTTTACATAATTAAAATTGAATACATTTTTTTTTACATGTGGCAACCCTCCTATACGTAGTTAAGTTATAAAGCCTTTTCAAAACCATTTCGATTGCTACCCATATTTAATAATTGATTTAACTTATTAATTAATTTGAGCTTAATTTCTTAACAGGTGGCAACTTTTTACGAAAAAGTAAAACCTTCTTGAACATCCACACCCTAAAGGCTTCGTTATGCATACTTGGCGTTGCTTGAGAGTTGTCACATAAGGAATCTGTTAAATGAGCTTCGCGTGTAAGCGGTTACCCAACGCACAGTATTACATACGTAAAAGTCTGTAGGTTTTTGATTTCTACGTAAAAATGGTATAGCAGTGCATGCAATGCCAAGTATGCATAACAGAGCCTTTAGCCCTTTAATTTGGTACCTCACTTTTGAAAATCAAACGGACGGTGCGGATCTGAGGGCATTGATTAGTAAATAACTTGAGTATAATTATTTAACAGGTGGCAACCCCTTTCGAAAAAATAAAACCAGTTTGCACATCTACAGGCCAAGCGCTTTAATTTGACACCCCGAACGAACGGTGCAGATCTTTTATGCTGCACAAAAAATGCCTTCGCATATTATATACATAGATATATCTCATGATCCACTGATCGGATCTTAACCAAATTAGTATGGGACCACCTCCGAGATACTACCTTTCCGATGCAAAAATAATTATCGGTTGACGGTAGTAAAGTTGACGGTCGGAAAGTTATGCGGTAACATACATATAAAAAAAATAAATATATATATTCCGACGAACTGATAACCTCCTCCTTTTTTGGAAGTAGGTTAAAAATGCAAATCATCTCTTGCCATGATAGTTCAAAAATTCAAAAGAACACTTTGAAAAACGGTTGCATTCTTTCATTTTAGGTAAAAATTACATAGGAATACATGTGGGTCCAGCCAGACCTATGTGTTACGAATGTGATGTATTAATCAACATCTCTATATATCTAGCTTTATATATATGATACCAACACGATTTTTTACAGATTGGTAATTCACTAAACTTTAGTAAGCTACCTGAAATTTCAAGCCTCTAGCTATATTTAAAGTACCCTTTTTTGTAATTTGAAAATGGAAAAGGCCTGGCTGGACTCATGTGTCAGACGAAGGGTTAGTTTCCGCAACGAAAATAATGGAAATCTCGTGACAGTCTAACACTTCTTAACGCGCTTGAAAGGCCACACGAATGGAATATGAGCTGGAAAGTCTGCTGATGGTAGTCCGCATTAACAGCTATAGATTCCTCTAAATTTGCTTTAATAGTTAAGTAATAACATTTTAGCGCTTACACTTTTTCCATGAGTCCTGAATGTATAAAACAAATGGAGAGATCTACAGTTTCACGCCGCCTCCGAACGGCAAATGAATTTAATGAGATGCCTTTCCATGGCAGAAATATACGCGGAGGTTTGCCATGGCCTGGCGAGGGGCGACCGCTGTTAGAAACGACTTTTTCTAATTTAAGTGTTGCCAGACCAGGGCTCGAACCCAGATGCTACGTACTACGCACCGCTAATCACGCAGCCACAGCGGCCGTCGTCGATGTTTTGGCCCCTTTACAAGCCTTTAGGTACTAGGCTAAGTGCATTTGGAATGGTAAATATTCTTTCTTTTTGCTAGTTGCAGACCCCTGATTGGGAAACTCTTGCTCAAAGCAAATACTAGAGATAGACAGACACAAAAGACAAAACTTTCCAAACCATAGATACCACATCCAGTAGGGAGATGCGCCGTTGACTATCTAATAGCTTAGACAGGCGGCGCCGTTAAACGGCTCGTTGCGGCGGTTCCGGAATAAGTTCTACAGCTAATTCATAAAATTAATGGGAATCAGGAGCATTTTCGATGACAACACTGACCAAAACGGCCAACTGTGGTCTATTGTGGACGAAAAACAAAGGAATGAAAATGAAAAGTAAACATCCGTTCAGCATCTAGGGTAGCTCAGTAAGACCCAGTTACGATCTGCCATGGTTTTTCAAATCCATGACCTCGCAGCTCGGTCGCTACAGTTTGCCGGGGTACAATTTCGATTGGATAAGTAGCGCCATTAATGTGCATTAACGTTGCCGTACGTCTATGCTATTAGAAGCTGCTTTAAACTGTAGAATATGTCTAACGCCATTGCCTTCAACTTTAGTGTAAATTTTAAGGTTCGTCGACTTTACGCTCTCGTTGCAAAAGAGGGCAGTGTCTTGGACTCAAATAATATCACAAAGAACCTATTAACTATCCTATGCATATTATTACTCTATTCTATAATTTTAAAAAATTATTTTCTTTCTATTATCTTATATTTATTATTTTAATTGTATTGTTTTTACTAACCTCGCTATTATTGTGATCCACCGCTATAGCCACGTTCGCTGGTATTTTGTCGATTACTCTGTTTACTTTATTGACAAACTATAAAAAAAGATAGATATAAATGCAATTTAGACGTAAGAAATATGAAATGAAGAAATATATAAATATGCTGGCAGCAGAAATAGGCTGACTTCCAAAACGTCAATTGCATTGCATACGTACAAAGTTTAATGTTCCATAACGCCGAACTACAATTGGTTGACAATGTACACTTTTCCAAAACCCTCCGAAAAGTTATCGAAACGCATTGCTAGCGCAATCAGCGCATCAGAAACAAAGTTGATGCTTCGTTTGTTATTGGTTACCATTGGTGTTTTAAAAATGCAAAATTCCGAAATGGTGATTATTGTTTTATTAAATATTCCAAATATGCAATGTATATGGTTGCAATGTTTCGCTACTCTGCATATGCAAAGAGTTTAAATACCGCAGTAGAACAGTATCCAAACATTGTATTGGAACGTTTTGGAAGTCAGCCATAATATCTATTTTGACCAGTTTTGGGTATAAGTATTTCCTTTGTTTATTTTTAATTACTATATATATAATACACGAAGGCATTTTTTGTTCAGGATAAAAGATCTGCACCGTTCGCTCGATTTTCAAAAATGTCAAAATTTAAGCGCTTGGCCTGTAGATGTGCAAGCTGGTTTTATTTTTTAGAGTGTGGCCACCTGTTGAAAAATTTAATTCAAATTATCTAAAAATCAATGCCATCATATTCGCAACGTTCGTTCGATTTGCCAAAATGAGGTTAAAAGGCTTGGACTGTATGTGCAATAAGGTTTTACTTTTTCGATAAGAGTTGCCAGCTTTAAAAACTTATATTCAAATTATTAAAAAAATTAATCAATTATTACAAAATGGTATGAACCGAAATGGTTTTGAAAAGCTTTTGTTTCTTAGCTGAACTATAGGAGGGGGGTTTCCACCTGTTTCAAAAATCATATTAGGTACGAAAAATATGGTGATACATATGGGTACCATACGAAAGGGGTTTCAGGAAGTATTAGTTTGAAAATATTTTGAAGAGGGTTGCCACCTGCTTGAAATGTCGAATTTAGTTTACTTATACACAGATTATATGAAACATTAAAATATGGATGTCATACGAAGGAGTGTTAAGAAATCTTTAGTTTGACCATTTCGAATGTTTGAAGAGGGTTGCTACGAGATTGAAAAGATACATTAGAATTATTCATTTATTTAGGAGGGTTGCCATATGTTCGAACAATCAAATTCAAACTAGTTCTGCAGTTTATTGCATTACATGTGTATCACAAGATTTTAGTTTGGGAATACCTTTGAAAGGGAATTTCAAAAATGAGATTTCAAACTAGAGACATAACCTGTAGATATGTGGTAAAGTTTTTATTTTTTATTTTTAATTAAGAACTTTTTTCATCGGTATAGAGTGATTTGAAATTTTATGAAACTAAAAACATGTACTATGCCAGACTGCTATTCACTGGCACTCGGATCTCTTAAAACTCTGACTAACATTTGGAATATTTTTTAAGTTTTGAAATTAAGTTTTGGGCGTTTAAACGTCATGCGGGTTCACTAGTTTTTTTATAAAAGTATAACTAGTTATACAGCAAACACCATATAAATGCACATTTCAAACTTTGTGCAACAGTTTTAATAATTCAAAAAATGTTCACATAAATTTCAAAATTTTTCTTATGAATTTTGAGAAAAATTTTTGGTATGCAGTTTTATAGGTCTTTAAATTTTGGTATAATAGTATAATAAATAAATTTTGGAGAGACTAGTCTCGCATTTTTTCGATCGAAATTCCTTCCTGAAAGACTGAAAAGGATTGAGCTACGAGCCCTTCTGGGGCTGATTGCGGGGCACAATCTATTTGCGCGAGATATGGTCACTCTATCTACCACATACCACAGAGCATTTTCTCTGCAGCTGTTTCTCATCATGTACGAAAAGTACAACGGTAAATATTGTTTTTTTTTTCGGCCGTACGCAATTCCGTTCTATTCCATTATACATATGTATGTGTATTCCCGAGCATTGACTCAAAAATATCCTAAGAACACAAACACATGTTTCCGAATGGATTACGTTGAAATTTGTTGCTTTATCACGGCAAATTCTTCGAAGACAAACAGTTTTAATTTCCACATTATTCAACACATTTTTTTGCTCATTAAGTATCGATGCGTACCAGTGTTTACCAACCAGTAAATGTGTTTTTAATTGACTGAGCTTTCATCGAAAATCCCGCTCGTTTAATCACATTATCTGGGGTTTCCTACTGATTTGTGACAGGAAATTCGCTATGACTGCATGCAGCTACTTCTCAGGCGCGAAAGGAAATAAATAGAAGTCCCAATAAAATGTAATTTACGCAAGGTTCGTTGTCCTAAGCTCAACTACTCAATTACAATATTCCTAATTGAACTAGTGATTGTTGTGTGTACTTACATACACAGGTATTTACCATAGGTTTGTGAGAAAGATAATCATGTACACATTAGCTAATTACCAAATGAAATTTAGTTACACAAGCGACAAATTAGAGCAGATAGCACAATAATTTTATAAGCAGTATATTTGCTTAAGTATACCAATAGTTTGTAGTGACATAATCAATAATCACAAATCACACGAATTAGTTTGAGTTGTGCTGAAACTTAAGCGATTTATGAAAATTCGAACTTAATTCGAACACAGCTGATTGAAAGATGAGTTGAGCACGGCAAAATGCAAAATAAATGAAAAATGTGTGTTGCATCAATTTCAACGTGATTTTGGAGTCTTTATAATTGCAAAACAAAGAAAAGGTTAGGCGAAGAGTTCTCAGAGGCCATTCCAAACGTCCCCGAATAAATGTATGTGTATAAAATAGTATACGTAATAATAATAATAGTTTGGCGCTTACACATATGTTAGTGTTTGGCCGAGCTTCTCCTCCGACTTGTGGCGTGCGCCTTGATGTTGTCACACAAAGCGGAGGGACCTACAGTTTTACGCCGACTCCGAACGGCGATTGTATTTTAATGAGAAGCTGTTTTTCATGGCAGAAATACACTCGGAGGTTTGCCATTGCCTGCCGAGGGACGACCGCTGTTAAGAAAAAACCGTTTTCTATATTTTTTGGGATGTTGCTTTGACCTGGGCTTGAACCCAGGTGCTGATGTGTGAAAGCGCGCACTGCTTACCACTACACCACAGCGGTCGACAAAAATAGTATACGTACCCGGCAAAAAATGGGACTAGGTTAAATACTAGTACTAGCATGTATGTACATATGTATATGCAGATCAAACTATGGGTGCGGTTTAGTTATTTGTCCATTGATTTGGGATTGTTGTGTCCAAACCAGGGACCGAGCATAACAGTTATTGCTGAAAACTCTCATGGAAAAATTCACTATGTAGGATGAATGTTCTACAACTAAGTGATAAATACCAATCGATTTCTTTTTTCACCGAGACTAAAATTTGAAAATAAGTTTTTATTTGCAATTTTTATGATAAATTAAAAAAAAAACAATTATTTTTTATTTTTATATTATATATCTTAGATAACACTTATTGAAGACTTTTATTTATAAAAGTCACCAATAAAAATCAGTCAGTGACTTTTACTTTTAAAAGTCATCAATATAAATCAGTTATATAAATAATATAAATAAAAGTCTTCGATAACTGTTATCTAAGACAAATAATTTAAAAATCAAAAATAACTGTTAGTTGCAGATTATTTAGATAAAAATCAAAAAAAAATGTTATTTTGGATTTATAAAATAAAAGTCAGAGATAGTGGTTATTTAAGGAGTACTTAAATAAAAGTCTAAAAGTAATTGTAAAAGAGCGATTTGCTTAATAAAACTTGTAACTGTTACGGTCCCTGGTCCAAACGCGTGACCCGAACCTAAACGTTTTAGCATACACGTGTAGTCAAAGAAATAAACTTTCCGCCCCCTATTCTCATCAGGCAAGATAGAAAGGAGAATTTTACTTAGTAAGTGTTATAATCTCTAACCCACGCAGAAGGAAGTTCTGCGGAAAAATACTCTAGTCTGCGTAGCCGGACTTGGATTGATGAGGGTTACTATTCCTAAACGCGGCCTAAAGCCACCAAAGTGTAAGGTTTCCTATGCAAAAATACTGTGGATGGCATAACCTCATAAAAGCAAGAAAAATTGCTTCTTGCGCTTCACTTTTGTGTTTTTATCCCTAAGATAATATTTTTTTTTTCTTTATGAATTGAACCAACAAAAGAAAACAATACTTACATTTTATGATTTTCTTTTAACTTTACACAATTTCACCAGGTACAGAAACTTACGGCGTTTTCGTTTTTACAAAAAAAAAAAAATTTGCCTTCTCATTGCCCTCTTTCTAGTATTTGTGCGTACCAGGTAGAGCGGAGGTAACCTTTTTCGGTAGAAACGAAAACGGCATAAGTTATTATTTGCGCAACGTTATCGAAAAAAATCAATATCGCTGCCAGTGATTACCGTTATTATTATGTACATGATTTTATAAATATTTATGGATTTTAAGAAAATATTTGCCAATATATTAATGATATTTATATCAATCGTGATATTACTCGCTAAAGTAATCGATATTTTATCGATAAATAGTTACGTTTTTATATCGATATATTGAGCCATGTTAAAATTGATAAACATATGTATTTATCGATATTTCTATTGGCACATTTATCAATTATTAAACAACTAGTGAACCCGCATGGCGTTAAGATGCTAAAATTGAATTTCACTTAAACAGGTGGCAACTCCATTCAAAAACCTTAATAAATATTCCAAGGGTTTCATTTAAATCCGTCCAGAGGTCTCGAAAGGTGTCGGTTTTTTTAATTCCTCAAAATTCAAGTCACCCTGTACCGCTAAAAAAAGTCATAACTTCAAAAAATAAAACCTTGTGGCATATGTATCTATAGGCCTTGTTCTTTAATTTCACATCTCTTGTTTAAAATTCAAAATAACGGTGCAGATCTGATGACGTTCAAAAAAAAAAATTGGTTATTCTTAAAAATTTCAAAAAAAAATATACAAATCAGTTTTTTTTTTTTTGGTATGTTATGTTATGGAAAGAGAAGACATCTAACGGCGTCAAATTGCGGCCAAATGACATGACCGAAAGAAGAAAAATCTAACAGGTGGCAGCCCTAGACAAAAATATATTTTCAAACCAAAGTTTCCAAATTTTGACACATATATACAGTGGCGGTCAAAAATGGATGAATGGTGTTTCGGTTTTAATATTTACAATATTTTTCAAGCTACAATTTTTTTGATATTTTTTACACAAACAATTTTCATCTAAATTTCTTATTTTTAGAAATTTTTTGGTAGGCATCTAACAAGCTGATAAAATTCTAGTAAAATAAATGGAGGTTTTGAGCGGCTAAAAAATCGCACTGATTTTTAATAATTTATATTTTTTTGCTGACGGCTTTTACGGCTTTTTTCCTATAAATAGCGAAATTTAGGATTTTTTTTTTTGCAAAGGGTGGAAAAAAGTGCAGAACGTTGTCAACAAAAAGTAAATTATTAGAAATCAATGCGATTTTTTAGCCGCTCAAAACTTGCACTTATTTTACTAGAATTTTATAAGCTTTTTAACTGCATACCGAAAAAACTTCTAAAAATTCTGGTCAAAAAGCTCGAAATTGAGATAAAAATTTGTGGAATTTTCTGTATATAGTTTGAAAGTGTGATTTATACAGTTTATGCTAAAGCGTGAACCACATTTCGATAAAAAATTAAAAAAATAAGATCAGCTTGAAAAACGTTGTAAATATTAAACACGAAACACCATTCACCCATTTTTGACCGCCACTGTATATCTATTGTCTAATTGACTCAATTTAAAATCGATATCAATAGATATATATATAATTGAATTTTGGAAGAACTACAAAAATACAAACAAAATAGTTCTTTTTTAATGTATGAAGCACAGCAGAGTAAGTCAGTGAAAATCTCGACTATTTATCACAGCGAAATTCAGACGACAGGGAAATTTGTGTTTTCAGTTTTTGTGCTAAATTTTGTACATACTGGTGCACATTTGTTGTTATTAACCTAGTACGCATACATACATATGTACATGCATGCTTGAAATATGATAATATTCCAAGTGCCCAATTATTACAGCCAAGTTATTAGTTGTTGTAAAATTAACAACATTTCTGTTGTAACAACATTACACCGGTACAACATACAAAAGCTTCCCAACTCTAATACTGGACGCAAGGCAAGAATATGAAATAAAAAAAGAAAACATAACAGTACAGGACAAGAATCTCAGCAATCTATGTACACCTACGACCGAGTAAACAATTACTTGCCACATTGACTGTGCCTTATGCCAAACATGAACAAGACAGACTACTGAACAAGTTAAGGAAGACAATGTTCAGGCCAAACTACAGAACAACAGCAACAACATTAAACAAAAGAGCTATACATACATCTACATACATACATATACTTATGTGGTAACATTATGGTGCTTGTCCAATGGAATTTATAGTGATGAGCTGCAGCAGGTTTGTATTGGAAATTGACAAGCAAGCCGAGTGGATAGAAAGCATTTATACAATGGTGCTTACATACATATCTATAGTATGTATGTAGATATTTATAGTATATGCACTACATAGCCAAAGGATGGCGGAAATTTGAGTGACAGTCACTAGTCACTACGTTCATGACAATGTGCAAAGAATGTGCGTACATAGTAGATTCCGGGTTGTAGCATAGCTTAACTTGGTTAAACAAAAGTCAACTAAATTTTTAACCTTTGTGCTGAAATGGACGGATAAGCATATCCTACAGCTATCCATTAAAACAGAAGGATATTTGTGAGTAATAGTTGATGAAGTTAATTTGGAGCCATCGAGAGCTTCGTTATCAGATTGAAATTGTGTATAATTTTAGATTTTAGTTACTTTTTCGTTATTTTACCAATTTTGAGAGTGTGAGTCTTTTTTTTTTGCATAATTGTGGTAGCTACCAGCGTAAAGTAAAACTTAATTGGACATAGCCACAGTGGCAGGCTGGGTTAAAAGTTTTTTTTTTTTAATATGGATACACAACGAGAGTGTGTTTAGACGCTAAGAGCCAATATTTTTAGTATGCAGAGATGACAAAAATGTATTTCCAATTTCAAAAAGAAAAGAAGAAAGTAACGAGTACTTCCATTCAATCTATTATAGTAGGTACATACACTAGGCGACAAATGAAAGTGATCTAATAATAAAATATTCACAATTATTTTCATTAAACATTTTCTTACATTATTTATTTATGAAAATATATATCATTCTATAATATAAACCATATAAATCTAAGTTTCACACTTTATATAAAGTTCCCGAAAATTCAAAAAAAAAAAAATCATACAAAATTTCAAGTCTTTATGCAGAATTTTTAGAAAATTTTCGATTATGCAATTTTGTAGCCCATTCAATTAAAAAAAGTAAAAAAGGGCATCCAAATTTTCAAATTTTATGCAGAATTTCTAGAAAATTTTCCAGTGTGCAATTTTGTAGCCCCTTCAATTTTAGTCTAGTAAAGCACAAGTTTTAACCGTATAGAAAATCGCGTTGATTTTTGAGATTTTTTGTTTTGTTTTGGAAACTGCTTTTGCGGTTTTTTTTTTATAATAAGTGCAATTTACAAAAACTTGCGTTGTTATTTTGAAATGTTGTTGCTAACGCTCTCCCGCATTTAATTTCATAAGAAATTGATGCTTATATGGAAAAAAGCGCAAAAATCCGTCTCCAAAGAAAGAATCTCAAAAATCAACGCGATTTGGTAGACGGTTGAAACTTGTATTTATGTACAGTTATCCACAAAATAAAAAGGGCGCGATATTGTTACCAGTTTTGGCTATTGGTCTTTTGTTTTTTTAATGTTTATTATATTTTTTTATAAAAGTCTAGCTGGTTATACAACAAACACCATATAAATTTACATTTCAAACTTTGTACAAATATGATAAAAATTCAGCAAATTTTCACCAAAATTTTAAATTTTTAAATCAGAATCTTCAAAAAAATCTTGGTACTATGTAATTTTGTAGCCCATTTAATTCTTGTCCAACGAAATGCAAGTTTCAAGTTGGTTCAAATTCCCGTTGATTTTTCAGAATTTTTTTGGTTGAAAGTGTTTGACGTTTTTTCCATACAAAGCAATTTTTTAGTGGTCATAAATCATGTCCAAGTTATATAAATATAAATATGTAAATAACCAAAAATTTGTGTCGTTTCTTTTTCTTAATTATGACCAATTTTTCATTGACCAAAAATAAATGTCAAATTTTATATTAATTGATGTAATTTCTAAATGACTAGAAATTTTTTTCCTGTTTTTTAGTATTAAAAATTTTTAATTTTTTTTAAATTATCAAAAATTTATGACTAGATTTTAAATGATCAAAAATGTATGTCCAATTTTAAATTGGGCGAACTTAAGTATACTTTTAAATCATCAAAACTTTCTGCCCAGTTTTTATGTAACCACTAATTTATGCTTAGTCTATACATCACCAAAAAATATTTTCACGTTATAAACTGCAAAAATTTTATGTTTAGTATACTTTTGAAATTACCAAAAATGTATGTTTACATTTAAACTACCAAAAATTTATTATAAAATGTTGTTAAAATCAGAAAAAAATATTTACTATTTTTAAACGCCAAATATTTGAGTATACCTTTTAAACTACTTCAGAATTTATAACTAATTTTTAAATGGCCAAAAATCTATGTCCAGTTTTTATGTAACCAGTAATTTGTGCTCAGTACATTACAGAGAATTATGTTCACGTTTAAACCACTAAAACTTTTTGTGCACTACACTTTTGAAATTACAAAAATGTATGATAAAATATTGTTAAAATTACAAAAAAGTTAGTTTCTTTTAAACAACAAATATTTTAGTACACCTTTTAAATGAATAAAAATTTATAACTAGTTTTTAAATAACCAAAAGATTATATTAAATTTTAATATGGTCAAAAATTTAAGTCTTATTTTTAAATTTAAAAAAATTTATATCTAGTTTTTACGCACCAAAATTTTTTTCTGTGCGGAAAAACACTCCCTTTTTGAAAACAAAAACAAAATCATGCCGAAAAATGTATGACTGGTTTTTTAGATAACCAAACATTTATGGCCACATAAAATTGGCTAAAATTTTATGTCCATTTTTCAAATGATTAAAAAAAATTGTTTACCAAAAATTTGTGACTAGTTTTTTTAATAACCAAAAATTTATGTCCAAATTAAAATGGCAAAAATTGTGTGACCACTTTTTAATTGACCAAAACATACATATGTATAACTATATATATCATTTACAAATAATCAAAAGTTTGTGTCCAATTTTTAAACGACTAGGGCTTTAGCCAAGTTTTTTAATTAACAAAAAATATGCCCAATTTTCGATGATTTAGTTTTGGAATTAACAAAAATTTATGTTTTCACTTTTAAGGATGCACCGGTTAGGTTAACCTGGCTGTGCTCATCCAGCACTGGAAAAAAGTACGCATTTAAGCCAACGTGAGCCCATTGTGATGCCATATTGACACAGTTTGTCGCTCTGCGACGCCGTGCTGAGATATGCGGGAACTCTTATTTTAGATAAATTTCACACGGATTAGCAGAAATACTTTTTTATAGCTTTTGCTTCATTAAAACAAAATTTTTTGCTCGCTTTAAAAATTCATTGCTAAATTTTAATTTAAGACTAGAAGTGTTACCACTTTACTTCCTAGGCGACGGCAATCATATAAAATAACAATTAAGTGAAAATTATAAACAAAATGCGAAATGTGAAAGAATCAAAGCTGCGCGGAAATAAAAAGCAAAAAACGGGATACTTAACTGCTTATTATTAAACGCTTTAGTGTGGAATCGAGTTAATTGAATTTATTTTTGCAGCGTCCCATTTAGTGCCTGCAGCAACGCGAAAAAATGAAGAAAAAATTATGTAATGTGAAAAAAATTGCTCGCTTTCACCCACACTTTTTTAAGCAGCTTGGCAAATGACTTACTTCAAGCACGCGTTTCTACCCCCTAACAACAAGCGTGTTGTTTTAGTGTTACAAGCAATGTTTTACGCTTGAGGTCAGCTAGGACACTACCAACCGGCAAGCCAAAGTGATTAAATATCCTTCGGGTGCGTTTATCTATATACTTTCCTGTGGTATATATTTATGTACGCTGAGCGATTTGTTTACTTTTTTGTTTATTTCCATGTTTCAAGCATCGTTAAGTACATTTTAAATGCGCCTTTTAGAGTAGTAGTAGTAGTAGCGTTGAGCAGAAGTCGGCACGCTTAATGAAATTGTTTTACGTGGAAGTAGTTGGTGAAGAATTAATGGGGATAAATGGCGTTTTAAATGAAGATGCTATGATTTATGCTTAGATGCACACATACATATGTACATTAAGGTCAGACGATGGCAAGCTTTAACAAAAGGGATTAACTCGTATCGCTTGCCATATTATGTGATAATGAGCATCTAACTTAGTCCTAAACTCAATTTCGATCTTACTCTTAATATGAATATTAATCTTAATCTTTATCTTAATCTAAACATCAATTTTAATCTTAATCTTAATATTAATCATAATGTTAATCTTGATCCAATCTTAATTTTAGTTTTATCTTAATCTTAATTTTATTCTTAATCTTAATTTTAATCTTAATCTTAATTTTAATCTTAATCTTAGTCTTAGTCTTAAATATAATCTTAATATCAGTCTTATTCTTAATCTTAAACTTAATCTCAAAAATAGTCTTAATCTTAATGTAAATCTCAATCTCAGTCTCAGTCTCGATCCTAATCTTACAGGCATGTTCTGCAAACGATATCTTAATCTAAATTTTATTCTTAATCTTAGTCTTAATCGTAATGTTAATCTCAATCACAATCTCAATCTCAAACTTAAACTGAAACTTAAACTTAAACTTAAACTGAAACTTAAACTTCATCTCAATCTCAATCTCAATCTCAATCTCAATCTCGATCTCAATATCAATCTTAATCTTAATCTTACCCTTAATCCTAATAGCAATCATACTCTTAATCAGGTCTGACCCCGGCCGCCTTTAACTTCTCTTACATTTGTCTTCTTCAGGTCAGTTCCCTCCGCTCTATGGACATTGTTTTGCAGCTAAGAGTCTGGCTCTTTGCTATTCTAAAGTGAATGGAATGATTTGGTATTCAAGAAAGCTTGTTATCCAGCGGCATTTGGTATGTCCACTCCTTTGCGCCGGGAGCAACTGCATACCACTGAGTATTTCGTGTTGTCGAAAGCACCCTCCAGCCTTTCATTCTTAAAACAAAAACAGTAATTGCAGGTAATTCGTATGAAAGCGATAGAAAAAGTTCAGATTGCTCAAAATGAAAGTTTGCAATCAGCTGAGCGAGTTCCTCGAGATTAGTATTGAATTATGAGCCGAGATGTTCAAAGCTTAGTTTAGCGACAGCAGGGCAGCCCAGAAAGAAATGATGAGATGATTCCACCTCATCACCAAACACCGTGCCTATAGGACAGTGCCCGGTCAGGTCGCCTGCCAAAACAGCGGACAGGCACTTAGCTGACTTAAGAAGCCCCTTTAAATGGAAGGTGTTTCCATTCAACGCTTGTTGAGTCTATATCTTCAGGAGTACTTCTATGCACCCCTGTCAGGATGAACGGCCTCAAGCGTGTACTGTCTAGCCAGTTCAACAGCCTTGGAGTTTCCTGCAAAGTCACAGTGGCCTGAGAGCTAAATCAACTTGATTTGTTGTAATTTTCGATGATCGAGAAAGAGAGGTGAGGCACTCCCAGACGAGTTTCGATCGTAACATGAGCGATCTCAGTGCCCTGATTACCACTTGATTGGCAAAGTAGGTACATACATATTTGCGCTTATGATGCGTAGCGGAGGCATATCGATGGCCTACTTTAAAGCGGAGGTCTCTGACTGAAATGCGCTGCAGACATCAGGTAACCTAAATGTACGCTTTAGGGAAAGTTTCTGACAGAAAATATCTCTCCAAACTCTGATGTCGTCGAACTTCGATATATGCGTGAAAATGTTAATGAAGCCTCTGCTCCAGAGCCTGCCACTTTTTCATTCACTATTTAGGGCAATGTTTCTGAGCAAATGAAGTCAAGGCTTCCAAGGTGAAACGAGTACTTCTTTGTTTCATGGCGGTAAGGACTGCGGAAGCCTTAAGCTCTATGTCAGCTGCTGAACTAAAGTGTACTTTCTGTCCAAGATCAC
>NW_023458557.1:85840578-85846913 GCF_013731165.1 Rhagoletis pomonella
TTGGAGTGACTGTGACAGTTTAAAGTACCACGTATTCCGTTTTATTATTCTTGATGAAAATGGACAGCATCTTCTTAAGCGCTAATTACTATTCAATCGTAAAGAACCAAAGGTTTGCTTTCGTCGCTTTCAGTTGCAATTAAAAAGCTCAATCAATATGATATGTTTACCTACTAAGTATGTATGTATGTACATATCATATCCACCTATTATCCTTTATGAGGTAATTTGAAATAGAATCCATTGTTGTAGTGCCTATTAATTAACTAAGAACCAAATGTATACAAGACCTACATATGTACTATGTACTAATTATGTAGGTGCAATAGGGTGGTCCAAAAATGCATGTGAAAAGGTAAAGTTGGAATTTTTATGCTCTCACCCACTAGGATTGTTCTGTACCGAAAAAATATACCCCTATTCTTTTATTTTGACATCAAAAAATATTTAGAGGTCGTTCAAAGCGCTCAAAGTTTTCTATGTATTTTATAAAGGAAAAAACCACTTTCCGCAGAAATCGTATAGAATTCTTGAAAATCCATAATTTTCGATCGGAAGACTCTGCTTCTCTTCAGGAGATTCCCAGTAATAATACCCAATTATTTATTTAACCATTTTTTCATATTAACTATATTTTATAGGTCGGCCAAAACCCCCAGAAAATGCCAGAAAATGCAATGACGGGATACATAACAAATCGTTAGTATTAAAAAATAATTAAATAAACAATTCTATACCATTTCTATGAAAAGTTGTCTTTTCACCATATAAAATAAATGGAAAACTTTGAGCGATTTCAGCGACCTCTAAATACTTTTTTGATTTCAAATCAAAAAAGGGTATAGTTTTTCGATATGGAACAATCGCAGGGGGTGAGAGCATTAAAATTCCGACTTTACTTATTTTGGACCACCCTAGTTTGCATACAAGCCTAAGCACTTAGCCATTAACCCTAACCGCTCTTGCATTCATCGATACTACAACAACTAAATATGCACTAATAAACGCGCTTGCACTTTCGCTAACTTTCTTTAATTTCTTTAACTACTTTGCTTTTCGATTGTTGATCAATGCTATTATATGCGTCCTTAAGTCATATTTATAGCTGATTTTGTTGCTATGGTTTCAATGAAGTAAAACTTTCTTTCATCGTTGTTGTTGTTGTTGTTGTTGTTTCAAGCTTCACACGTTTATCAACTAATTGTTTAAAGGTCATTAAATGTTGGTGTTGCTTTTGTTGCTGCTACACTTACTATACATTTATATGTACATATGTAAATAACTATTGCAGCTGGCCACCTTAATTGAATGCTTCTCCTCTGAGTGGCATTGATTTTAATCCCTTAAATGAGGCAATAAATTATCGAAGTACGACAAATTTCAATAATCATAATTAACTTTAAAGGCTGCACAAACAATTGTGTGTATGACTTGTTGCATACAATACATGCGTTGCTGCTGCTTTATGAACAGCTGTGCTCTGTTTCGTACACCATTGCTTGCAAGTTGCACTGGCTTGAGTTCAATTTAACATCAATATCGACAAAAAGCTGATTACATGAACCAGAAAGCGCACTGAGGAAAAAAATTTGGTAAACTTTTGCCATTTATAACTTAAAGCAAACAAGTAATTTTTAGCAAAAAAAAAAACCGACTTCAACTCTCATATAAAAAAAAAAAATATATATATATATCCACTGATCGGATCTTAACCAGATTAGTATGGGACCACCTCTGAGACACTACCTTTCCGATGCAAAAAGAATTATCGGTTGACGTGGTCCAAAGTTATGCGGTAACATACATAAAAAAAATCAAAAAAAAAAAAAAGATTCCGTCGAACTGATAACCTCCTCCTTTTTTGGAAGTCGGTTAAAAATAGATTGTCTTCTTTCTTCTTCCTGTTTCCACGACTTGTTTATTCGTCTTTTTTATTGTTCTTTGATTATGCTTCTTATCTGTTCTTCATTTTAAGTTTTCCTTCTGCTTTTATTTTTCTTCTTTTCTTTTTTTTCTTTTAATTTTTTTTTCTTTTAGTTCTTCGTTTTCTTCTTCTACTTTTTTCCTTTTCTATATTTTCTTTTCCATATTCTTCTTTTTCCTCCGATTCTTCTTATTCTTCTTCTTCTTATCAATAAATTTCTTATTTTTATGCACCCAGAATTTAAAGGTCTTACCACTAATGTATTTCGGCCTGCCTCTTTTTATTACGAAAAATATTTTCCAGTCCGATCTTTAGGTCCCTATATCGATTCCACACAGCTCGCTTTATCGCAGATCGCAGCATGGGCCTGTAGGCGACATCCTTTGCCATCTGCAACGCCGTGACATTTCTCACCACTTTTTCCTCCTTGGGGTCGCTAAAATCCAACTACTTCTTCGACGACGATACGTAGTCAGCGGCAAATATGGTGTCGGGTTGTAGAAGACTTACTAAGAGAGCGGGTGTGAGGTTCGAGTAGGGAAGATGCTGGAACACAGAGACCAGTGCATATCTTGGCTGCAACCACGCAGTGGTCCGCGGATATTCCTATGCTGGAATCTAGTGCTACAGACCACTATGTTTCGGGGCTCAGCGAAGTTGTCAGCCTAAGGCCGAGGCCACCCAATGAGCGACAAAGTGGCGTGCGGCTGAGCAGTGAACGGCTTAAAATTAAAACATTCGCTATTGAAGTGGCCACGCAATGAGTGTCCTGTGAGCGGCATTTCTGAACGGTTGTGCGGCGCCGCTCAGGAATTAAAGCCGCTCACCGCCAGCAGAGGTTTCGTGTTGTAGGCTGAGTATACGCTCACAAATAAATGATTTGTATGAAGTGGCAAAGCCAAGCTTTCACAAATCTTTGGGAGCTGCTCTTCCTCCTTGGCGAGGGTGCAAATGAGGTAGATGCGGAGGAAGCTCGCTTTCGCGCCGATCGTAGTTAGATGCTTGCTCACTGGGGCGTACAACAGCACTTGGCGACGAAGTCTCTCTTGCAGCGCAAGTCCAGCACCGAAATTACGCTTCCTTATTTCATAGATGCGGTCCTGTAGTTTTGTTTTTACCTTTTCTATACCTACGAAGGTCTTGGATGTTGATGATATCAGACTAAATGCAGCTTCTCGTGTTAGAGTCCGTATATTCCAGGTGCATTCCCTCAAAGCGTAGTACTTTCTACATTCGCCTTGGTTGTCCTACGAGTCAAAATTTGCCTTTCCATTAGTAGGAATTTTCTTGTGGCTGACCACAAACCTAGCGCACAACCAGAACCGGGGAGAATTTTCGAGTACACGTTTATACAGCGAGCCGCCTTGTTCGAGATAGACGCCCGCTTACAACCGCACTTCTTGGTGAACGGACGCTGCAGACTTCGTCGGAGTGGCTCCGCTAAAGCCTCCTTTCTTTCTGCCGTGACCCAGGGCACCTCCACGAGTTGATTACCGCATCTCGCACATGGGTTGTTTCAATTGGCCGGATTGCACGAACGCGCGCGCCATACTAGGAATTCAGTATAGTCGAGCAGCTATGTATAACTCTAAATTTATTCACAACGCTTCGAAATAGCAGCAGCCTGAAGATCATCTGCTCTGCACAGTTTTTATTAAGTAGGAAGAATGTTTTTCAAGGTGCTTGAACATTTACTTTATTTAGAAGCCATGCATAAATTTTGCAAAGTTATCGGAATTTTTATTAAAAATGAAAAATAATCAAAGCAACTGTTTCCTTCCCTCTTTTCCACCTCATCACTAACAATCCTTAACTGTTCCTTTTATGTACTCTGCGTACAAAAAAATACCTTTTTTTGTTGATGTAACAAGTCCTCCCTTTGTCCTCCTCATACGACTTCTCAATTTCCACAAACACTTTTGAATTGCCATCATTTGTAATGGCAATTCAAAAGACATTTGTAACACATTGCAGCATTCAATGAGGAGTCCTTGCGAATTGCCAGCACCAATTTGGATCATTTAGCAATGCCATTCATTTCGCAGTGCACTGCATTGCTCCACAGCTCAGTCATTAAGAGTACCAACCCCAAAGAGTTCTTCACAGGCAGTTCAAAATCATTTTTCAATAGTAAAAAGGTTAGTTACCGCCTTTAAATGCTACTCATCACTGCTGCATGCTGCATACATATGTATGTAGAACGTCTTGTTGAGGTAGCAAGCAGCAGCAACGACAGCTATTACTTAGCAGCATCCTTTGGCCGCATACTACTTAGATATTGACAAAGAAGTCGCTGCCAAGGTGCTGACATCTGCTGCCACCTGGACAGCAAATGCGAAGAATTCATTTTCGTTTGTTTGTTTGAAGAAAAATGAAGTCAAGGTTTGTCACTTCATAATAGCGAGTCAACTCTTTGTCCTGTCCCTTTCAGCAGCAGCAAATAAAGTGTACGCAACTCCTTTTATCGACTGCATAAATTAGTTCAGCAGCTGTAGCAGCAGCAGCAGAGTTGAAATTGGCAGCAGCTATGCTCGTGTCATTGAATTTTGGTTACTACTTTGGTTGTTTGTGCAGCCAAGGACAGTAGGTGGCTTTGGCAATCATACGCCATTTCAATTTTTGCCAAGCATGTTTGGATTTCTATTTTATTGCATCTTTTCCTTTTCATTGTCGACACTTTGTCGCAGCTGTTGTTAAAATATGGCAACTCTCTCTCACTCCACATACACACGCACACACAAACAAAACTCTGTGTTGGCTTCATATTTGGCAGCAACTCCTTTAAACGATTTCATAACTTACATAAATGTTGCTCTTTTAATACAAATGAAAAATGTCGAGAATAGCTCACCCGCTTTAGTTGGCGTGGCGCCCAAAATGAGAGCGTGTGAAATTTTACGTTGGCGTAGGTATGAATAGCAACGAAGGCTGCCAACTTTGCATACCAAAATTTCGAGTGAAAAGTTCACAACAAAAAAAAATAAAATAAAAATGGGGGAAAAGATCAAAGAGGGAAAGAAAATAAAATAATGAAACGGTTGAAGTAACCTTCGAACGACTTATTTAAATTACCGTTTTTATTTTGACTTTTTTCCCCTCTCCTTCATCAGCTCCTACAGCTTCATCGTCTTCACATAAAAGCGTTGACAAATTTTTCCCTTTCATTATCAATTACGCCAGAGTATTTTAAGTACTTCGAAAATTGCAAATATCTACTAAGAAATTTTGAAAGCTTTTCCTTTGACAAATTTCCTAAGCAAAGCCTTTTAATATTTCAGCAAATGCGCCGTTTTAATGGCAGTTTAATAATTTACACTTGCAATGGAAAGTAGCGGTAATGTAGATTTTAATGACATGCCAACCAGATTATGGATGAGCGCGCAGTAGTAGCGAAAGTGGGAAAGTTATTAATATGTGCTGTTTGGTCGCCTAAATTTTATTTATTTTTGAAGCAAAGCTTGCAAGGAACGTTAAACGCCGCGGTTAAGGGGAAATATGGCGAATATCTGGGCAAAAAAGGAACCGTGGCGTTGAATGTTTAACGCTGCTAGAGAGGTGAATGAAGAACGAGCGAGAAATAGAGACAAGGAGAAGAAGGAGCAGAACAATGGCAGGAACGGGGACAAATACCAAAGCTAAAACTAAAACTCAGACTAAGGCCAAACGGAACAAGAACAAGAACAAGACCAAGGCCAAGATCAATACTAAGACCAATATCATGACCAAAACCAGCACCAAAATCAAGATCAATACAAAGAATAAGACCAACACCAACACCAGCATCAAAACCAAAACCAATACTAAGACCTAGGCCTAGGCCACAAGGATAAGGACGCGGGCATCAACGGAGACAAAGACAAAAATCAAGGCGAAAACTAAGACCAAAACCAAGACCAAGACGAACAACAAGACAATTCCCAAAACCAAATCCAAGACTAGGACCCATACCAAAAGTAATACATAAAACAGGACCAACACCAAGACCACAACGAAAAGAACACGATCATCAACGAGAACAAGGACCAAGATCAACATGATTATTAAGCACAAGACCAAAACCAACACCAAATATAAGGCTAAGGCCAAGACCAAAATTTAGACCCTGCCTCAGACGAAAACCAAAGCTAAGCCAAAGGCAAATACATATAAAGGCAAAGACAAACCATGTGCAAAGACGAACCAAGGACAAAGACAAATCATAGCCAAAACAATCCTACGACAAAGACAAACCAAAGACAAAGGCAAACGAAGGACAAATACAAACCAAGGACATACACAAATCATGGACAAAAATAATCCAAAGGCAGAGAGACAAGCCATGGACAAAGAGAAACCAAAGACAAACGCGAACTAAGGATGAAGTCGCACCAAACAAAAACCAAAAGCAAACACAAACCAAAAGCAAACACAA
>NW_023458557.1:85846923-85855005 GCF_013731165.1 Rhagoletis pomonella
AAAAGCAAAGACAAACTAAAAGCAAAGACAGCCCAAAAGCAAAGACAAACCAAGGCCAAAGTCAAATCAAAAGTAAAGTAAAACAAACACAAATAAAAAGCCAAATGTATAAACAATACTAAGGCAAATATTAGGATTTATACAAATGTTTACAGTGTAAAGCAAACTGAAAGCAAAGCGAAAACCGGTTGGTCACATTACTGCTGCTCTCACTGACAATGCAGTTCAATAGGCGCTGCCCGAGGCCATCAGCATAAAATTTTAACAAAGGGGTCCTCCAATGTTATGGGTCTCTGAAGGAAGAACAACAGCAAGAATCTGAAACACTTGCTTGTAGTGCACATCCAAGACTCTCCGGTGGAACAAGTACGGATGATTCCTGTCTCCCCAGAACAAAAGTTCTCGGGCTGTTCCGTAGACTTAGATGAAAAAGATCCGTTATCAATAGGTGACTCATAACGAAAATATTCCTTTTTCTCATTATGCTGTCCTATGACTGTATTTATTTTCGCTAAAATCTATTTCGTCCTTTATTTCAAAACTTGTTCTTTGAAAGTACTTTTTTCATACGAAACATAATATCTTTGTTATCGCTAATCTTTACTGTTGACCGAATAAGTTTGCCTTTTACCAAGCTTTACCACCATGTCGTTTGAGTGATTTGAAATACATTATCTGGCTGGAGTGAACACCCGATGCTACGAACATCTGGAAAGAGTGAACATGAAAATTTTTCCATTGAGTACTCTATAGAGTGAACAATTTTGAGTCTTTGTAGAGTGAACATAAATTCAAAACTGTAACGACAAATTTAATAACAAAAAGGTTAATCGCCAGACCGATCCCGTAAATCCCCTTATCAGTGGCAAGACCATCTGAAGACCTGTAACTTCGCCTCTGGTGTGAGCAAGCTTTGGTCAACCGTGAGGTGATTGTCCACCGGGGAAACCGTCCAACAAAGGAGAGTCTTCTCGCCCGATAGCTCACCTTTCCCTGGTAGCGAAGACACTAAAGGCCCTTCTACTCCCGCACTACACAAATCATTGGACCCCAGCGAAGCATAAGCATGGGTTCCGTAAAGTGCACAGCACAACAACAGCACTTGACGCCATAAACTCCCAAATAATTCGTGGCCTTAACCGAAACCCCCCATGTGAGAGAATTATTCAAGTATACTAGAAGACAAACGGTGGGCTGCGAATTACCTGAGTGAGTGTCAGTGATCTTTAGAGACAAATCGAGCAAACCTAGGAAAATAAAACAGCGAGTTCAACAGGGTGGTGTCCTTTCCCCACTACTGTTCAATATGAGGCCAATATGCTCCCGACTAAGGAGCATAACACAATGCTCTGCAAGCAATTCCTAGTAAGGTGTTACCGTGTTAGGCACCCGAACAGACATCTGCTTGCGGAAGAACCCTCGCGACGGCACGTCAGAAGGTATCTATATGAACTGACGGACGAAGTCCGGGGGTTCATAAAACTACTTCTGTACCCAACAGCCTACCGACAGTTATATAGACTCTCGACCTGTGTATGCCGTTCTGGGCACGCGACCACCAGACGTGGACGGGACAGAGCTTCGTCTGCCTCGGGAGACTCGGACCCCATAGCCCAACTTCGATCTGGCTACTGCAGCAGGTTGAACTCATACTTGAGCAGAATAAATGCAGAAGAGCCAAATGAATTCCCCGCATTCGGAGAGCAGCCCCATGACTCGCAGCATCTCTTCGCATGCCCACTGAACCGAACCCTGCTAACGGCTCTGGCCTTATGGACAGACCCCATCGAGGCTGCACGCTTCCTGGGTCTACCGCTAATAAAGCTTGACGACAACGATACAACAACAACAGGAAACATGTTTTGGCATTAGCTGAGGGAAAAGACGACATTTCAGAGTTCTTAAATATTTAACTTCAAAAGACGTACTGCGCAATAAAATTGATTTTAAAGAACAAAAAACTCAATCTGGATATAGTGAACAATCTGCTTTGTATGAACTGGTCTTGCATTAATTAGTTCACTCGACCCAGATAGCACTGTACCATAAAATAAAAATTTGAAAATTTGTGTCAAAGAAATTCTCGCAGTTTTCAGATGCCAAAAAATAAATTACCGTACTTAATAAATATTTTATTATAGATCCAACAAAGGAAACAAATTAAGTAACGCAACAACAAAAAACAAAGAGGAAAAAATTCATTGACATTCGCAGAAAAGACGCCGTCGCCAAATGGCATTAAATACTTAAGAAATCGCGCACATCTCCGCTTTTAATGGCGATATTTTTTAAACTCAACATAGATTTGTATTTGAATTAGTACATCGTACGCGAGCCGGAGGGAGCGGGTGGCTGGCACAGAGCGGTCGCGATGAGTTTATGGCGATGAAGCCAGTAGCTGACGGCAACCATTAAGAAATGAAGACGCAAATCTCTATACTTTTTCATCATCACTCATTCGCTAGCGAGCGCACCGCGATTCCTGCGCGTTTACTGCTGTACGAGCTGGTCCTACTACTGCTGCAGTCTCCTCACAACTCTTCCAACGCGCAGCGTGGTGGGCAATGAAAGAAATTCATGATTTATTTGTCGTTAAAGCTAAACCACATTTCGCACTCACTCGCTGCTGACGGCTATACATGAACGTGCACACACCCGCTTGCCTTTCATTGCAATAAAATCTGCATAACCATGACACCAGCTAGCTACAGCTGTGAGGCATAAGCTTGCTGCTGCTGTTGCTGTTGTTGTAGCTGCCGATTTCGAAGCTGCAAGCACTTGCAATGCCAACAGGCAAACTTGTTGTTGTCGTCTGTCGTTGTTGCACGCCGCCGCCTGTGAGGCAACAATGCCAATAGCTGGCTCAATGCCTGCTTGGCTGTCGCCTGGTTGGTTCCTGGCTACCAGCGTCTTGCTCTCTGCTTTCTTTGCTGCCTTGCAGCAACTCTCTACCAAATATGCACATACAATATTTGCTTGGTTGTTTGTATACAATACTGGCCACAGCTGGCATTTTCCACATCGCAATCCTTTTATTAATCCCACAGCTAGGCATAATCCTTTGCTGTTGCTCTCCAACTGCTCCTCAGTTGTTGCTAGCCTCGAGCTATGTATGTACATATATGTATATGTACATATGTATGAACATTTCAGCCATCCACACCAGCCTGGCCTGATTCTGTTGTCACATTGTTGGCGATGTCGCATCATTGCTTGTGGCTGTTGTTGTTGCTATTACTTTTCACTTTTATTGCCTACACTTGCGGTTACTCTCGTACAACTCGTCTTTTTCACCTTCTTTCCGTTCCTGTCTATTCTTCGACAGCCGTGCGCTCCGACTGCCAAGTCATTGTATAGGTAAAGGACTATTCTGCAGCTATTGCGGACATTTGCTGATAGTTTAGTATATCAATGTGTGTATGTGTGTGCCTGTGGCGATAGGTAAGTAAGCGAACAACTGAGTTAATGTTGCTGATAATCTCGTCGTGGTAACGTTGCAGTTATTGACAGATTGCTCTGGGCTTACCTTGTCTTGTTTTGGTTTATTTAATATTTTTCCGCCAGCCTTGGGGAATTTGTAAGTATTAGCTAGTTGCAGTGATAAATGTTGTAGTAATATTTGAGCGATGCAATTTTAAACATTGAATATTACTGCAATTATTTTCGAGATTTTGCGCAACTGCTTCTAATGGTTTTTATGGTTTTACATAATTTTAACCAAAAACACTGGGGGCGTAAGGATTTAGAATACTTTGTACCTCAAGACGAGGTTACAGAACAGACAAAAAAAGCTGTGGTTGAGTGGGTAAGATGCATTCGCTTTTTGAGTAATCACCGGACTTAGAGAGGGCTAACTCGAAAAACCCTTAACCGATTCCTTCAACTTCCAAGGAGCTGGCCTCCAATATACAGCGTTCAGAGATAAGATACCAAAAACAACTGACTCCAATAGTCTTCATAACCCTCCACGGGCTCTGAGGACTTTTAGTGATGTCCCCAGAGAGCATCTGTCCTGGCGATCATCCACAGGAGGCCACGCGGAAGGGAACCTGCCGACGAAGGCTTGGAGCACCCTAACCTGGTGTGTATTTTGCGGGTGTATAGTACAAGAAGAGAAGTAGAGCTTTAAACTGCCGTTCAGTAAGTAGGTCTCGGGTTCGAGGACAGATAAAGGTAAACTTATTTTTCCATTTTATATTTTTAGAGTTTTGTTTAGTAGCCTAATAAAAATAGAGATAATTCCTACTTGATTTTATTGAAAAAATAACGCCACTAGAAACAAGAAGGCTTTCAGAAGATGCAAGACCGCATAAGATCCTATAACTCCTCCAAATCTCGAACGAAAGATTACCATCCCTTGACTGGAGAGAAGTGAAGGTCAGCGAGGCGATGAAAGGGAGACGTTTGAGCTAAACGAGGAGTCTCTGTCAATCCTAGCTGAGAGGGAGGAGTAGATAGCTACGGCTTCTACTCTCGAGTTGTCACGACCTAAATATGGAGACCCAAGAGGTATCCGCGATACCTTTTCGAAAGAGGGCATGGAAAAGTACTGCAAATCTATGGCTGGTGAAGAAAAGTCTATCGGCGATTGTCAAAGGACTTCGAAAACGTGCTTTTAGCAGCATCGCAAAAATAAAATGGGACGAGGTCATCGTCGAGGCGTTTATAGTCCCCGATCAGGGGGCATGAGTAATGCAGGAAAGCCTCCTTCACTCAAAAACAGCCTCTATAGCTCTGCTCCTACACCACAACGACGAGAGAAAGAGCTAATATGTATCTAAGAGCCTTGAATTGTTAAGAACAAGTTGTGCGGACTAAAATCTATGGCATATCATCATTCCACATCATTCCTTAAAATCTGCTCACACAAGTTAATGATGAAGTCACGGTGAGCATCACTGCGGATAATCAATCCGCGAAATTCTGGCTAGTCTCGACATAAGTGTTAGACCCGCGATCGCCAAAATTTCTCTGAGTGAGTCGGAAGCTGAGTCGAAGCGCATTCGCTTGAGAAAAGTTCTGTCGAAGAATACGGCAATTGTGATGAGGATTCAGAAGCCGAGCGGCGATTGGACGGCAACTGGTGAGCAAATGTTTGAGTTGCTACAGAGTGAATTCAAGCACCGCTATTACTACGTCTAGTTGGCCGTTGGCCTTTTAGGAATTTATAGATGCCAAATGGGTATAATTATTGTGATGACACATCGTATGTTGTTAAAAGTTGTATTTATTTCAAACGCTGGAAGGCCATCCCATGCGAAGTCAAACGATTTTGGACTGATACTTTTTCTTCCACAATATTAAGAGAGACTTCTGGTTATGACCAATTTGTCTACATGTGAGAATGCCTACTGGACAGGCACATCTCTTGACAGAGGTCTTCATAGCCTTTAAGTTGGATTCCCAGCTATTAAAAAACTGCGACCAACGAAATTATGAGGTGACTGATGATTTCTTCTTTTAATCTGGGTCCATTATAAATCCTTCATGAAAGTCAGGCAGCTATTCCAGCATTTGAACACAACAAATCTACATCAATAAGATAAGTGGTGCAAGTAAGATAGCCAAGAAAACATTTATGCTTTAAGTCAATAAAACGGTAGAAGGATTAGACGGCTAGCAGGGAAGAGGAGAGTTAATTTAAGTGAAAAATTCAATTTTTATTTGAATTTAATATGAAAGCTGATAGAAGGGAAAACATAATAAGGTGCTGGTGAAGCTGTTACTATTATGTTAAGTTTGGCTGGTAAAAAAATACCGAAGACACAGTGTGTTGCCTTCGAAAAAGGCTGCCGGAATATTTAGTACCAGCCGGCCACGCGCTGAATGTACGCATACGTACATATGTGCATTTGCGTATTTAGAGAAAGAAATCATATGACATCATGTACTTCGTTTATTATACACATAAAAAATCTTGTCTAAATCCGTTCACCAGCATGGTTAGAATATCGCGTCTTTCCTTTGTACTATGTATAGAAGGTAGTAATTTTAAGTAGGTGGTGGCAACCCTACTCAAAAACTTAAAGTTTTTGCACATACGAAGGCCATGCACTTTCATTTGGTATCTTATTTTTTTATCCAACAAACGGTGAAGATCTTATAGAAAAATAATACATTATTAAACATCCAGAGGCTAAGTCTTTTCGTTTGACAGTGACGGTACAGAACTGATGCCTACGCTTATTATGATTAAATTTGGTAATTTTATTAACAGGTGGGAAGCCTATTAAAAAATTTCAGTGCTTTTCTAGAGGCCAATCCCTTTCATTTGGCACCTCATCTTTTGTAATCCAACGAACGGTGCGGATCTTATAGTTTTTTAGATTGGTGGCAACCCTATTAAAATTCTAAGTAAAAAAAAATATGCCCCTCTGTCGATACAGAGTATATTAGAGAAAATCTCGCCAAAATCCGGTCAGTAGTTTTCGAGATTACCGCGTACAACGAATCTCGACTTTCCTTTATACTATATATAGATTATTTAGTCAACAATAATCCTACTTCTAACTAGTTGATACAGAGTAAATTCGTAGGACCGCAGATTTTCTTTCCTAAATAAAACACCATTTGGCAATTATTTATGAAACACAATAACCGCTAAATGCCCACCACGAATCCTGTGGCAACACGGGATGCGCATAACACAATTTTTTCATGACTTTTTCACATGGTTCGGGCTGTATATCATTTATTCCATGTGTAAGTGAAACTCCCATCTCGTTACATAGGCTATTTAAAAAGTTATAGATGAAAATATTTTGGTTCACCTATACGGTTAACATTACAATTCAAATCTTTAAAGCGTTTTTTTATCGAATTCAGGTTTTTCGACTTAGGCTTTTATTGCTTATGGCCACAGATATATAGAAATCTATAATTTGGTGTGATTTTTATTTAAATTTTAGTATATGTTTTAAGTAATTTAGAAATATTATCATTGCGGCTTCGTTTATGAAAATTTTTATATATGAAACTAGCGAAAACCCGCCCGTTCCGCTGGTCGTCTTTAAAAAAATCTAGATTAATTAATTAAATTAAGCCGAAAAATACTGTGTGTTTTTTATAAAAATTCTCGCGCATGAATAGTAATGAAAGAAGTTTTGAATAGTAGTAGCAATTAAAAAACGTTTGATGTGATTTACTTTATTACTTTTTTTATTGTAATGCTCTTTGGTATACAATATTCTTCGTTTTTCCATGCGTTGTTGAATAAATGAACAATACCGATGGCTTACCAACTCTTGAGCATGAAACATAAAGTTGGCCATGAGAAAAACATGGGTATTCTAAATCAATACCACAAATTGATAAAGTTTGGCCTTGTGACTTATTGATAGTAATCGCGAATGCAAGGCGAACAGGAAATTGAAGACGTTTGAATTCAAACGGCATATCCGATGGTGTCATTGGTATTCGCGTGGTTTTCTCTGGAGAAAAAATACTCACTTGTTGTTTGCTTGAAAATCAGATCAGAAAGAAAGTTTGAGCGCGTCGTTGTTCCGTTCTGCATTTGCATAGATGCGCTCCCCTTTACACATAAACAACAACATCAATCGTATGATACATACACTTCGTCGTGTACGAAAAAGCGGAGAAGGAGAAGAGAACTGTTCTATTCCCCTTCGCTTTAACCCAGTTATGTGTTCAGGTGCAAATGACTTTTTTGCGTGAAGTCTGATATAAAATAAGTTCTATTTACTCTTCTTAAATTTATATAAACTTTTACAGGCGAAGTAAAAAGACTGACATATATTTGCTTCAACCGTATATTTGTGAGTACACAGGTAATACGTAAATATATGAATGATATAGGTAATATCTCATATTAGCATAACCTTTCTGCAAAAAATTAAGGAAACGATCACCAATCACGCCGGTAATGATACAATGAATTTTTCACTATAACTGAGTCAGATTAACGTTTATATAATAAGCGTATATGTAACATTTTAAAATTTTTTTAGAATTTTTTATTTTATTTTTAATAATAAGTGGTCTTCCTCTTCCTCTTCCTCTTCCTCTTCCTCTTCCCCTTCCTCTTCCTCTTCCTCTTCCTCTTCCTCTTCCTCTTCCTCTTCC
>NW_023458557.1:85855015-85917204 GCF_013731165.1 Rhagoletis pomonella
TTCCTCTTCCTCTTCCTCTTCCTCTTCCTCTTCCTCTTCCTCTTCCTGTAGCTATTCCTTTTCCTCTTCCATCTCCAGCTCCATCTCCTTTCTTTATCCCGGAAACGGGCAGTAAAAATTACTTCACTTAAAAGCTTTCATCAACAGCTTCCATCTGATACCCATATTGTACAAACACATCCAAGGGTACCTTGGTCCACCTTTTCGGCTATATCTTGAGACCCTGGTCACTCAGAGATCTAAAAAATACTCTGTATTAAAGCACTCATCAGTAGCTTTGATTTGATACCCACAATGTATAAACACATCCTAGGGTTACCCGGGTCCTCGTGCAGCGCCACCTGGTGGCGAGTGGAATCAATAAGCATATTATACTAACCTTCTCCGTGGAAAAATATATATATATACCAAATTTCATAATAATCGGCCCAGACACACACGACCAAAATGTATTCAATTCTAATGAATGCTATGTGCGGTACAAAAAATACGTGCGGCAAATAGCAAAAACACACTCACTTAACCGACGCACCGCACACACACGCGTTATCGGATTTCAACCAAGCTTCACAGAAACCTTTGCCAAAGCAACACCAACAACGTGTGAAACTTTCATTGTGTTCCTTACACGCGTTGCTGAGATTACCACGGACAACGGCACACTTTTTTTCGGCTTAATTTTTATATATATAGATTTTACAGTTTTGTTTTTTCAAATAGAAAGTTTCCAAAAATATGCAGCAATAAAATTGATGTCGTTATATCAAAGCAATATGCTGCAAACACAATATCGTTATTAGCTAAAATTTGAATGTCTAAAACTTTTCCTCTTCTTCTGACAGTTTGGCAGTTTTGACAACTCGCCCGGAAAAATAGTCCGGCCGACTTCAGGCAAGTGTGAAGCAAATATTATTCGATCAAAGTGGCTCCTAACAGCCCGAGAACCAACCAAATAAACACTAATTGGGCACCTGCGAGCAAAAGAACAGATTTATTGTGCGTCCCGGTTTCAAGAATGCAAGTGGCAGCGTCTCGTTGAAATCACACTTTGTTCAAGTCTCTGTCGTCTAATTCCGGCAGTACTTAAAGAGTTTATTATGTCACGCTACCGTTCAACGACAACGAACGGAGTTTGTAGCGTCCTGGTCCACACTTTGTTCCACAGCAGCAATATTTTCGAGCGAATGACCCGTGCAAAAGACGCACGGGTGTTGCAGCGTTTTGTAATGACCCAGTTCCTACGAATTTCTGCACCAAACGGCAGATTTTTGACTCACAATGGCCGGTTATGTTGACCGATAACTATTTTCATAAAGCGTTTGGATTACTTTGACGCGTTGTTCAACTGAGCTAAGCAGCACGACCAAGTTTGCCAAAGCCTGTAATACAAGTTATTAGCAAAAAAAAAAGGTATTTAAAAATATTTTAGCATATCACAAATAATTGCTGCAAACGAAGTGCATCACCCCACAATCACTCTATATGATGATGAAGAAAGCAAGATTACAGGCAAAAGATCTATGCTTCCACTTCACCGAACAACAGTGAACCACTGTATTACACCATAGAAAGCTGCGGCTTAAATCTCATAAAATATGACAACAAACAAGCGCTCTAATATTGCACAACATATTGCTATATTTATGGTTAAAAGCAAAAATATAAATAATCATTTTGCTACGCAGCTTCGGCGAAAGGATTTAGGAAAACTCTGGCAGCACAGAGACAGCGATGAAAAATGCACATCAATTGAGTAGGCTCGTCAACATACATACTTGCATACTTACAGGCGCACAAGCAGTACATTAAACTGTTCGTCAGATTTGCTCTGCAATTGAGTGCTTGTTGGCTGTTCTTAATACTCATTTTACTACTACTAAGCTCCAATGCAAATTTCTCAATATCTAAGCTAAAATTTATGTGCCTTACTTTTACAAGCGCTTCAATGTATGCAACAAATTACGCTCATTTTTTACAACAGCTTAATACTTATGCGGCAACAGCGTCGTAAGCCTTCACTTTGTTACACATTTATGATGTCTTACGCATAATTTTTTTTTTTTTGGTTTTGTTTTGTTGTTTTAATAAATATGTATTTATTTTGTTACGCTCTTATTTTACTACCCTTTTGCATTTTATGTGATGCCGCTACTCAACCGATTCTCTTTTCGGGCATATTTTTATGTTGTACCTAATTTTGTTGACTTATTATATTCATTTCCTTATTCGCTTGCGATTTTCTGCCCTTCACTTCAATGACTCTTTGTTTATACTTGTTTTCAAAGACCTTAATAAAATTTACATGCTTACGAGGCTAGTAGGCCTAATTTTTATGATAATTCATTGCCGATGTGTCATTTTGGACAAATTTGTACTAAATCTACATAATATTACGTATGTATAATCAACTTGACTTGTAATATTTTGCTGACCCATGTCGATGGTTAAGTTAATTTTAGTATCTAGTAGATGTGCGCTGCCAGCTTAACCCTGTTATGCACAAATTGAGGCCATAAGAAAGGCGACTACAGGCGCGATTACTCGCACTCGACTATGAACGAAACCGTGTGACCACTTCAAGCAAGCGTTTGGCGATGTTCAGCTGCAAACCGGACGAGTTGCTGTCTTTGGACGAAACATGTATTTTTCGCAATACAATAGAGACCAAAGAACAGACAAAATAGTGGGACAGATTCGACATTGATTAGAATCAAACAAAAGCCCGTATTTGGCCGAAGAAAAATGCATTTCCGGAAGGCAGACATTTGCAGCCACAATGGCAAAGCATATTCACCAAATTTACGCCTAGCCAGTATTTCTGATTTCCAGACCGGAAAAGTGACTAATTGTTAAGAGATTTGGTTTAAATAAAAATGTGATCGCAGAAACCAACGCCTACACATTCTGAGGACCTTAAGAAGACCTCATATTTGGAAGGGCTGAGAAAATTGGAAAGACGCGGATACAAATATATCAAACTAATAGGTTTAGTTCTCCTGACAATAGTTTGGTGGTGCATCAGCAGTTAGGGGTAACTCTTTTTACAGATGGAGCCTTCAGTCACATAGGAAATGAACTCATGTCATATAACAATCTACGTCTCCACGGCCTCGAATTCAAACAAAATTCCAGTACAAACAAACTTCTAAGAAGCCACCTCGGATAGACGGAGCTCACGAGAAAAAACAACTAAAATCTACCTCCTTTGCTCAGCCATAAGAGGGAGTGTCATTGAGTGGCGACTACTCGATCTTGGCGGCCGCCAATGGCACATAGATGGCTTCATCTCCAATCTTTCTTGCTTCGTCACTGATCCGTCGAATAGTCGATTAGCAACTTTATTGTTGGTTAATAGTCAAATAGTAATTATTCGATAAGCCGCTCGAGTTCGATTAACCGTTCACTTTCAACTAACCGCTCACTAACGATTAGTCTGAAAATTATTCACAAAAATTATTCACAGTTTTCACAACAAAATTATTATTATTAGCGCAATTTAAGTTTTGTCAATAAGAATAGGTATTCAAAAAATAAAAGCAATGTTTATTGCAAATAAAAGGTATGCGAAAATGAACGGTTAGTCGACTAGTTGTTTCTGAGCGATTAGTTGAAAAAGTCGAAAGGAAACGATTAGTCGATTAAGTCAAGTTGTAACCACATTCGCTATTCGACTAACCGTTCTACTAATTTGTAGTCTCAAATTTAGAGGGAAATTCTGGCAACCGCCTTTCTTTCGTAAGACAATTGTCAATCCTGGCAACTATATTGAAAGCTCTTCACTTTCTTTCGAAAGACTAATTGAAAGATCTGCTAACGAGGAGGTCTTAGCGTTATGCTGTTCACTTTTTAATTTTAATTAAAATATATGTATATTTTTATTTTTAAAACAATGAAAACTAAGAAACAAAAGAAAATTAAGTTAAAAAGAAAAATTAAATTAATTAAAAAATAAATAAAAATATCTTTCAATATTTAATTAATTATAAAAAAAATATTCTTATATCTTAATAAGGTTTTCCCACGGCACCCTGAATTACTTTGTTCCCTCCCCCAATGACGATCGCGAATTACCCCATTCTCACGGGCACAAACTTAATTCGATTTGACAGTTCTCTGTCTCTGTGATGTGTCTTTTTTTCTTCGCTAGAAAATTGCTGCAAATGTAAGTTTTTGCTAAAAAATTATAAGTATTAACTTTACTTTTCGTACTCACACAGTGCCAGCTTTGACTTGTGAACTGGTTTCGATAAATTTTCTATAAAAATTAGAGAATGCAGCGATTTGTTCTTAATTCGCATTGTAATTGGAGTGCGAATTACGAATGAGAGAGCGAACTACGTAATTGGGGAGCCGTATAAAATCTAAAAATTAGAATAGAAAAAGAAAAAACTGTGTAAACCAAATAAACTGGAAATGGTACTTAAAAAATGAAACGAGAAATTACAAAAAAAAATATGTTTTTATTTTTAAAAGAAAGTCTACAAATTAAAATAACATTTTATTAAAAAAGAGAAACAATTAAAAAAGATCCTGAAAATTGAATGAAATAAAACAATACATTTTTTTTAACAATATAATCTAAAAACTAAAAGAAAATGAAACTAAAAAGAGAAAAACAAAATAAAGAATGTACACGAAAAAAACTGGTCACAGTTAAAACGTTCTAAAACATAAATATATTAATGGAATTCAACGATATTTACATATATTTACATCTAAACTTAGTTTTATTGAAATTCGTTAAAAAGAGTTAATTCTCCTTGTAATAAGCAAACGATCGCAATTTTGACTTTATGTCCTTCATTAGCCCTTGCACAGAAGTTTCAGTGATTTCCTTGGAAACCAGCTGCCATTTATTTTTGAATTGTTGTGCGTTTTTTACAGCTTTGTGGGTCTTAAGAAGTTTGGATTTCATAACGGCCCAGTAGGTTTCGATCGGCCGATGCTCTGGACAATTAGGTGGATTCACCTCTTTTGCTACAAAATACACTTTGTTTCTATGTTACCATCCTAAAGCCATTTTTCCGTAATGACATATCGCGAGATCAGGCCAAAAAAGCACTGGATCTTTATGAAGCCATATAAGAGGTAAAAGTCGCTTTTGCAGACACTCCTTAACATAAATTTCTTGGTTAATTGTACCAGTGCTTACAAAAGGATCACTTTTGAAGCCGCATTGGCAAATTGCCTGCCAAATGAGAAACTTTTTGGGAAATTTGTCAAACTTTTTGTTTTTATATTTATCTGCAACATTGCCTCTTTTATTTGCAGTGTGAAATTCGCGGCCCGGATTTGTTTAAAATCGGCTTTTACGTACGATTCGTCATCCATAACAATACAGCCAAATTTTTGTATGAGACTGTCGTACAATTTCCGAGCACGTCGTTTCGCCAACAAATTTTGCTTACCGTTGCGATTAGGTGCTGCATTCACTTTGTAAGAACGTAGTCCTGCTGTTTTGCATACTTTTTGTATATACGAAGACGACATGTTTAATTTTTTGCCGACATCTCTTACCGAAAGTCCAGGATTTTTCTTAAAAGCAGATAACACTTCCTTTGCCTTAATTTCGCAAGCAAATCCTTTTTTTCTGCCACTACCAGGGTTCCTTTTTAAAGACAAACTTTCATTGTATTTTTTAAGCACATAAGTAACGGTAGACTTTGGAAATTTTAGCTTTTTTGCGATGTCGTTATGGAACATGCTGGGATTTTCCAGCTCTTTGCGCAATATTTACTCGCGATCGATTTCTTTCTTGGTCCTCGTTTCTACACTGATTTTTGTTACTAAAAAGAAATGATGCAGTAAGGTGGAAAATGCTTCCAGCTTTTTAAGTGTCTACCGATTTTTATTTTAATGTTATGATTAACCGAGTTATGCTTGGTTATGTGCGACTAGTTTTTTTCGTGTACATTCTTTAAATAAAAAAATAAATGGGGTATTCCATCGTCACGGGTGGGACATTTGTACAGCAAAAATAGTTTTTCTTTTTTAATTTAAGTATAAAGTACTAAGCAATTCTACATTTTGATAAAGCTACACCTAGTTCACTAATATACGAGTTATTACCAAATACGAAAAATATTCCAACTTGATTTTATATTGGAAAATTCTGAGCTGTTTCTTCCGTCACGGGTAGGACAAAGAAAAGACACTGCTTTTTGGAGAACATATATTTTAAGGAAAGTCTGTGAATTTACTTAACATTTCTATCTGGATTAGATGTTTTACTATACAGAAAAGAACCAGCAATCCCAACAAAGCACAAACCATAATAAGAATTATTTGTTTATTATTAAAAAATTCAAAATTCTCCTGTCACGGGTGGGACAACTTTTGTCACGGGTGGGACACGTACGATTTTCTTCATGAAAGGAAGCTTCTAGTGACATCCATATCAAAGAGATTAGGTATGATAAATGTTAGAGGTCAAATACAAGATCAATTGACCTACTTTTATGACAGTGGAGTCATTGTAAGACGCACGATATACTGCTGACCCCAGGATCTATTTTAGGGGCAATAGTTATACCAAACGAAAGCTAGAAGTCGCCAGATTGATGTATTAAAATGCATGGAAGAAAGGATTATTTGCAAACGCATGAAATTTTATATGCATTTTCCTAATGCACTTCTGCACGGTGCATTTGATTGCAACGAAATTTCGAATGTGCCTTAATGATTTTCAAGTTTGTTTAGAATAGCTATGTATGTCTGACTAATACTAACTACAGGCTAAACATGTATATCGACTACTGTTATCACGTCGATAGAGATGTCTAACCTGCTGTTAGTGTTGACCAGACATTGAGTAACCGGCTTAAGAGTGGCTCGAGTTGAGTTATTGTTGGAAACTGATTTCATGGACAAATCATGCTCAAATTTAGCTATTCCTTAAAACCATAGAACGTCAGAAAAGATCTTGTGTATCGATGTCTAATCCGAAAAGTTATCTGCATTAAAATACTTGTAAGCAGGTACATATGTATATCTTTGTCACTTAAAGGCTATTTATTGGATTGAATTTATAATTTTATAATTTCTTGGTTGGAACTTTTCAGGTAATTGTTAATATTGACTTTTAATTGTTGTTAAGCAACCCTCATCATAGAATTCTCTGGCGTCTCTAAGATAGTAATGCTTATCTTGACTTTTCGAGCTGGCCACGCGAAATTTTTTACTACATCGCTTAGCCCACCAACAGTATTATGGTGTTTAGTCAACCTGTACTTCAGAGTTTTGTGGCATTAAACATAGGTTTGAAACGTTAAACTTATTTTTTTATTGTTAGGCATCATTAGAAAAAAATTATAAATGATTGTCACGGGCGGGACACAATAAAACGTTTCAAAATCTCTTAAGTAGGTACTTATAATATAATAAAAGAAATGAAATAGGGCTGCTTAGTATAAACACACTCTAGTTATGAAATTATAGAAAACTCCCTAAAGTAGTAACTAAGCAATACGAAGTTTAAAACTTTTTAGTCACGGGTTGGACATGCTAAACCGTAGTGATTTTATCCTATTATATAATTTAAATGCCTATTTTTCTTCAATGCCATATTGCTTCTTCGGGGCGCAGAAAGATCGAGACATTTATTCCCCCCTTCAAAAAAATAATAACTTTGTGAATACTTGATTTTGCAGAGCCTTCTATATTAAAATATGTTGTCGTATTCAACTACTTTTCTTATGTTGAAGTTTTGAGTGTATTTACAGTGTAATAAAATAATATAACTAAATTTTTTTTCGAAAAAACGTTAATTTCAGGTATTGAGCATTGATTCATCAAGCATTCCATGTTCAATAAGCTACTCTACAATTGGACACAAAGTTTCACTTACTCATGGAATACCCCAAATACAAAAAAAAATTTTCTAAATATTTGATTAAATAAAAAAAATATGTTTAATTTTTTAAACAATAAAATCTAATAATTAAAAGAAAACTAAACTAAAAGAAAACAAGTAAGAAAGTCTAAGTTCGGGCGGAGCCGAACATTAAATACCCGGCGCAAGTATTAAATAAAAGTTTTTTCACCTTTCCGAAGGCTACCGCTACATGGTAAGCCGGGGTGTATCAATTTTGAGTAAATTAGCGTCCTTAAAGTTTGAACTATAGAAGTTTCAAGCATTTCTGAAATTTACCGTTATATGAAAAGCGGCCGTAATTTTAGTCTGATTTCAATAATTTTCAACGTTTTGCTTATATTTGGCAAGCACAATAACCACACCGAGTTTGGTACAAATTGGTAGAACGGTTACCGATATACTTATATGTGATCATAAGTGGGCGGTGCCACGCCCATTTTCCAAAATTTTACCATAAACGTATTTCTTGGTAAAGAATTGTTGCAAGCATCATGGTTAGTAGTTACGAAGATATCACAGTTTTCTTATTTCTGGAAATTACCGTTATATGGGAAGTGGGCGTGGTTGCAGTCCGATTTCGCCCATTTTCAATACCTACCTTGGATACATGGAAACCTACATACCAAATTTCGTTGAGATATCTCAATTTTTGTTCGAGTTATCGTGTACACGGACGGACGGACAGACGGACAGACGGACGGACAGACAGACACAGACAGGCTTAATATACTTCTCTATTCATGCTGAGCATTTATGTATACATTTGTCTATATCTATCTCGATTCGTGTTACAAACAACCGTTATGTGAACAAAATTAATATACCCTTGTGCACAAGTGCGCTCGGGTATAAAAATGTACTTATAAAAAAAAAACATAAATAGATACATTCCTCAAAATTTAATTAAATTAAAAAAAAATCTTCTTTAAAGAATAACATCTAAAGATTAAAAGAAAATTAAGTTAAGAAAGAAAAAAAATAATAAAAAAGAAAAAATATCTACATAAACTAAATTTGCAAAAATTTTATCAAAGTAAAAAACATATTTTTTTAATTTAAAAAACACAAATTTTAAAAAAACTAAATTAAAAAGAAAAAAATATGTATGCTGCCCGAGGACTCGGATTTTTCGAATGACACGCCTGACACAAGCTTAATGATATACTACAAGTAAGTAAGTAAGACTTGTGTACTAGAATAACGAAACTTTTAACGACCTTAAGCAGAATTCCCCTGTTAGTGCCTTGAGATCAGACTGGTGTACTGAATACGGCATTAGTAACAAATTGAATATGAAAGGATTTCTGGAGGCAGCTAAGTAATCGAAAATTCTGTATAACTATTTTTTTATCGAAAAAATATTAAAAACTTTTTTATTACATACTTACGAAACATGATTTATTTTCAGTATCGACAGTGTGTGCTTACCTGAAAAAGATAAAGAAAACCAATTAATGAGTTTGCAGTGACGAAATTACAGAAAAAAAGAATTCATAATTGCAAAACATATGTATGAGAAGAAGGTTGTGCAAATTTATCATATCAATGTTAGCCCTGTTTGACCAAAATGTCGAACACTTTCCTTTGCAAGCCTACGACGCTCAATTTAAATTCAAAAGCGAGCCAAATCTGTACGCCATTGATTTCAAATCATAAGAAAAGTCAACAACGAAAAGGTCGTACCAACACTTTTTGTGAGCGATTTCCGAATCGTTATAACTCACACACACACACACACAGCGACCAACGACTAAAACCGGTCAGCAAAAACAACGTAAAAGCCAAATCTAAGATGGAAGGAGGAGAACTAAACAAACTAAAAACAAAGACGAATACAATGAATCAGGAAAGAGTGAGCGACGAAGGTTCCATTTGAGTGACTTGCAAGGAAAGAAAGCAAAAACAGGATCACAAAAAAAAACTTGCGATGTACTCAGCCGCGGTAAATGATCCAAAGTGGAAATCAAGTCAGGCGCCAACAGTCAAGCAGCCAACAAGGCAGCAGACAAAGTCTAACGTAACGCCCACCCAAAAAACTATGTAGGGACTGCCACACAAGAAAAATGAATGCTGAATAGGATATGCAGTGGCAAAAAATACCCCAATACCACCGCAATAGTCGGACAGCAGGTGTGAAGCGAAAATAGAAAAAAAAAAATTTGGCCAGCTTGTGTTGCAGCGCATTGCGGCGACATTGGCCATTTCAGTAACGGAAATGAATTGAGAAGAGGATATGCATAGCGCGTCTATTGTTAAAAAAGAGTTTTGCATACAAATTGGACAGAAGAGAAAAGAACAAAAAAAAAAAAACAAAACGCAACCAAACTTCAAAGCAGGTGACCAACCTGTCACGGTTCGACTCAAGTGACAATCAGAGACAAAGTGTCACATACTACGAATGTGTATGCAGTGAGAGCATCAGCGGTTGTTTTTTTTTACAGCAGATATTTCATTTATGCAGAAACGTAGTACATTAGGGTGGTCCAACAAAACATGTGGGGGGAAAGTATAGTTGGAATTTTAATGCTCTCACCACCTGGGATTGTTCTATATCGAAAAAATATACCGTTATTTTTTATTTTTTCTTTTTTGAAATCAAAAAATATTTAGTGGTCGCCTCAAAGCGCTCAAAGTTTTCCATGTATTTTATATGGGGCAAAACACCTTTTAATAGAAATGGCATGGAATTCTTGAAAATCAATATTTTTCAATCCTTAAAACTCTTTTTCTCTTCTGCGGATTACCAATAATAACACCCAGTTATTAATTCAACCATTTTTTCATAGTAACTATATTTCATAGGCTCCCCAAAAGCCCCAGAAAATGCAATAAGGCGACCAATAACAAATTTTATGATTAAAAAATTGATAAATAAAAAATTTGGTATTATTATTGGAAAACCATAGTTTTCCGATCGAAAAATATTTATTTTCAAGAATTCTGTACCATTTCTACGAAAAGTTTTTTCCCCCCATATAAAATACATAGAAAACTTTGATCGGGTATACTTTTTTAGGTATAGAACAATCCTAGGGGGTGAGAGCATTAAAGTTCCGAATTTAGTTATTTTCGACCACCCTAATGTACGTACATATGTACAGTGGTATAGCGCGTTAGTCGATGCTATCAGTTCATATGGAATTTTAATTGAATTTGCCGCTTCCCTAACGCGCAAGAGTTAAAAGTGAAAAATAAAAGCACTGGACTACAATGGAAGTGCTTTGGATAAAGTGAAGAAACTAAAGAATGACAGTAAAACGGAATGTTCAAACAAAAGTGGCAACATAGTTTTGAAAACTGAAAAGGTAAATTGGGAAAGAAAGCATGGAATCAAGGAAGCATGGCATAAAAAGCGTACTTCTTTCACTATGCATATATGCACTTCTAAGGCAGCTAGCCGTTCAAATTTTTTGTCTTGTATGTGGCTAAAGGACACTGCAAGTGTTTGCCAAATGTGTCAGATGACCTAAGAAAACTTTGATTTTTTTCTTCGTATCTCATGTTTGTGCAACTAAAGTGGCAGTTTGCTTAAAGTGCTGAGTGTATACATGCATACATGCATACATATGTAAAGAAGACACGATAATATCAATTACTGATTGTTATACGAAACGTCAAAAGGTAAGAATGAATTTAACAATACACTTGCGCTGAAAATTTGTCTGCAACATAAACAATGGCAATTTATTGGCACTTGAAAGATGTACGAAAATGCCATTTATTGATGATCAGTTTTCTCACTTTTTATTGCATTAGAGCTTACCTCAAACTAGATTTATAGGATGGCTAACTAAGGCCACTGCGGAGTTTGGGGTTCAGAATATCCACGCAGTAAGGCAAGCTTGCAGTAAAAGGCAGCAAAACTAAACCCATCAATTTTTGTCGTCAAGCTCAGCTAACGGTAGGCCTAAGAAACGGGCAGTTTCGACAGGGTCGGACCAAAAGAAGAAGGGTGTTAGTTTAGTGGGATTGAGCTGGCATGTGAAAAAGTGGTTGGTGTCGTGCGGGGAGTCTCCATATGCCGGACACTCATTTAGGGTATTGGGGTCGAGTGTGGACAGCAAGCTGTTGAGACGACTACAATATTCAGACCGTAACTGGGCCAGAGTAACGTCGGTCTCCCTTGGCAGTTGAAACTCCGTGTCTGCTGTAGGTGGTGGATTGCGCTTCGATCACGGCATTCGCAGGCGGGGAGTCGTGGTGACAGACTCCGTATAAATGCCGTTGATCACTCGTCGGTACGTCGTCGGTTGGTCAATGTGTGTATGTCTGGTCCGCATCCGTGTACACCAATAGTTGCCCTCTGACATGCCTGGGTGGAGGCTTCTTCTCGAGCAAGGGTCTGTTGGGGTGCACACGTCTGTGGCATCCCACCAGAAACTGCTTGCCGAGCATTTTGTTATGTTCCCTTAATTGAAGCATTTGGGCCTCGTTGTGCGGGAACTGTAAAATGGCCGCCATCTTGGAAACAAGATGATCAACGTTTTTTCTTCCTCAGGTGAACCGTTATTAAAAAATCTGAATAATGACCCACCACCTCATCAGAAATTTTTTTATAGATATTTAAATTTTCCTCTTTTTGGGTAAGAAATCTAGTCGTTTCATGAAACATTATGTATTTACTCTTCTTCCTTAATCCCAAAAAGGTTTTCCTTTTGGCTAACCCCTAATAAAATGTAATGCTTAACATTCTTGTGAAACATTTTCGCCCCCTAAAGGCGGATTCAGTGTTCGTGTTCGGACACACTCTTTGTTCGAATCAAATTGATTTTGATTTTCTGTGCGAACGACTTGATGATTACGGTTCTCGCTTAAGCTTTTTATGCGTTTTGCAGCGAATTACATGCATTGTTCTCTCTCAGAATCATAGTTTCGTATGTAGGCAACAGCTGTTTGCTTGAGAACAAAATAAAATGTGCCGAACTGAACGGTAACTGTACTTTAGTACCTTCTCCGGCAAAAAAATTTTGAGAGCAAATAAAAAGTTGGCCGGGCGCGAACGGTGGATCCGCGCCTTAACTTCCAATTTTTCAAACCGGGTCAAAAGTACCAGTTCTGGTGGTTATTAATTGGTTAAAGTGTTCGATGAAAAAATGTGCAGCTAAATTCTACGATAGGCCTCTTATTTATGACAAGAATTATGGTTAAAAAATTTTTAGTTTTTATTCGCTCTAAAAATAATTGCGCTGAGATGAAGGAAAATCTTAGTGGAATTTGACTTAAAACATGAGGCTCTGACATTTCTGTTCATCTGATTTGGAAAAAACCTTGGCAACCCTTTCTATGCCCCTGAGTCTCGCAAATCAAATTATACACTCCCTTCGACTAGCCTTTGAGTCATTAAAAAGAATTGGCCACCATTTAAAGAATCGCATTATTTACTTATGAAAAGATGTATAGTTTATTCTAAAATAAAACCATATAAATCAAAATTTCACACTTTATGCAAAGTTCACAAAAACTAAAAAAATATTCATCAAAAATTCCAATTTTTTATTCAGATTTTATAAAAAAAAAGAAACAGTTTCAAAACAAAAAAAAATCTCAAAAATAAACGCGATTTTTTAGCGGGTTGGAACTTGCACCTCATTGGAAATACTCGAAAATTTTCTAGAAATTCTGAATAAAAAGTTTAAAATTTTGATGAAAATTTTTTTTAATTTTTGTGAGCTTTATATAAAAGGTGAAACTTTGATTTAAATGGTTTATATTATAGAATGAACTATATTTTCATAAATAATTAATGAAAAAACAAGTAAGAGCAGCGCTGTCTTCGGCTATGCCGAAGGCTTCATACCTTTCATGAACATCTGCAAATTTTACTTTGACAGATTACTGCTTTTGAATACATCTGCATACATCGATAGAGGAGTGACATACTTATATAAAAAAATCGCATCTAAACAATCAGAGGTATGGAAGATATACTTTATATGACACTAATCTAAGTGATTTTCACCGCTATGTGATCGGTATGTAAACCGGTAACACAATTTATTGGGTTTAGTTTCGTACATAAAGGAGATATATGGCAAAAACTGGTATCTTAACAATCAGTGCTATAGGAGATAAAGCTTATACAGCATAGATTTTGAAGATTTTCTCAGTAGACTTTGTATTATTATTTATAAAATATCTTACGAAATTTATCGGTTTTAGCTGTTCAAATAAAGGAGTTTTACAGTAAAATCCCATATCTGAACAATCAGATGTATGGAAGATATATGTTGTAGTCATCCGATCCTTGTTATTTTCACTGTAAGTATTCTGTTAATAATGAGTGAAAACAGCGCGAAATTTCATGGTCCTAGCTACATAAATGGATGAATTATAACGAAAAATCTCATATCTGAACAATCAGTTGTATGGGAGCTATAGGTTATAGTTACCCGATCTTTTTAACTTTCACTGTAAGTTTTCTGTTGACAATTATTGAAAACAGTGCGGAATTTTATGTTCCTAGCTATATAAATGGAGGAGTTATAACGCAAAATTTTATATCTGAACAATCAGTTGTATGGGAGCTATAGGTTATAGTGACCCGATCTTTGTAATTTTCACTGTAAGTATTCTGTTGATAATGGGTGCAAGTATTGCAAAATTTCATGTTCGTAGCTGCATAAATGGAGAAGTTATAATGAAAAATCTCATATCTGAACAATCAGTTGTATGGGAGCTATATGTTATAGTGGTCCGATTCTTCCGGTTCCGACAAATGATTAATACATTATAAAAATACACCCACCTACCAAATTTGATCCGGATATCTCGAAAACTGAGAGACTAGATTGCATACCAACAGACAGACAGACGGACAGACGGACAGACGGACACACGGACATGGCTAAATCAACTCAGCTCGACGTTCTGATCATATAAGTATACATTTTCATGGGTCTATCTCTTTTTGTTCTGGTACTTACAAACATCGGACCAAAGTTATAATACCATTTCATGCTCATGAAAGGTATAAAAATATTTATGAAAATAATTCTGAATATATTTATATGAGAACAAGGTGTACACTTTCAATCGTCGCCTAGTTAACTTTTTAATCTTTGCATACTAAGTATGTATGCCTGTAAGTATGTGGTTGCCCCGAGAGCATTGCCAGCAAAAAATCGGTAATCGCTTTTAGTGGTAACGTGTTCCAGAAGGCATTGCGTTATAATGCCTTCCAAATTTTTCGCTTCTTTTAGGCATTGCCGGTAATGCAAAGTCGAATGTCCTACCACATTTTATTTATTTCGCTTCATTGTTTCATTTCGGGGAATGCAGATTAGAATGTCCTTCAATATATATTTTATTTTATTTCTCTTCTTTGTTTCATTTCGAGGAATGCAGATTAGAATGTCCTTCAATATTATTTTTTTTTTATTTCTCTTCTTTGCTTCATTTCGGAGAATGCAAAGTAGAATGCTGCATCGTAGTCAGCTGAAAAATAGAATGAATACCCAAAAATTCTTTTTCTACCGTTACTTTCTGTGGAAATTTGTCTCGCATAAAAATCATGTTTTGCTTTGTTCAATTTGCAGCGAAGTTGAAGTCAGTCAATGAAGTGAAGTACAAGAGTGAGGAAGTACAATTCTTAACTTAATTAAATATGCATGTGATTTTTAAGTAAAATGTAAATACCCAAATACATACATATATATGTATGTATAAAAACTGATTTATAAAAATTTTAATTAATTTTAATATTTTAAGACATTTTCTAATTTCAATTTAATATAAATAAGTATGGACTTATCTAAGCATTCTACATTAGTTTCTCTGTAAGGCATTCTTTGTTCGCTTCTCTGGATTCTGTTTATCGATGCGTTCTCCCTTCGTTTGAAGGTAATGCTGTGGGTAAGGGCTTAACGCCAATGACATGCCCATGTTAAAATAATGCCTTCTTGAAGCGAGGGGGTAAGCGATTCCCATCGCCTAGCTCGTTTCCACTTTCGTTTCTGTGGTAATCGTGTTTTTTTTTTGCTGGGTTATTGTCAACTGCAGCTGCATTAACCGCTAAGATGAGCACACATACCCTTGCGGTTGTATTTATTTTATAGATATAGCGAAATTTGCATTTAAATGCAATCATACCTGCCGAAATAAGTACATAAAAACCGAAAATTTTGTTTATACTATTGTAAAAATGTACACATGAAAGCATTTCTTTTTTTAGTTAATGCCTAAAGTCATGCTATCATATGGAAATGCAAAAGCAAAAGTAGCCAACCAAGCTACACACTAAGGACGACTTTACGATTTTTATAATTTTTCGCCTTTTACTGTGCATTTACCGCTCCGCTGCTTGCCAACTTAAAACAATGACAATGTGAGCTGCTCAGCGTATTTCGGTTTTCATGGCGACTGCCAAAGGATTGGTTTGGTAAGCGTTGCGTTGAATTGTGCAGTTGCAGCTTGGTCGTTCCATTACTAGCGTATATTTTGTAGCCAAATAATGGCAACCCATAGACACAGCTTGAGTTGGATAAAACAATCCGTACATGAGCTGGAACAGCAGTAACGTTACGAGTAGCAGCAGTTAACCATTGAATGTCCACTTTGTGCCTCAGTTACAATATATGCAATGCGCCGCCATTGGCCACCAGTGAGATTTACTCTGACACACAGCAACCAACCAACAAAGGTACTGTCAGTTGATGGCGAAGCAGCGCGCTTTGCATTGTAGCATTGTGTACTTAGATCCCTGGAGCATTTAGCTGGTCTAGCACTCTGCGTTCGCTATTGCAAATAGCATTTGTTGCCTTTGTTTTCGTAAGTTTTTGCCTCGCTGTAGCTAATGTGTCAGTTGCTTTTGCCAAAATTTTAAATGCTTTGTTCGCTTTTCAATTGTTGCAAGAACATTTAGGTATTAATATTTTATTTTTACTATTTAGCTTTCGACTTTCTTTTTAAGGGTTCAGTTAGTGCTCATGTAAATTAAGAATAAAGCAAAAAAGCTGCAGCTGTGTCTACCTCAGGCCTCTGACTTTTTAGTATATGATTTCCTACTGTGTTACAATTCTGTTCCGTTTTCCTTGAGTATCCTAAGTTACATCGAAGTATCTTACAATTTCTTTTTGATGATTGATGATTCCGACAGAGTATGCATTTATTTTGAAAGTAATTTCCGTAATAGTTTGTAATCTTTCGCTTGGAGACATATTATAGTTCATGGCAAGATCCTTTTTCTGTTCTTAACTGTACATTACTATCTACAGTGGTGGAAAAATAAATAGGAACACGACATTTATACAAATTTTTCCTATTTATCTTTTGTTTATTTAATATTCATTATTTTTTTATATTTATTTAACAAAAACCATATAAATATTAATTTCAAACTTTGTGCAAAAATGATAAAATATCTGCAGAATTGCATCTAAATTTTCAACTTATTGATCAGATTTTTTAGAATTTTTTTGAGTGTGCAGTTTTATAGCCCATTAAATTTTAGTAGAATAAAGTGCAAGTTTTAAGCTCCTAAAAATCGCATTAATTTTTGGTAATTTTTATTCTGAACGTATTACGCACTTTTTTCCACACAAAAAAAAAATTGTCGAACATGCTTTGTATGGAAGAAAATACGTTAAATCAAGTAATTTTTAGCAAAAAAAAAAACGATTTCAATTCTCATATAAAAAACAAAACATATATATATATACATATACCTCATGATCCAATGATCGGATCTAAACCGGATTAGTATGGGATCACCTCTGAGACACTACCTTTCCGATGCAAAATTATCGAAATCGGTTGACGTGGTCCAAAGTTATGCGGTAACATACTTACAAAAAAAAATATTCCGACGAACTGATAACCTCCTCCTTTTTTGGAAGTCGGTTAAAAATTCACAAAATCAACGCGATTTTTTAGCAACTTAAAACTTGCATTTTATTTATGGGCTATAAAACTTCATACTCAAAAAAATTCTAAAAAATCTTTTAAGATAGTTGCTAGAATTGGCAATTGTCTTACGAAAGACTGTGGTGAGTTGAAAGATAGTTGTCAGAATTGCCCTGTTGATGTCTTAATTATTCGTTATACTGAATTTCCACTAGACATTGCAGTGACAAAAAGTGCATGCCATTTAAAATTTGTCATGTGGAAACGGAATATTTTTATGAATATAATGGCCCGGCTATTTTTTAATGGCCAACATTGTCATTAATAATTTTGTGATTTAAAGCCAAGTGGAAATTCATCATTAGTTCCTAATACGTACATACATGAATTCGCTCTTTTTTCTAAGTGTACTTAATTCCGAAAATTGGTTCTTCCAAAAAGCTTTTCTCTAAATTCGCCTATAAATTTGGTTTTGCTTAACCAGTAGACCTATCCATTGTCGCATTAGCTGTTTACAAAAGCGACACGCACGGCATAGTGCAACGTCTAACTTACATAGTATTTCATACGAGTAGACATATGCAACGCTTATTATTCAGAGTTAAATCATTTTCCGCCGGTCTGTGAGACAATTCAATGGAATGCATTTGTCAATAGTTGGCTGGCACTACATAATAGCTGCATGCTCACCCACATACTATAGTGGATAGATGGAACATATTTGCCAGCGCACATATTTGCTCGCGTATGAGTCGATTAGTTTATGCTCGTTGAATTCATTACATGCATTTCATTGTTTGTATGGCCATATGTGTTTCATTGTACTCTCTGGTGTGTATAATGGCTTAATTACTTGTGAATATGAACATTTCAAATATTTGCAATGGACTATTGGCGGTTGCCAGCGTGAGTGCATTGTCTGGCTGTCAATCCGTTATTTGTTAAGGGTAAAATGAAAGGATGATTTTTCAAAGCAAAGAAAATTTTTTAAGAAATGCATGACAATAGGGTTAAAATAAAATGAGGATCGAAACTCTTAGGTATATTTTGGAAGTGTGTGCTGGTAAGAAATAACGTTGCGAAAACGACCATCCAACGAATATTCGGAATTCTGAATTCTGGTGGATTTATTTACAAGACAGTGTTCGATTGGGATTGAGATTAAATATCAAATTGGACGACGATTCCATTTAGACTGCTACCCAGCCTTTGCTAGACTGCGGCTTAGACAAGCCGCGACAGACATCTTTAGACCTGCCAAAATTTATTCTCAATCCATAGCGATTTTCGCTATAACCTAGCAGTTACCGTTTGCAGTGGTTTGCTAGAGGATCTAATGCTCATGGTCTAACAGGGTAATTTTGGCAACTATCTTGAAAGCCCTTTACTGTGTTTATGTTTGAAAAACTAATTGAAAGATCTGCTAACGAGGAGATCTTAGCGTTATGCTGTTCGCCTTTATAGTACTTAAAAATTAAAACAAATTTATAAGAACTTAAAAATTAAAAAGAAAATTTAATTAACAAAAGAATAACAAATTAAATTTTAAAAAATAAATAATTTTAAAATAAAACGTAACTGAAATAGAAAAAAAAAATATTTTTCTCTTTTACACAATAAAATCTAAAAATTAAATAAAATAGTAACTAAAATACTAAAGAAACAATTATTTATTTAGAATATTTTTTCAAGACATACCAAACCACACCATTAAAGCCAATTAAATAAAAAAAATTTATTGAAAAGGTTCTTAGAATAAGTTTCTAAACATTACATTTAATTAAAAAATATATACATATTTTTTTTTAAGAATAAAAATCTGAAGAATAATATTAAAGAAGAATAAAATTTAGATTATAAAAAGAAAAAAAATCCGCTGTGGCAGGACTCGAAATCGGTTCTCACGAAAGCACGCTTGTGCTTTGCCCACCGGGCCGTTGCGACTGTTGGGGCTAAATGATATGCATGTGCCTTCTCTCAAAATAGCTTTTGCCCATAGTGGTGAATGAGAGAGCTTTTTTCTAAAACTTTTGTGCTAGTATAACCAAAGTCTTTCAAACTATCTTGCAATCCGTCTTTTATTTGTCTTGTGGAAGACATTTTATTACCTTACCCAGAATTGCCCTGTAGGTGTGTTCTTTTGTCTTGTGGCGACCACCTTAACATAACCTAACCTATGGGTAGGGTAATGTGACAGAAAGGCCTGCCCAATAAAAGGGTCGCTCGCTTTCGTTTTCGTATGTTTTAGTTTTTCAACTTTATCCGCAATATGGCATATCATAGTAAGTAGCTAAGAAAAGTTGGAATCCCGGCATACTACAGTCTATAGCCAAGCCGTCAAATGTAGCCCCAAGCTGCGCATTTAAATAGACTAGAAGTACGGATATTAAGAGACCTGTGCCTGTTCCTAGCGCGCACTGAGGGCATTCAAAATGCGCAACTAGGCCTCACCTATCAACGCAAACTCACCTATCATATCTGCATATCATTACAGCAAAGACTCCCAGGTGTGTGGTCTATTAGAAGCACATCGCTGGTTGCAGCTAGCAGAGTCATCTTTGATAGCGTTAGGTCAACCGGTAGCTTTAGCCATACTTAATTAGCATGAAAACCGTATTCTCATATGAAAACGTGTTACGTGCTTTGCTAAATGGCTAGCACAACTACTGTCATATGGTACTATGCTGCTCTACAGACACTTGATCTAAGTAAGAGCGAGTGCAGCCATTTCACTTGACTTATGCATACACGCCTGGCGGGCGCACTTCACCAACGCCAAGTACACACACAAAAGATACTTTGGCGCGGCAAAAAAAAAAAAAAAAAATGTGGCAGTCAAGGGAATCGGTAACACTAATTTATAAACACATACCTGCGGCAAATGCCCAACAAATACATGCATTTTTCTCCAATACTCGTATGAGTGAAAGCATTGTAGCAGCTGTGGTTGCTCTTTTTTCAGCCACCCAGCGCCAGTCAGCTAGCAATGCTTTTGTGCTTTTTACTTACGCTTCAAAAAGCACGAGCAAAAGCCGCGAAGCAAACGTACATACATACATACATATGTACAGCACACAATAACAGAGCGCTGTTAGTCCCTTGAGATGCAGCACTGCTGTTAGTGGTTCGCATGTGTTGCGCTAAACCGGCACAGGCAGGGTTGCTGTGCTGTTCAACATACACGTATGTATGACAAAAGACCGGCATGTGGAGACAAAAAATAATTTGAATGCAAATATACCAACATAAGTAGATAAGTACTACTTCATAAGTCCCTAAACACAACAAACGAATAATGCGAAAATCACAGTTGCAGCATTGAAGTTGCAACATATTACACTCACTGCTCACACACATATTGCATTTACCGCCGTTTTTGCGGTAGTTTAAATGCAGATTTGCATTTTTTTCGTATTTTCGAAAAAAGTACTAGTAAAAGGCTAATGTTTCACAGTGACAAACGATGGCCCTGAGGACAATACATAATTTGTTGTTGTGTGCTTTTTCGAGCGTAAAGTAAATGGGATTCGATAGAAAAAAATATTGTAGGTAGAAAAAGTAAATAAAATATTAAAATAACACGAGTACCTACAGATAAAATTAAGTTTGAATGGATTGTTTATTTGGGATGGAATATGTAAAAATAAAAAGCAGCGAAGGAGTGCTCAGAACCAGAACAGAGTTATGAAGAGGATATAAGGAAGTAATCATTTATAAATTTACTGTGGCCAGTATTGAAGTGTATTTAAGTATGGGTGAAACAACTTCAGATAACAAAGGACTAGCGCCCTGACAACAGGATTTCTTGCATTTTGAATCAACTGGATTAAATTGGCTCTGAAAACTTTTAAAGATTTTCTCCGTATTTTTTCGGAACTCGTGTTTTACTTTTTCGGAATTTTTTAAGGATTTTTTCGAAACTTTTCTTTTTTTAAGGACTTTTTGGGATTTACTGTGGCATATTTTTTGGTATCTTTCGCAAATTTCTGAACGATTTCGGGATTCTCGAGATTTGTGTGACTATTCTCAGGAGCTTTTAAATTTTCGATACTATTTCCGTACTACTTTGGATTTTCCGAGACTACTTCTGAGGGCTTTCAGGGCTTATTAGGATTCTCAGGATTTTTCGAGATTTTCCGAACTATTTTGGCATTCTCAGGGCTATTCTCAGATTTTTGGTACTACTTTGAGATTTCTGAGAATTATCTGGACTACTTTTGCATACAGTATTAAGTGAATCCATAAATATTAACGGGGCAATTCTGGATGGGATAGTAAAAAATGATTATCCGAACGAAAAATGACACTGAAGATGGCACAATGCCGAAACCGGTTTGTCTGCAAACCAAACCTGACAAGGGATGACGGAAATTCGTTCCAAAATAAATCATCTTACCACCCTGTCGGAAAAATCAACCAACACCAACACACATAGTAAAAAATCTTTCAAAAGACAGATGACGAGTTGGTTAGAAAGACTTTTGTTACTATAGCACAAAAGTGTTGGAAAAAAGTCCTCTCATTCACCACCCGTGGGGTCGCAATACCTGAGTGTGCAAGCACTGGTGTGCATTCCAGAAGAAGGGTTAGCATTTTTATTTTTTTTTCTATTTCAATTTATTTATTTTTTGTTTTTTTTTTTTAATTATTATATTTCTTTGAGCTGGAATTATATAAATTTTATTTGTCAATGTAAATTTTATTTGATCTTTTGGAACATCATTTTTATTTTTTTTTTTTAGATTTTATTATTTTGAACAGAAAAATAATTTGTTTTTAATTTAACGAGCTGACAAATTTAAAATTTTTCATATATTTTACCGTAAAAAAATTGTGACAAGAATGTGTCACTGATACAGAATACAGTCGTTAATTTTTTACGAAAGAACTTTTTTTTTAATTTTGCCTTTTTCTTAATACTATTCTTTTCTAATTTCAAGATTTTATTGTTTTAAAAAGTAAAATATTTTTTTTTTGTTCATTACATTTTTTACAAAAACGTGTTTTTTTATTTTAATTGAAATTTTTTCTTTCTTAGTTTTAATGTAGTAGAAACTCTTTAATTTCGTCGAATTTTTATGAACATACCTTGTTTTTCTTTCATAAAATTTTTTTAATTTAATTTTCCTCTTATTTTTAGATTTTGTATTGAAAATAAATATTTTTTCACTTATGTAATATTTAGGACCTTATTTTATTTTCTTTTGATATTCAGATTTTATGGTTTTACAAATCAAGTTTTTTTTTAATTTAATTTACTTTTGTTTTTTAAGATTTTATGGTTTCGAAATTTCTTTTAATTTTTGATGTTTTATCTTTTTGATTTTTTCTTTTCTTTAATTTTTAGTTTTTATTGCTTTAAAAAGAAAATACGTTTTTTAATTTCATTGAATTTTTTAAATTTTTTTATTTAATTTTTGATTCTTTAATATATTTGCTTCTTAATTTTATTCGCTCTTTCATTTTAGTTAAATTTTTAAAAGAAAAAAAATTTATTTAATTAATTTTTTTTAGGTTTTTTCTATTTAGTTTTCTTTTTATTTTTAGACTTTGTATTAAGAAGAAAAATATTTTTAATCTGATTTATGTAATATTTAGGAACTTATTTTCTCTTTTATTTAATTTTTTTCTTTTTTTAATTTCATTTTCTTATTTTTTTCATTATTGCTACAAAAAAAAATAGAATAACGCCAAGACCTCCTTGTTAGCTGACATTTCAATTAGTCTTTTGAAATACAGTAAAAAGCTTTCAGTTGCTAGAACTGCCATGTAAGTCCTTTAGTATTCATTTATATGCCCATTTCCTAAAACTAAAATACATAAAAGAAAAAAATCACACAAAAAGTGAAAGTTATTCCGATGAGAATAAAAAATATTCGTTTTTAAAAAGCGCATAAAAATTTATTGTTCACAACTTTCGTGAAGAGGATGTAGATCAATAATCACGTTGCATTCCCCAGCAGGAGTCAGTCATCATATTACGATCTCATAGGCCTTGGTGCCTCTCCTCCATAGTTTAAAGGTCCTGGTGAAACCGCTATATGATACAAAATTCTCTGGGAATTTGTCAAGATAACTGCGGAGGAAGAGAAAGTGAACTTTGATGTACATACTAAATACTACGATTTTAAAGCTCTAAAGCATGTCGTTTGCGATTTCGATGTAGTTACTTGACTCACAATTTGGTACGTTCAACAAAAGAAGTCCACGCCAACAAGTTTTTTTTTTTTATCTAGAAACCAATTCTTCCGCGGATTTTTTTTGGTAGTTCTAAATCCCTTATCATTTTACTTTATTCGGTGAAGAGTTTTGGGATTGTAGACGTTATAACTTCGGAGTAACTAACTGTCACTGCGCACTTCATTGAAGATTTCTTCGGATGATGGCTCACATATGGAGTAAACTGTTGGAATAGTCATAGACATCTAGCCGATTTTAAGTCTGGAAAAATAATTTTCTTAACGTTTGCACCACGAAAATTAACCCAGCAGAATGTTATGTTTCTATTCTATCAATTGCATTGGCACTCCGAACCTCATACGGTTTCTTTGACGCCTGGCCAACTGTCTCAAGGTTCACAGCACAGTTTATAGCCAGCTTCGAAATGGGTGTATAAAAAAAATAAAATCGAAAGTCGATTTCCGATATATTTTTGGCAATATAAATATATATTTTCCCATTTTTTGCAAAACAAAAAACGTGTATATTTATTTTGTAAATTTAATAAAAGAGAGGAAATTTAATAGCCTTTTATTTGATATATCATTTGTTTTGATCGGTTAACGAGTTCTCGTGGCATTACTAATGTTTATGATCGACCATTTTTTCTTTAATCACAAACCGTTAAGTATGTGGCCATCATATCTCTAAAACTACTCACATTTTTTCTATTTATGTAATCAGTATAAGGTCCTAGGTTGGAAAAAAATTGCAGCTACTCTGCACCAAAATTTTAAGATTTTTTCTTCTTTGCTAGTTTTTGAGTCTCCATTCTATGTACATATGTATGTATGTATGTATTTACCTCTCCAAACCACTTTGGTCTAAAGTAACTGGTATATGCGCGTTTAAAACTACGAAATATTTAGCAAAGCCAACAACATTTATCAAAGAGTCTTACCATTTTTTATGGTAAATAGTTGGCAATAAATCTGTATTAAAGATAGCACAGACACGAACCTGGCAAAGAAAAAATTCTGAGAAGACAACAGGAAAGCATGAAACTGTCATAATTCGCTATAATAACTTCCTGGGTATAAAAGCTAGCTATTCGTACAGTGGTTAACTTTTTTATGGGAAATTGTGAAAATCATAAAACATTTCATGCGGCTAACATATAAGTTATTTTGCTCTGTTATTTGTGCTATCAGCGCCATACAAAGCTTTTCACCACTGGTGATTCAAGCTTTATAACTTCACAGGGGTGATTACAAAAGCACTTGACATCGAATGTGACTTTATTTTTGAAATTTATTTGAACTTTTATATCCTAATGTTAAAAACATTAAAGTTAACCAAGCTAGTGTTGCAACTTGTTTATATTCTACGTGCTTTGTTCTAAAAGTTTCAGTGGAAATGTGTTATACCACATATATTAGATCGTTAAAGTAACAGTAGGGGTATTCGCTAAGTCTTGCAAAACCCTTGGCCGGTGTACGGATTGCTCGGTTTGCAAAGTTTTCCCATGGGAAAGGCGGCGGTAGCATGCATTCCGCGGTTTTCTAGCGAGTACCCCTTATAAGTTTATTGTTATTTTAAAAGGTTCGAAAAAATGGCAGTACAACCGTTTGTCGGTTGGGACCTAGACCCGAGCTTTCTACCCGACGATTTAATTGATTCATCGAAAAAAAATAGTTTCGTTAATTTATTGTATATGTGTTTTGCGTTTTGCACAACTAGTTAAGACACTTGAGGTGTCTGCGAAATCGCTTTTAAGAATTTTCAAGGCTTTCAGCTTTCTTTTTGACACCATTGACAGTCGTCTACCGTCTGATGATCAACATTCGTACCGTTAAGGTAAATCCACGGAGACCGCACTTCATAGCGTGGTCGCTTATATCAAGAAGTCCCTCAGCGTTAAGGACTCCTGTCTAGTAGCCTTCTTGAATATTGAAAGTACCATCAACAACGTACTTCCGAAGGTCATAACTTAAGCCGCGAGGGCTCTAGAAGTGGACCACTCACTAGTGTAGTTTATCGCTCAGCTACTCTGCTGTAATGTAATGAGGGCGAGACTGGGCGTCTGTCGAAGCTTGTGACGAGGGGAACGCCCCAGAGAGGTGTTCTTTCTTCACCACTATGGAACCTGACCATCAACACGCTTTTGTGTGGAATGGATTGTGGGAGTGGAAAAGCCGTTACATACGCCGATGACATTGCAATCGCAAGGGTGCCCTCTACCCTCCTATATGGAGTGATGGTTTAGTGGCCTGCATTAGATACAGAGGTCAACCTCAGGCTTCTCACCAAGGTGCAAAGGTCCAGTATCATCTACAAAATCGGAGCGCTCAGAACCACGACAAACGATGCTCTGAACGCTACTTTAGATTTTCTGCAACTGGATTTGGCAGTACAGCAAATGGCAGCTGTTCTTTGCTTAAGAGAGGCATCCTAATGGCAACTTGAAGCCCACATACACTCTGCTGCGCTTCGAATCGCTGCAGGAAAGTAATTTTAACACAAGAAACCCAAGCAGGGAGCAGTGGAAAGAAGATTTTGACACTCCGAGCGATAGTATTGACATCTACACAGATGGCTCCAAAGTCGATGGTAAGGTAGGAGAGGGCGTTTTCTCACGAATACCTCCTCTCAAAATTTCTTTTAGGTTACCAGACTACTGCAGCGTACTCCAAGCTGAAGTTTCAGCTATCATGGAGGCTGGTGAGAATCTCGGAACCGAACTGCCGCCTATCTCCAGCAGCAAAACAGACTTCACCTCACTTGGGTCACGGGTCATGGGAACATAGAAGGAAACTGAATGGCAGATGAACTTGCAAGGCAAGGTAGAACCAAGCAGATTCTACCTGATAAAGAACGCATTGGTATGCCATTTGCTACTTGCAAGCTGTACTTAATGAATTTATATACAAACAATCTGAAGAAAGACGGGGTCACAGAACGACCTGTCGAATTTCCAGGCAGATGTGGCTTAAATGGAATCGCGAGTGGTCACGAAGGGTATACTCTCATAGTAGAGAGGATATATATATCTAACGTTGAGGGGCTCTAACCGGGCACTGCCTTTCCGAAGATGTCGTAGAAGCTGTAAGGACTACGAAGGCGAGGAAACAGTATTGAATCTGTTGTGTAAATGCCCTGCACTGTGTAGAAACAGAATGCGTCATCTGGATTCACGGTTGCTGACCGAACTTAGGGAGGTATCAAATACCAACGCAAGATTCATCAGTGACACGGAGTAGTTCAACAGGTAGGATAATTGAGCGGTGTCAAACTATGGACTTGCTATCTATCGCCTGAGTGTGTCGCTAAAGCGGCAGCCACTTCTACCTACCTACCTACGTACCTAACAAATATTTTCTGGTTCCCGAGTTATCAATTGCAGATTAAGTTTGGAGACTAGCCGAATTCGACATTGTGCAATATTTAGTTGCATTCCAAACCAAATTTGACAAAAAATAATGGAAATTTCTTCATCATTGCCGTCTTAAAATATGGTAAGAATAAATACTGCAGAACAAGTTTACTCGTATTGACTCATAACTCAGACGAGAACGAAAAATTTACATTGGCACAACGCTGAAACCGGGTTGTTCCTCAATCAAATTTGAGAAGGGGCAACGGATAATTGGGCAACACAACTTTGTTTGCCAAGATCGGGGCAGAGCTTTTTTTTGTGTGCTTTTCGCTTAGGACCACTAAAATTGAAGAAACTGAACATATTCCCGGAACATTATTCTCTATTGTTGGTAGGTTAGTTCAGGTTAAACGGGCAGATCTTAGCAGAGTTCCCTTGGAGGCCACGAAGGCTCATTGCGATGCCCAGAGAGGATTCTATCTCAGCGGAGGTTTCACGATCTGGATCACTTCCCCAAGCCCCATCTCAAATCTATTTCTAGCACATTCGTCCGCTTCCTCATTTCCAGGGACAACACAATGCCCCGGGACTCAATAAAGATTGATTATGTGCTACAGTAGAGCTTGTAGGGAGGGATCTTCGGCATTATTTAACGCATGTCGAGTTAGGCCTTGCCGACCCTAAGGCTTTGATAACCGCCTGACTTTCAACAACGAAAGGCAAGTTTAGATGGAGCTAGGTCGATTATGCTCACCAACCTTGCCGCCATGTCGGTTGCATATATCTCAGCCTGAAAAACACTGCAGTGATCCGGGAGTGTAAAGGACTTACTCAGAAAGAACAGCTGAGAGAAGACGCCAGATCCTGCTCCGATATCTATTTTGGAGCCATCAGTGAATATGGGTATTTTGTCCTCGTTGAGAGAAATACTAAATTCCCAGTCACTTCTGTCGGGAAGTGGATATCGTTGTGGATATGCATGCTTGTCGTTGCACCTTTTGCAGGTTGAGTAGATGGGGTTTGGTGTCAACCGCCTGCCACCATACCAGCGCGCCATAGGTGAGAATAGGTCTAACTACCGCCGTATAAATTCAGTGTATTATCTGCGATTGCAGCCTCCAGTCTTTTCCAACCGCAGGTTCCATTCCAGGAAATCAAGGAATTCTTAGAGTCGAGAATAACCCCAAAAAAACGTTGCTTCCTTTGACATTCAAGATTACCTAGCTCCATTAAGGGACGGAGTTCAAAAGTTGTCTACTTTATAAAGCTTAGCGAAAAAACAAGTTCGTTCTTGGTGGGATTAACCGCTAGACCGTTTCTTTCTGCCCACCGTGCCATGTTGGGCCTCGCTAAAGTTCTCAGGAGTGAGGCGTCGCGTAATCTGCAGACTCAGAAGCCTCTCCATTATTTAGAGCAGTAATGATAGGCTGATGGGTCTAAATTATTTTGCAGTACTGTGGCCCGTCTTGGCTGCTTTGGGAATAAAGACCAAATGGATTCCTGACTTAGCCACATCGGTAGATTCATAGGAGACTATATAATATCTTCTTAGATCAGCGACTAGTAAAAAGAAAAAATAATAAAAAGCGAATACTAAAAAAAAAAATCACAAAATATACAGCAAACACAGCATGCGTGCAAATATTTTCGAACTAGCGCGCCACACTACCGCCCACCAAAAATCTATCTATCAAAAGCTGTTGTACTTTTTCGATTATTGCGTGACCCAGAAAGAGTAGTAGCGCTGGTTGCTCTAAAAACGCATATACCAGAGAGCATCAATAACAAGCAACTGAATAGAGTGAAAAAAATATATGAATGAACGGAGGAAAAGCGTAGTCGTAGATAAAGTTTTTAGCCATACAACTACATAAATATGTATGTTCATAGAGACACACATAAATACATGCATACAAACTTGCACACATTTTCTTCACCCACTTCGCTAAAAGTAAGTGAATGGAAAGCGAAGTGTTTGCTCGATTTGCTGTTGCAGCTGTTGCTATTGCTGTTGTTGCTGTTATAGTGAAACTAATTGAGTTGATGCCATTTTGTGAAAACTTTGACAAGGACATATGAATGCCATAGTTTATGAAAAATGTATTTACTATTTTCGAAGCAAGTGGATGCGGAAATCGCATGATAACGTGTAGCTTAGGTGCGAGAGAAAATGTTCGTAATGTTGAGTCCAGTTTATGACACGATCAAATAAGTTGTCTACAGTCATGCTAAATTAAGTTAAATTAGCATAAGTCTTGGTATTAAGTTCAATCGAATAATATCAATGGCATTATGTCGTACATAACATCATATGAGATAACATCACGTTGAATAAAATGGGTTCAAAATAAATTTACAATTCAAATCTAATCAACACTGGACAAATAAAATCGACAAAATCATATAAAGATAGATTAAATCAGATTACGACACATAACAGCATCACATCATGAGAATAAGTATAATCAAGCACTCTAAAAGACTCATCAAACGCAGCAAATCACAGCAATTCAGGTTTAGTCAAAAGAAATTAAGTGACGTCACTTCGAGTCACATCATATCAGAACATCGCTACATATCGCATCACATTAAATCACCTCCACATTTGAAACTAAGTAAAGGCAAGCAATCTAAACGACTCACCAAATCACTGCATCAGGTTAAGTCAAACGAAATTAAGTGAATTCAAATTGAGTCATATCAATCGCATTGGATCATATAAAATCGTGTAAATCATGCTAAATCACATGACATCACATCGCGTCACATAACATGGCACCATGAAAATAAGTAAAATCACAGCAAGTCAGGAACTGTTTTTTAAGTCACCGCAGTCATTCGAAAGACAAATGTCTCGCGCAAGTCTTTTCTGTCTTTCGAAAGACTAATTGAAAGATCTGCTAACGAGAAGGTCTTAGCGTTATTCTGTTTTTCTTGTAGCGGGTATTTTTTTTCTTTTGAAAACAATAAAAATTAAAAATTCAAAGAAAAATTTATTTAAAAAAAGAAAAAAACTAAGATAAATTTCATAAAATTAAATGCCATAGAAATTCTTTTCTATTTATTAAAACAATAAAAAAAAAATTTAAAAAGGAATAAATAATTACAACTTCCTAAAAATTTAATCAAATTAAACAAAAAAAAATTTCTTTTAAAAACACTAAACTCCAAAATTTAAACTAAAAGGGACAAAATTAAATAAGTTTTTTAAAATTAAATGTGATTAAAAAATATTTTTCTTTATACAAAAATAAAACTTAAAACTAAAAAAAAAAACAATTATATACATATTTTTTTTAAGACAATCAAAGCAGGAAAAAATTAGTTACTAAAAGTTAAAGGAAATAAAAATTTTGTTTTCAAACAATAAAATCTAAAAATTGTAAGAAACTGAAATAAAAAAGGAAAATATATTAAAAATAACAAAAAGATAAAATAAGTTTCTAGAACAAGATAAACTTAGTTTCAAAAAATTAAATGTGATTAAAAAATATCTTTCTTTTTAAAACAATAAAACTTAAAAATAAAAAAAATAAAACAAAAAAAATGTTTAAAAGAAAATTAAAGCAGGAAAAAATTAGTTTCTAACAGTTAAATGAAATAAAAAATTTGGTTTTCAAACAATAAAATCTAAAAATTATAAGAAGATGAAATAAAGAAGGAAAAAAAATTTAAAAATAACAAAACGATAAAAGGAGTTTCTAGAAATTAAATGATACTAAAAAAAAAATGTTCAACGATAAAATATAAAATATTAAAAGAAAATCAAACTAAAAACAAAAAATTATAGATTATAAAAGGAAAAAATACATAAAAGAGGCTTCTAAAAATTAAATTAAATAAAAAAATCTTTTAAACTTTATAAAGTCTACAAATTAAATTCAAAAAAGTTAACTAGAAAAAGAACAAAATAAAATTTTTAATATTTATATTGAGCTTTGTACCACGATTGTTTATTAGGAAAAATTGAAAAATCAACAAAGTCTAAGCGGTAGAAGTTATAGCACTATTTCGGAGATCACCACATCTCCTCATCAGACTTCTTTTTCTAGACTTCAGCAGGGATCGAACCTGCGAATTCGATGACAACAACAACCACGCTGTCGAGTTTAAATAGCGGCAAATCAGCTGCACTTGATAGTAGTTGGTTGAATAAGGAAAATGAATTAGCAACAAGAGTTTACGGGATGTACATAGCTCAGTGGTTAACGCTTCTGACTTTGAACATCGAATTCGCAGGTTCGATCCCAGCTGAAGTCTAGAAAAAGAAGTCTGATGAGGAGATGTGGTGATCTCCGAAATAGTGCTATAACTTCTACCGCTTAGACTTTGTTGATTTTTCAATTTTTCCTAATAAACAATCGTGGTACAAAGCTCAATAAAAATATTAAAAATAAAATGTTAACAAGCCACAATAACATTGACAAATACAAAATAAAATATTTTTCTTTCTAAAACAATAAAATCTAAAACTTAAAAGAAAATTTAATTATAAAAAAAATCATAGCAGAAAAGATAGTTTCTAAAAGTTAGAGGTAAATAAAGAATATTTTTTTTAATATACATAAAAGCTAAATATTAAAAGAAAATTTAATCAAAAATAAAAAAATATTAGAAATTACAAAAACATAAAAAAAAGTTTCTAAAAACAAAATAAAAATAAAAAAACATATTTTTAACGACAAAATCTAAAAAAAATTATAAGAAACCTAAATTAAAAACGAAAAAAACTACATTAGAAAAGGAAAAAATACATAAAATAAGTTTCTAAAAATTAAATTAAATGAAAAAATATATGTACATTCTTTTTTAATTCTTAAAATTATAAGAAAATTTAATCAAAAAAATTATGATAATTAAAAAAAGAAAAAAATTTATTTAAACAAAAAAGAAAAAAAATCCGCGCTCCAAGGATTCGAGCCTCGGATTTCTCGAACGGCACGCCGGTACTTTGCTCTCTCGCCCATTGCGATTGTTGGAACAGCGCGAGCAAAATTATATACTAGGTACACCTCTGTTTGGAACATTTTCAAGTGCTTTCTGTCAAAAGACCTTTTTCACCATGAAATTTGGCAAAGGAGCTTTAATTTTTAAGACTTTCGTGCCAGAAAAAAAAACCAAATCTTTTAAACTATCTTTCAATTGCCTCCGTTGCCACCCGTAAACTTCGCTTCGCTTCCGTTGCTTTGCAATTTACTTTACTAACCGTTTTCTGCTGAAACTAAACAGTAGGGAGCAAGCGTTAAAAAATACTAAAAATTTTTAAGAACTCAAATCTAAACTTTTCTTTACTGGCAGGCACGGCACATAGACACACGCATTCACATCCTTTTACCGCTCAACCGCAACTTTCATTCAACTGCACTTTCCACTAATTTTCACTACTTCTGTCGCCTCTATTTAGTCACTTAGCTTCTGCATCATTTCTCTCCAATTTCTCTCTGACACTTCACAAACATGCATCCTCAAATATACATACATTGATGCACAGAGCCAGCACTCGAATGACAGTAGCTTGCAGTGCCACATATAAGGCAATTAGCCAGGGCAACTTCTTTTTGCTCGTGTCTTACTTAACTGCGTCGAATATGGTTGACCAAAGGGGAAGACGGTTATATATAAGTGCAAGCATACATACATATGTACATATATATGTATCTACATACATCTAACCGTTTACAGTATAGCGTCAAGAAAATCAATGAAATATGAAAGCTTTTCAACTCACAGCAATAATAGAACTTTGGAGTACTTCAAAAGTTTTCGATGCATTAAAGTAGTCGGAAAGTGTCGTGCAATTGAAGATAGCAATAAGGAAAGTAGTTGAAGCGACTAACGGGCTAGCAACGGGATGGAGTTTAAAAGTGGTGTGAATATTTTTCCCGCAGAAACACAAGAGACCCTGCTTAAACGAAATATTTCATCACAAAAACACGAATTTGTGAGCGCCTGAAATTAATTATTTCAATGCAGCACATTTTTTTACGTTTTAGCCCCGCAAAATCTAATGAGCATGTTGAGAATTACAAATGAATAAAATGATACAGATATATTATTAACCGACTTAACAAATAGGATTATAAATTCGTTGGAATATTTTTTTTAAGTGAAACTTCTTTAGTAGCGGTTGGTTGGTTGGGAGTAAATTGGCAAATTCAAAGAAAATTGCACACGGAAATGGTGCAACGGAACAGGTTGGGACGGAAACAAGTTCTTCTTGAATGTATGTAATGAATCTAACAAAAACTTGCTAATAAAAGGTTAAAGAATAACACTTAGAAAAAGACCAATGCAAGAATGAAAGTTAAGGTGAGTGTGTACATAGATAAAGAAAGTGATAAGGGCAAAGGTAGAAATAAAAACAAAAACGAAGATGCGTAAAGATAAAAACAAACATGAAGACCAAGGTAAATTGAAACACTTTACTCAGAATATAAGGGCGAAGGTGAAGGGGAATATGTAGATGAAGAAGAAATTGATAAATATAAAAGTAAAATATAAAGAAAAAGATGAGGATGGGGATACCGATAAAAGTAAAGATGAAGGTATAGGAAGAAAGATTAAAATAAAGGTAAATATAGAGAAAAGGATATAGATAAAAACACAGAAACTCAATCTGAGAACTATTTTGGGATATTAGGAATTTTCGGGACTCTCGGAACTTATCCACATAATAATAGATATTTTTATCGGTTTTGTTATCAAATATTTATCGATTTTGTTATCGAATATTTAACGAGTTTGTTATCGATTTGGTTATAGATTATTGATCGATTTTGTTATCGATATCTTTAACTATTTTCTAAAAGATTTTTGTTATCGATATTTGTATCGATTTTGTCATCGATATTTTTATCGATTTTGCAACCAGTATTGCTATCGAAATTTTTATCGAATTTGTCATCGTTTTAGCTAACGATTTTTTTATCGATTTTATTATAGATTATTTATCGATTTTGTTATCGATTTTGTTATAGGTTATTTATCAATTTTGTTATCGATTATTTATCGACTTTGTTATCGATTTTGTTATCGATTTTGTTATCGATTATTTATCGTTTTTTTATCGATTTTGATATAGATTATTTATCGATTTCGCTATCGATTATTTATCGTTTTTGTTATCCATTTTGTTATCGATATTTTTATCGATTTTGTTATAGATTATTTATCGATTTTGTTATCGATTATTTATCGTTTTTTTACCGATATTTTTATCGATTTTGCTATAAATTATTTATCGGTTTTGTTATCGATTTCCTTATCGATTATTTATCGATTTTGTTATCGATCATTTACCGATTTTGTTTTCGATATATTTACCGATTTTCTAATTTGTTATCGATTTTGTTATCGATATTTTTATCGGTATTTTTACCGGATTTATAATCAATTTTGCTACAAATATTATTATCGATTTTGCTATCGAAATTTTTATCAATTCTGTCATCGAATTGTTATCGATATTTTGTTGGATGATACTATTGATAATTAGGACGAACAGGGTAGGGATCCCGATAGAAAAAAGACAAAAAATATAACCTTAAGCAAAAGCAGATGTATGTAAATATGTATACTTTATCGGATTTAGTGACCACATGGTGTAGCGCTATGACCACACACTAAGATTCTAAGATACTGGATTCTATCTTTTAGAGAATGTGCTACGATCTTCTACGGTAAGCTGACCAATTGTTACGAACCTTGGAACACCCAATGGCAGTTTGCCGGTTCGTTACCGTCACTAATGGTCTGATTATGCATACTTCGCACAACTTCGCATAAACTTCAAACTGTAATTTCGTATGTACTTTGTATGTATTCCATCACCCAGAAATTAGCAGAACTTTTAAGAACTTAGCGATCTGTTGAGTTTAGATTTTGCTTCACATTTTCTTAAGTTACATTTTTATTTTCACTGGTACAAATGGTTGTGCGAAGTTATGGGAAGTATGCATAATCAGACCCTAATACGGTGACCATATTTGTGGCAGCGGAATTTAGTCGGCGAAACTCCGCGAGCCGGTTACCATATTTCTGCGGCTTATTTTGAACCCTGAGAGCTCAGTGTTAGTTAAGAAGTGCGACCCAAAATACTTCCACTTTAGCCTCGCGAAGGTTGAACCGCCTAAAAGAAAGTATGGAGATGATTCCACTTCATCTTCCTCTTGACAGCTGATACAAAAGGGATCAGTTGAAATTCTTAGTCTTACCGCGTGAATACCAACCGCGAAATGGCCTGTCAGAACCCCCATCATTAGCCCTTGAGAGGTAATGTGTTTTTCGGCACCTTAAGCTAGCCTTATTAGGAAGTACTCCGCCGCGATTGATAGAGAGGTCAGACAATCCTTTACCGATTTTAAGCGCTCCATCACACCCCTTAGCAGTGAGTCTATCGCTTCCTTGATGGCAGCTATTTCCACTTTAAAGACACTGCAGTAGTCTGGAAGCCTGAACATAGTTTTGTTAGAGAGTTTCTGACAGCATAAATCTACACCAACCCTGCCTCCAAGTTTGTATCCGTCCGTGAAGAGGTTTACCGCTCCCTTCTTAGAGTAACCCCGGCCTACCAGTCATCTCTTGAGAGAATATATGTAGAGAAGGAGCTTCTGGAAGCCATTTCGGATGCGCTGTAATCTATGTGTTCAGCGTGAAGTCAAAGCCCTTCATAGCTCCAGAGTGTTACCACCCGGTTTCCCTGAGCCTAAAAGCAGTTCGTGCTGCGACAATTCTGTCTGTAATATCCGCAGGCGCCTTGTCCAACATGACGTTAAGCGCCAGAGTAGGTGTGGTTCCTAATGCCTCACTAATTCCGATTTGCAGAGGATCGGTGTAATCGGAATTAGTGAGGCATTAGGAATCACACCTACTCTGGCGCTGCTTTTAGGCTCAGGGAAACCGGGTGGTAACACTCTGGAGTATTACACCGATCCTCTGCAAATACTCCAGTGTAGTCTTCTCTAGTGAGCTCCACCAGACAGGGGCTTCATGAAACAAGATAGGCTTAAATCTGATGTCATAGAGCTAATGAATTATTTTGAGCCATAGACCTCACCTTTTACGAATAGCTCGCCTACAGCAGTAAAAGGCAACTGACGCCTTTCTTACCCTTTCCTCAATGCTGGGCTTACACGACAGCTTTCTATCCAGGTTCAAGCTTAACTACCTGACCCTGTCTGAGAGCCGCAGACGAACATCCCCACTCGAGGGAAGGGCAACAACGGGTATCTAGCACTTCCTGGTAAACAACACCAGTTCCGTTTTTCTGGGATTTAGTGCGAGGCCGCCGTTGATCGCCCACCTAGTTACCTGGTTTAGGTACCCCTGAGCTAGATCAAAAAGGTGTCTAGAAATCGTCCCATAAGTAAAAGTTTGACATCATCTACATAGGCGATAACCCGCCAGCCCACTTTTTCCAGTTCCTCTAAAAGATACAATCGCAATTTAGAGCAGGGCAGAGAGAACACCAACTTGCGGAGTGCCCCCATTAACTCTGCGCTAAGCGCAGGCGCTCCCCTTGTCAGAGGCGGCAGTCCTGTCACGAAGTAAGCAGTAGATAAGCCTTATTAGGTTTCAACCCCTTTAGATTGTGAACAGGGTTGACTATTGCCTCTGGAGTGACATTGTTGAAGGACCCCTCGATATCGAAGAAGGCCCCTAAATGCAGTAGGTGCAGTGGTGGTCATCCTCTAACCACTTTAACAATGTGTGCAGGGCGGTATCCACCGACCTTTCCTTGCAATAAGCACGTTGAGATCTTGAAGGTCAGTTATGAGAAATCCCGTTCTTTATGTACAGGTCTATCAGTTTCTCTAACGTTCTTAGCTTAAACTAAGACAGACTGGTAGGCCTAAAATGCCTAGGAAAAACAAGAGAGCTTTTCGGCCCTTGGAATGAACGCAACACTGACTACCCTCCAAGTATTTGGCAGGTACCCGGTCGTCATGTAGTTCACAACAATAGGAGCCAGCTAGTTGCACGACACCTCCAAGGGCCTTTGCAGCTGCGACGTCAAGGGTTTGAACAAATTTATAGCCCAAGCCATGTGACGATCGTCCAGAAGATCGGAGAAATACGGGACCTGAAGTACAAAATATTGCAGTGAAGTTCGAAGTACAAGAGCTAAAAAAGAAGTACTGTGCTTCCGAAAGTAGTACGGTTGGTCACATTATTCATACCTATGAAAATGAAAAAAGTATACAATAAAAAGGTACTCCAATATTGCTACTAAAACAAAGTCGTTAAAAACGCTTATTTAATCAACAAATTTTCTAGTTTCCATTAAAAGTTTACACCATATTTTTACTGAATATTCAAAAAAAAAGAATTAAAAACAGTAAAATTTCCCCCAAAACATTGAAACTTTCAATATGTTACCCCAATTAACGTATCAAATAATTCCACTCTACTTCAAATTACTACAACTCTGCTGGCTATTAGCCTGAGTGCGGTAGGTAACGCCGGCGACGACACCTTGCCAATGCGAGCGCGAAATTTATGTACCAGTATGCAGGCGGGCGGTATATTTGAAGCACAGGTCCGATGGCATTGGCGCGCTGGCATATCGACCGCGCACTCCTTGGCTGCCCGACATGCGTCAGTGGCACTAGCCGCTCTGCACGCTGGTCGCTGCTTGCCACTCAACGCATGGTTAGTCAAATTGAGCGTATAATATACGACTATTTTAATACAAATTACCTGCTCTTAATTACAATTAATATTTTATGCATGGACACGTACGCGGAATGTTGTAAGTAAAGTTGAGGCGGCGTTCTATGGTTGGTTGGTTGAATGTTGCTGGCTGCTTCTTCCGATAAGGTAAGGTGTGTGAGGTTGGCTTGCGGTTTGTAATACTATTTAACGTTGATTCTAAGCAAACTTTGGCACTTTTTACAACACTCATTTTTAATTAGTAATATTTGAGTTTATATTAACTTTGTTCAATTTGATTTAATGGCATTCAAGTTTTTTCTTCTTTTTTGCTCTTGACTGCGAATGAGCAGTTTTATATTGATTAAGTTGTGTAAGCTCCTGAGTGAATGTTATATACTATACTTATTTTTATGTCTATCTAACTTCATTTGCTCACATTGTAATTTTTGTTTTCTTTTTGCTCTTTAACTATGATTTTATTCGTTTACCATTCATTAGTATTTAATTTTGCATCTTTTGCAAACTCTGCATTGTCTGGCTTTTATCTCGCTTTTTTCTGCCTTTTTCTTTCCTTTTCTTCATTGTTTTTTCATCCAAGCCCTAGCTGTTTCAATTTATGTAAAATAATTTCTATCTATTTTACGTGTATGTTTGTATCTGAGACTGTAATCGGATTACTATTAACTACTTATGCATATTTATTACAATTATTTCATACATACATACGAACGTATGTTGAATTAAGGAGAATCTTTGCATGGCAACTCTTACTGGAAAGTCGTCATAACTTGTTTGAGAAAGGAAGAATCACTCATCAAATTGTAATGTAAAAGTACACTGCGGGAACAAAGTATTGGCACAGCAAATTTTTCACAATATATGCAACAATTTTTTTTTCTAAAATTTTTTCGCTCATTTTTTATAGAAATATGGTTCATTCTACAACAACAAACGTAAAAATATAATTCCTAAACTTTGGGCAAAACTCGCGAAAATTCAGCAAATTTTTAACTTTTTATTCAGATTTTTCAGAATTTTTTGCAGCTACAGGCTACAGAAATGCATACCAGAAAATTGTCTTAATATTCTGTGTGATTAAATTTTTAGGCAATTTTTGCAAGCTTTGAAACTTGTATTATTGTGGTTTAATGAAAATTATTAAAAATTAAAAAATAAACATAATTCGCAAACAATTTCATTTTAAATTTCGTTGCTAATTAGTTGAACGCAGGTGTATGTATATTTATGCACATGTGTATGAACGTTATGAAGATCTCGTTTTTGTATCAATTAGTACTTACGTTAGAAGTCGACAATTTAGTACGCGGCTTTCTTAATTTCATTACTACGTTATGATTTTCATTATCGCCTGGTTCATTACCGACTTACTAATTGTAATGTTATCATTGCCTGATAACTGTAGCGTGTTATAATTATCGATATTGTTATCGTTAACGAAATTGTCATCGTTATCTATTTCTTTTTATCGTTGTTGCTATTGCTATCGTTAACGATATTTTTATAGTTATAGATATTGGTATCGTTATTAATAGTGGTTACGTTATTGATGTTGTTATCGTTATTGAAATTGTTATCGTGATTGATGTTCCTACCGTTATCTATAATATTATCGCTATCGATATTCTTATCGTTTGATATCACTATCGAAATTGTTATCGTTATCTATAAGGTTATCGTCATCGATATTGTCTTCTTTATCGATATTTCCATCGTTATCGATATTGTCATCGTTATCGATATCGAACATTGTCACAATTATTAAAAGCGTTGATATCGTTAAACCGAATTGATCGTTATCGAAATTTAGAGCTTCCGATTCTGTTATCGATATTACTACTTTTATCGTGCTTTTACTAATTCACCAATTTTATTATCACGTTACCACATTTATAGCAACTCGCTTTCTTGTTTGTCCATATTCCAGTACAAACATTGCAGTATATATAGTCGAACAACTCAGTGAGAGGGGAGACCAGTATGTTTTAGAGCTGGAAAACTATCGATGGCACTATCGATAGTATCGATGGTTTTTGACTATCGAAAACATCGATGGCTTTGTAAGCACTATCGGTACTTTTCACTCATACATTCAGAAAGAGTAAACGCCGGCATGACTGCTTCATCTTGTAAAACGGAAGGGACATTTAGCAAAGCAGGGCAAATAATTTCAGAGCGCAGATGCTGGTTGAAGCGTGGGCGCAATATTATTGAAAGCACGGTCGACGTCCAGTTACTGCTCAGCGCGTGATAAGTGGCACCTTCAAAGCGCATGCTTAGAAGAAGTTCCAGGAAACCTCACCAATGTCTATCTATGTCCCATCGGAAGGTAAACAAGCATACCGGGGCGTTTTGTTCTGGTACAACTTGCATACCACTACAGAAGTTTTTTTTTAATATAGATGTCCTTAAAAGTTTCTTATACGCTCTCCACAGATTTTCAGTTGCACAAAATTCATGAGGATTTGGTTCGTTAGTAGAAGCGTCGCCTGAGCACTTGCCCAGGACTCAATTAGCGCTGAGAGCACAATTTTGATAAGCTTTTTCTGGCATTCCTGATATTATCTGCTTTCATGGTTCATCAGTTTCGTCAAACCACTTGAATTTGTCGATGAATCTATTGACGTTAGTAATGATAGTTTTAGAGATCTGCGTAAGATTTTGCAAGGAGAATCTCGCTTATGTATCTTGCCTTATGCGTGCCAATGCTGGGCATTCGCGAAGGCAGTGTAGGTCTGTTTCCTTACTTCCCTCTAGATTGCTGTTGTGGCGCCTTGGGTTGTACGGGAAGCCCATTTTGGTTGCATGTTGACCAATGGGCCAATGTCCCGTTATCGTGGCACTTAACTTGACTATATCTTTTCTCGCCCACTTTTGAAGTTCCTCTGTCTTTCGGTTGTCATAGCTGACCTATACCCTTTGGTAAATAACCGATTCCTATATTCCTCGCCGTTTTGCAGGCTTCAAGGTTTTTCGAAGGTGTATTTGCCATACGTAAGAACTGCAAATGCAGTTCCCATTTTTTGAGTACAATTAGACGGTTTATTGTCTCTGCTTCGGATTCATCAAGATATGCTCCGTTCTTAGCCAACTCGTCAGCCCACTTATTTCGATTTATGTTTTCATGGCCTGCAAACCAGATGAGGGATACATATGTCCATTGACTCGGCTGTTGAGCTTAACGTGAGCTCTCTTATTTGAGGATTTAGCGAGACTGAACGCGGCACGGCAGAATTTTGTGTGGGCCTCCTCGATTTCTGGTTTTTTATGGGGCAGGTCTGATCCAGAACTCTGCCACATGCCACCGTGAAAAGATTGCTCGGACCATCTAGATCCCTAGAGTACCCTGGAATTGTTTAGTGTGCTTCATGAGAGTAGTTTATCAAGCTCCTCTCTATACTTGTGCGATTTCTTAAAATTCTAATGAGAAGCACCATAGACGGCACCCCATCTAAGTTGAATTGGATGTAGCGATGATTAGAGGAAGAAGGCTCGTCAAGCAATCCTCCTCCAATTTCTAATCATAGCTAATCTAAAAATGATCTTACTTTATTTGCTATCATGTATGCACGTATATCGGAGCATATCTCCCGTAAGATTTTGAATTGATACACAAAATAGTCCGAAGAAGAGACTGAGTTTTTCAAAGCCAGAAGTGAGCTCAAGCTGAAGTAAATACGGCACTAAATAGCGATTAAATTGCAGCTGAAAATAAAAAAGTCCTATTTGCAACAATATAACAGTCGGTTAAACCGACCACCCTGTGGCCATCCGATGGAACGACCGACCGACCAACCAACCAAACTGCGAACTAATTTAATCAACGCCAAAATTGATGGAAGGGTAATTTTTGCAATGGAGCAGCGAGTTGTAGTTAGTTGGTGTTGGCATTGCAGTTGCTGCTGCTGCTGCTGCTGCCTGTGGGTCAACTATACTACAACTACAACGAACAACGACATCTGTTGCATGCACGAAATGTTGCATGTTGCTGTAATTCATTAATTTTTGTGTTGCAGCGAAAAGAGAAGTAAATTCATTAGCATTTCTGTGGCAGCAACAGCCATTTAGTCGGGGCGGGGCACAGGGCAGACAAGCTGAGCCATTGAATTGTCATCACACTAGCAAAGCAACAACACCAACTAACTATATATGTATGTACATACGTCACAAACACACGCGCTGCCACGCCACATGGATTGTGGCAAGTGGTAAGTAGTGGCTTTTGCAATGGCAAGTAAACAATTTTTGCAACATTTCACTTCATTTCCATTTTTGAAATTTCAATTTGCAATGCGATTTATGAGGCGGTAATAGCGGTTAAGTGGAATTGTAGCGTTGCAGTGCGAACGGGCAGTGCGCGGTGTGCGGTCAGTTAAGATGGGTGAGATGGGTGGTGGGGGAGTGAACGGCTATGAATGCATTCATCAGGCATTTACGCTGAAAACTGAATGGGGTAAATTATGTAAAAATTACGCGAAAGGTTACAAGCATACAAAATGGTGTAAGAAGCAGAAATTCAAATGAACACACATGCGCATACATATGTACATATATGTATGTATATGCATGTGTGTGTACTCATCACGAAGTTACGCAAGCCACTCGCACACAGCAAATCAAGCGTTGGATTATATGTACATAACTGCATAACTGCATAAGCTCGCTTACCAACACTCCCACAAATACATATCAACAGATAAGGCCTATGCATTCGATTCGCATGTAGGGATGCGTGTAGGTTTGCGAAAGTCCTTGAGTGCGCTTGCATGTGACATATTGTCGCTGCCGATTCGCTCTTTTAGCCGCGCTTCATTCATACTCGGTGTGCCAACTAAAATTCTGAAATCTCGTGTACAATTCGCTTCTAATACTTTCGTTCACCAGTGTATGTGTGCGTGTAAGTATAAGTGTGTGCGGTTGAATGTTCAAATCACTTTACAGTTACGCAAGCGAGCACAGTGGGATTTCGGGGAAGAAATTTAGCTTTTTGAACATTCAATTCTTAAATTTGGCGTATTTAGCCTTATAAAGGAATATTTGTATAAGAAAAATGCATTATAACTTTTTGCGAAATTGACAGTTTTATGCAAAATATAAGTAACAGTAGTCTGAAATAGCGTCCCACACACTAACCTCGATGAAAACCAAAGTTAGACGGGGGAATGCTCCAATCTCGATAGGGCAGTTAAACGTCTAAACGCGGTCCTAACAAGTATTTCGACTTTAGTTGTCCTATATCTCGGTATGATGGAAGGAAGAACTGGGTCAACTTAGCTCGACGGTACGGACGCTTTTAAACGAGGCTAAACGTAGGCGAAGTGAGGAAGACTGGAAAAAATATAGAACCAACTTTAACAAATAAAAGAGTAGTATTAGGGCTGCCAAAGAAAGAATCCTGGCAAAAGTTCTGCGCTACGCTGAAGGCTACAAATGAGACGCGAGGGCTCCGCAAAGTACTAACCAGGTCGTATGCGACTCTGTCTTGAGGCCAGATGGCTCTTGGACGGTCTCTAGCCAGGAAACCCTTGAATGTTTTATAGCACCCAGATTCCAGGTAGCAGGGAAAAAAATTTAAGTAATTAAGTGACAAATCGGTCTCGTATTTCAAAAGAAGAGGTCTCAGGTAATGTGGACAAGGAGAAAGTAACTTAGGCTATCAAGTCTTTCGATACTTTCAAAGCAACGGGACCGGTCAGCGTGATGCCCGCTTCTCTTTAGGAACTTGTTTCTCCATGTACCTGAGAGTATGAATTAAAAAATATATACGGGGAGTCCTAGACCACTCGCCCACCCCTTATACAAAAGGAAGAAAATGTTTTTACTGGGTTTCGACCGGAAGTGGGTTAAACTGGCCGGAAGTCCATTCGATTGGGGGATACAAAATACAACGTTTTCCTGAGTTTCATGTTTGTGCTGTTGACATTTTATGGGTTATTAACCCTCGTCCGGGCGCATATTCTTACAACGCTAACCGGGCGCAAAGGTACAATTGTACCTTCATATAGTTTTGATATGAATTTTTACTGGGAGTTTATTTTTTTTATAAAAACTGATAACATTTAATCATTACACGTTATTTTGAACATGTTTAGAAATTTTTTGTTATGACAATTGTTTAAAACAAAAGTAAAAATAGAAACACAGTAGCCTGCATAAAATGCACTCCGAAAAATACACGAGTACACCACAACAATATGTACCCTCCATACATACATATGTATGTACTCAATATTTTTCATACTGGTGTGCCATATACACTGCAACCAGGGCTGCCAACTTGGCTCAAACCGTGCCATTTTTGGCAATATTTTACATCAAATGGCACTTAATTTTTCAATTTGGCACAAAGTGCCAAAATGGCACTTTTGAAAAATAGCAATATTTCAAAATATTTTTGTGAAATACTTTGGGTGTACTTCTTTTTCTCAATTAAAATTTTCTAATGTCTAAAGGTTATTCAACTGGTTCATTTTATTATGGCATTGCACTTTTGTTTTAGAAATGTGGTTCTTTTTAGCTACATGGGAAGCGTTATAATGGATAGCACCTTTTTTGGCACTTTTATTTTTCTATTTGGAACATTTTTGCACTTTTTATACCTTTCATGAGCATGAAATGGTATTATAACTTTGGTCCGATGTTTGTAAGTACCAGAACAAAAAGAGATAGACCCATGAAAATGTATACTTATATGATCAGAACGTCGAGCTGAGTTGATTTAGCCATGTCCGTCTGTCCGTCTGTCCGTCTGTCCGTCTGTTTGTATGCAATCTAGTCTCTCAGTTTTCGAGATATCCGTATCAAATTTGGTAGGTGGGTGTATTTTTATAATGTATTAATCATTTGTCGGAACCGGAAGAATCGGACCACTATAACATATAGCTCCCATACAACTGATTGTTCAGATATGAGATTTTTCATTATAACTTCTCCATTTATGCAGCTACGAACATGAAATTTTGCAATACTTGCACCCATTATCAACAGAATACTTACAGTGAAAATTACAAAGATCGGGTCACTATAACCTGCAGCCCCCATACAACTGATTGTTCAGATATGAGGTCTTTTATCATAACTCCTCCATTTATGCAGCTAGGAACATGAAATTTCGCACCATTTTCACTCATTATTAACAGAATACTTACAGTGAAAATAACAAGGATCGGATGACTACAACATATATCTTCCATACATCTGATTGTTCATATATGGGATTTTACTGTAAAACTCCTTTATTTGAACAGCTAAAACCGATAAATTTTGTAAGATATTTTATAAATAATAATAGAAAGTCTACTGAGAAAATCGTCAAAATCTATGCTGTATAAGCTTTATCTCCTATAGCACTGATTGTTAAGATACCAGTTTTTGCCATATATCTCCTTTATGTACGAAACTAAACCCAATAAATTGTGTTACCGGTTTACATACCGATCACATAGCGGGGAAAATCACTTAGATTGGTGTCATATAAAGTATATCTTCCATACCTCTGATTGTTTAGATGCGATTTTTTATATAAGTATGTAACTCCTCTATCGATGTATGCAGATGTATTCAAAAGCAGTAATCTGTCAAAGTAAAATTTGCAGATGTTCATGAAAGGTATGAAGCCTTCGGCATAGCCGAAGACAGCGCTGCTCTTACTTGTTTATCCTTAATATGGCACCAAATAGCTAAGGATAGTTGGTAGCCCTGACCGGAACAAAAATAATACGATGTTTATTTGGTTCAGTTTATATTTTCTGCTACTTGCGATCACAATTCTGGTTTAGCATCCTACATAATCTACAAAAATCATAACCCCCGGTTTCAGGGAAAAAATCAACGTCGAAAGTTTCTAAAAGATCTCTCCAATCAGCTATGCATGCCTTCAGTTGAATCTCGAAGTGCAAATCGAATGATTATGAGAAGCCATTTCCTTCGAAGTGCAATAGAAATGGTACTTGGCCGTCGCGTTGTGGCATCTACAGCAGCTGTCCTTCAATTACCTCATGGTAGCCGCGGAGCCTCCCCTATCACTGGACGTTGCTATATCTGTCGGAACTCAAATAGGAAACAACGCAAAACTCGAATGCTTTGCATATCTTGTGCTTATCCAATTTGTGATGAACATTCAGTTTCAAAAACAACGTGTATTTCTTGCGAAGAAACTCTCTAAAAATGTCAAAATGTATATTATAAATCGTTGTTCCTAAATTGAATTGTCTCGCTTGTTACTTTTTTATATAGTTTATTATCGCTTCTTATATGAATTAGCTCCGTTTGTGTTTCTTTTTTTTATAAAAAAAAATTATATATAATTAAAAATAATAATAATCTTCTTTTTTCTTCACACCAGATATATGAAGGTACAATTGTACCTATGCGCTCTGACGTGGGTGTAAATTTAACACGGCCCTCTATTTCAGAAAATAGTGGCCCATTTTGTTTTAAATTAAGGGAACATGTGGCGCAACAAAAATGTAGAGATGTCACGAAGATCCAGCCCTCTAAGTTTTCTGGAAAAAAAGTTATTGTAATTTAAAAACGCAAAAGTTACAATTGTACCTAGTCGCACGGACGAGGGTTAAAAACTTTTAAAATGGGGGTAGCAGCTCATGTAGTCAGGAAAAATGGTAGCTACAGTTCATAGCATTAATATTAAGTGATTTACAACTAAATAATGATTGAAATTAAATGGGAGGTAGTTCGATTTCCACAATACTCCGATTTTTTTCTTAATTAATATACACATACCAAATTTAGGTAAAATCGAACAACGCTTACTATTTTTGTTCACGCGTTATATGGCGATGCGTCACTGTGTGACGCGGAGTTTACATAAGCACAATGGCAACAGTTTATACGCAAACATGATTGCTTTTGTGGTTTGTGGCTGTTGCAATTGCAATGAAAACAAGAACAAAACCAAAGAATATGTACAGTAACAGAAGTAGCACTTATGCAAGACACGATATGATTTTGGTAGCGCGAAACTCACGAAGGGAGTATAAAGACACGGAAGCTCATTGAAAGTTCGAATATACATATTGAGAACTAAAGTATCTATAGTTAATTCGCAACTACTGGGCAGCATTACTTCTAAACGGACGCTGTATCGAAGTTCGATCGGCAAAAACGTTTCTTATGCGTACGGTTCATGCACTCGCGTCGGAAATGAGCTTAAGCCAAACCCGAGCAATGAGTTGAGCGCGGAACCCGCCACGTGAAAAAAAGAAAGAATGTAAGGTACAATGAAGCCTTGGATGAGATCTCTCTTCTTTTGTTGACAACTACGGTAAACGTTTTAAGGACTACGAATTAAGGGTATGCACCTTGAATGTGCAAACTATTACTGGGGAAGATGGGAGGACTAAAACTGGCAACAATGCCATCTACGAAATTCGATGAACAGGGCAAGATAAAGAGAGAGCAGGACGTCTACCATAGCTGCCATTTACAGCAGAGGAAATTACGTTATGGATTAGCGGTGGAAGAGAACCTCGTCCCCAAGTACTTGGTTCACCCCAGTGAACGATCGTCTTGCCACAATCCGCATCAAAGCGGAAAGTGTCGATAGAAGAGAGGGATCAAGCGACCAATGACACCTTCTATGAGCGCTGACGCTGTCGGGGTGTAAAAATATTGTTTGGCGATTCAATGCCAGGGTGAGCAAAGAGGGTATCTTTGGTCCCACCATCGGAAAATTCAGCATCCACGACGAAAAGTCCGATGGACTTCATCAGGTCCCGAAACATGGTAGCCTGCAAAACTATGCTCTAACATACAATTATCAAACTACATGACTCTCTCCAGATAGAAAGATGAGATAACAAATCGATTACGTGGTGACCGACTGTGTTTTAGAAGTACGAACGATCCGAGTGCTAAACTTCGACTAGGGCAATATACAGCCGGCAGATTCGCTACTCGACTCTTACATCTGCTCAACGCCAGATCTCCTTCACAAACCGATATATGCTAGAAATGGAACCACATCTTCCGCACACTACGTTCCGCCGCCGAAGAATTAGTTGGATTTTAAAGAGCCCGAAAGACCGACTTTTGCACAATGTGCCGTGATAAAGAAGAGTATGAAACTTTCAGGCACTTACTGTATGAATGTCCTGCACTGTGTAAGAGACGACAAACATTTCATGAACTGATTCGAAGATAAGTAGGTGTCTCGAGATCGCTGTAGTATCGAGATAGGTCCATTTTGCAGGCCTCAATTGACTGGCAAGTTGACCAGCAACCACGTGAACCTAACCACCTAACCTAGGTGTCTTAAGGAAGGATACCAGACCAGGGGGAAATCCTGTAAGAACAATAATGACGTGCTTAAATTATGGAGGGAACAATTTTCCACTCTATTGAATGGCATCAGCATTGAAAGTAGTTTAGAAGACGAACCCGAATCCCCAGTCGATAACAATGGAGTCGATTTCCCACCGCCGGACTAGGACGAGGTACGAATAACAAGGCAATACCGCCATATGCACCAACTACTGCCGGATAAGCCTTCTAGTAATCGGAGTGTATAGTATGAAAGGGTGAAGCTTATAGTCAACGAAGTGATTGGGCCTAGTCAGTGTTGCTTTAGAGCTGGTGAAACCACCTAAGGTCAGATATATGCCACATGCCTAATTTTGGAGGAAAGTTTCACCCAAGAAGAAAAAAAAAACAGCTCCTCATAAAAATACAATCGCCGTTCGGAGTCGGCGTAAAACTGTAGGTCCCTCTGTTTGTGTGACAACATCAAGGCGCACGGCCAAACACTAACATATGCGTAAGCGCAAATCTATTATTATTATTATCACCCAAGAAGAGGATCAGTCCACACCATCTATTTGTTGATTTTAAAAACGTACGAAAAGAAGTTGTCTAACTTCTCCGAACCGTTCGATACCAAATGAGGTTTCAGACCGGAACCGATTTCTATAAGAGCGTACATAAATATGCTGGCATATGCCGATGAAATCGACATCATCCATGTTTGACATCGAAGCAAAGCGGATGATCTGGTGGGAAACGAGAAAAAAAAACTATATCTGCCGACTTGGCCAAGTCGTGTGAATGGGCATAAAGAAACCACAAATCAAAGGTTCTTGGAACAATTTCGAATTACCTTATTTTTTCAATAGTTAATTTTTTAAGGAAGTCCAAGCTGAGTGAATACCAAGACATTTAAATATTTTAAAATTCTTAATATGAATGTTGGTCATGTTATTGTAATAAGTAAGAATTTTTTTTTAAATTCCCATCAAGTAATCACATTTCACACGCACAAAAATTGCGAAGAAATTAACTAAAAAAAATGCCCACATAATTATGTTTCTACGTCCGCTATATGCTACTATTTCATGCGCCTTGGAATTTAATACACGCTCTGTCCTTGCCGTTCGCGATAATATTTGCGAAACTATGCAATAGCTGCCATCGTTGGCGTAATGGCGCATAATCTGGGCAAAGCAAGGCTAGTGAGATTTTTTTATATTTTTTTTCATTTTATTCGCTAAGCTAAAATTTGAAGGGTGCTTGACAGCTGTTTTGGTTACATTTTGATCATAATTTTTTTTCGTTTGACAAAAATTTCGCGTTTTAATATACACTTGCGTAAGTTCTCAAGGATGCGTGCCACAATTGTGATTGAGTTTCAGAGTCAGATAGAAATAAAGGCAACAAATTTTGTGTAATCAACGGCGTAGAAATTAAGCAGGGGCCTGTTTTCATTCGAGCTTACAAAAAAAACTCAGAAATTGCACAATGAGCTTACCAATTATAGATATAAAAATTTTCAACAAAATTTCTTTCATAAATACTTACATACTTACACATGCATGTACCTCTGCATATTAAATCTCGAGAGAACGCAAAACTGGCAGTATATAAAGCACACTTACCTGTAAAGAGAGAAAAAGAAATTTTGTTAATAATAACGAAACCTGTGTTTTTTTCTAAATTTGAAAACATTTTATATTACTTTATTTTTGCACATTGTATTTTTTTGGTTTTTTTTTTTTATAAAAATAAATTTGCAATTTTTCTAGTAGATAATAAATAGTACGAATATCGAATACCGTTATCAAAAAAAAAAAAATTGGGAAACTAATACAAATACATGACAATATTAAAATCGTTGCATACTTTAATAACCTGATCGATAAATAACAGTAGATATCAATGAAATATTGATAATAACATATTTATGAAGATTAGTACATATCACTCATTCACTTCAATACTGTCATGTACGTATGTATACCCAAAGTAAAAATTAATACATACTTTGTTATAGTGAGCTAAAGTTTATCGGTGCAGCTAAATGTATTTGTCGATCAAAAAAAATCGGTTATAATTTGGATGAATGCGTCAAGAGCGATATTAACGGTAGTGTTAATATAAAATACGATTATGATATCAAAAATATGTATCGATAACAATGTCGATTAATTTCGCACTGTACCTGTCTTATCTCAGCTGCCGATCCAAAATGCCTTATAGCAACATATTTTCAATATATTTTCAGTTGAGGTAGGGTGTTTTTTCACCAAGTTTTGAGATAGGGAGGCCTTCAACCGAATTCTGAGATAAGGAGGTCCTCAATCAAATTCTGATATGGGGCGTTCTTCACCCAAATTCTGCAGTAGAGCGTTTTTGAAAAGTTTTCTGAGATGGGGTTTTTTTTCGAAATATTGAGGCCGATCTTTCACTCGTTTGTGACAACGATAAAAGCAAGGATGCGTGCAACGATATTGACAACAACACGTCAATATTACTAAACAAATTTTCACATCGATTAATATTTCGATAAACATAGATACAAAAAATATATATCAATAACAACTGATTCAAACATAAAATAAATTATATATCAACGACAGCATCGATAAGTGTATTTTTCGACAACAATATCTATCGGTTTGTATCACAATTAATACGCCGCGAACGAAATCAATAAAAAATATGATGATGGTATCAAAAAAAATCGATAACTAATTCGATAAATTCCAACTGTACCTAATTAATTTATCACCAGCATACGCATTTCCTTTGTGATAAAAAATATTCAGGCCATCAAGTTGGCACTTATGGAAAGGATAAATATTTTGCGTAAAACGGTATTTAAAAGGAATTACATTGTTAATGATGCCGATATCGATGTCGATAATAATGGGAATGCCGACATATATATCAATAAATACCAGATAGTATTAGTAACTAAATTTAATTTCAGATCAATTCATATTTCGATTAAAATTTTGATAACCATCACTACCGACAAATATATCGATAACTACATACATTTCTTCGTGCACCAATAACGACGTTCGTTAATATGTATATCAATGATAATATTGATAAGTGCTGTTATCTATAGCGAAATCGATTATAGAACCGATAAACATATCGATACTGATATCAACGATATTTTATATAAAAATTCGAATTATGTATATCGATACCAAGGCCGATAGTTTCGTGCTATACCTAATCGTTTACGCATCAGCATAAAAATTCTGCATGGGTCAATGTCTTTGGACGAAAAGCTATTCCCGAGGTCCTTTCGCCGTAAGTGAAATTAATGAACGTTGTTCTTAAGACCTATGTGAACTGGTTATTTTTGTCTTATTTTAGCATTATAAATGCGATTGAAAACAGGAATGAAGTTAGTAATGCTGGGTAACTCAACACTGAGCGGAGTTCTACAGCTGACTACCAGCAGTGGATGGCCCGTCGAGATCCACTTAAAAAAAAAAAAAACAAAAAACATTACACTCATTTGCTCTGTATTGGCTCACGACTTAAGTTATAAATATTCATCACACTGTCGACACTGATAATATAGCATTCTCCACCGCTTTCAGCTGTACGGATCTAATTAACTCTAGAGTGCTCAACAGATCTATGCCAGTGACCGCCAAACACTTTCCTGGGAAACGAACTATATTCGGCCTTTTACATGTACACAATCGGCTTCCGAACGTCAACAGAAAGAGTAGCAGAGCAACAAATTTTATTTAGTTGCATGCAAACAATAGGCGAAGCAGGTTGGTGGCGCATTTCCGTGCATTACCACCAACACATTCTCATTTTTTATTTCATAACTAATACATTCTCATTTTAAGACTTCTCTTTTTGGCGGACACTGATCTATGCCCAACAGATAGAAAGCGATTAAAAGCTCTAAGGCGCTCAAAGATTCGAGGGTGCTCAAAAGCTCTTAGGCTCTCAGAAACACAAAGGCGCTCAAAAGCTTTAAGGCGCTCACCAGATATTTACCCATCGACAGGCTGTGTTGTCATAGCAGTGAGCAATAAGTTAGGTGTTATAGCTACGGTGACCATCCGTTCTGTTTTTTGCAGGACCGTACTGTTTTTCAAAGGTCGGTCCTGCGTAATTTTTCAAATTTAAAAATCCTGAAAATGTACTGATTTTTTCCAAGTGTCCTGCTTCTGTCCCGCATTTCATTCGTTATTTTAAAATTATCGGACAACGGATGGATTTTGTCAAAAAAGTGTTTTTTGGTACTCTTCGTAGCTTTTCTTCAATATCTCATGAAAAAATCTCCCAATCAACGTAAGCGACTTACAGCTCGAAGGGTATTGATGGGCCTCTACCAAAATATATAACTTGTGGCGACTTCAAGTGAGATTTTCAATCAAATACGCAGTTTCATTTGACTATTTTTTTTCATTATTTTAAAATTTCGACAAAGAAGATATATCATTACACTAAATTTTGAACCAAAGATAATGAAAATCGGATTAGAAATGTAGATGCTATGGAGCGCAATCTGCACAAATTATATATTTTGGTAAAGGGCATTTTGTAACTCGTCGTTAACGTCGATTCATGACGTCGATTTTTGACAAATAACTGCGAAAAGTACCAAAAAAACAAAAAAATAAAGGTATTGTTTTCATTTTGAACGGCTCAAAATTTGCCTATAAAATAATCTTTTAATGATTTTCACTTTTCGTGTAAGCTGTTGTAATTATAATATGTTTTACTATACTTTTATGAATAATCATGTAAAAAAAGATTAATATCGATGAAGAAAACGTGATTCATTTTTAAAGTTTAAAATGTAATAAGAATTTAGAATCATAAATACTCTTTTGATATTTTTATACTACGTAAATATATGAAGGCATATTTTTGAAAAATTGTCCTTCATTTTGAATCCATATTTATGGTCGCCGTAGTTATAGCCCAATCGTACGATTTCACTGAAGTGAGTGAGTTACCCAGCCTTATCAGGCAACAAGGCAAGAGAACTCTCCTTTCGGATTTCACGAAACACCATTGGCTGTGCTAGGTCCTCAGTGAAATCAATATTTCTATCGTTTCTATGAGCTTGACGACAAACGGTCAAAAGGTCAGAATATATCGACTGTGATTATGTTGCCCACGATGGAAGCAGACTGACGCAAAAATTGCCTGTAATTTCTTACATCATTATCTCATTTTAACCATTTTGTTAGCAAACATTTCTATACATTCGCTTTTAAGACTTCACAATTTCTTAAACACCTTGTCCCCCGAATCCCTTACAGATTTCATGTAAATTAATTGGGATTTTATAACAGAAAAGTATAAAGTAAAATTCACTGCAAACAAATTTTATGATGGTGGTAAATTAAAAACCTCCTAAGGTTGAACTACCACGCATGGTAGTACATACATGGTATCGGGGAATTTGAGTTGAAGTGCCAAAAAGAAAGCGTAATCTCTTCGAACCCGACGAGGCATTAACTAATTTATGCTCAATGACAGCTCTCGCTATATTGCTATATCTTTGATAAACTAAGTAGAGAAAGTTATGCAAAAATTATTTGCTAAACTTTCGTTTTTTTTTTTTTTTGAAGTGAAACTTGTTTAGCGGCGGTTGGTTGTTTGGGAGTAAATTGGCAAATTCAACGGAAATTGCACACGGAAATAGTGCAACAGAAATGATGCAACGGAAATGGTACAATGGGAATGGTGCAACGAAAATGGTGCAACGGAAATGGTTGGGGCTGAAACAAGTGCTTCTTGTGTGTATGCATATGGTATTAATTTAACAAAAACTTAGAAAAAGACCAATACAAGAATGAAGGTAAAGGCAAAGGTAAAAATAAAAACAAAAACAAAGATGCGTAAAGATATAGGCAAAAATTAAGACCAAGGTAAATTTAAACACTTCACTTATATAAGGAAAAAGGGGATGGGGAATACATATGTAAATGAAGAAAATGATAAACATAATAGTAAAAACAAAGATGAGAATCAGGATATCGATAAAAGTAAAGATGTAGATAGGGGAAGAAAGATTAAAATAAAGGTAACTAAAGAGGAAAGGATATAGAGAGAGACACAGACTCATCCTGGGAACTATTTTGGGATTTTCAGAATTTTCGGGACATATCGATAAAATAATCGATATTTTTATCGTTTTTTTTATCGATATGTATCGATTTTGTTATCGATATTTATCGATTTTGTTATCGATATTTACCAATTTTGTTATCGATATTCATCGATTTTATTATCGATAATTATCGACTTTGTTAGCGATATTTATCGATTTTGTTATCGATATTTATCGATTTTGTTATCGATATTAATCGCTTTGGTTAGCGACGATATTTATCGATTTTGTTATCGATTCTTATCGATTTTGTTATTGATATTTATAAATTTCTTTATCGATATTTATCGACTTTGTTATCGATATTTATTGATTTTGTTATCGATTTTGTTATCGATATTTATCGATTTTGTTATCGATATTTACCGATTTTGCTATCGATATTTATCGATTTTGTTATCAGTATTTATCGATTTTATTATCGGTATTTATCGATTTTGTTATCGATATTTTTATCGACTTTCTAATCGATTTAGCTACCAATGGTAGTATCGATGTTGCTATTGAAGTTTGTATCGAATTCGTCATCGATTTTGTTATCGATATTTTGATGGCTCGATAGAGTATAAAGATAAAAATGAAGCTAATGGAAAAACAGAATAACATGAATGTTATTAAAACGAACAGTGGTAGAGGTAGGGATCTACATTGATAGAAAAAAGCGAAAAATATAACCTTAAGCAAATGCAGAAGTGTGTATCTATAGATAGATAAGTAACGTAAGTTTCACTTCTACAGTGTGGCCCAGGCGCACTTACTTTTTTTTTAATTTCGCAGACATAATCCATGCGTAATATTAGCACTGCCCTCAATTTAGATCAAAGAATATAGCGTGCCTCAACACAGCTTTTCTATACCTATTTCTATACACACATATCCATACATATGTATTTCTACATTTGCATGACCACCATTCATATTTATCATATTGGCCTACACATGAAGGCATAGCCTACTTCAAAACACGCCCAAAAACTGGCATATTTCCGGGTCAATTTGATTGACTGGAATAAACGTGAATGAACGAGCGTGCAATCGCATAGCGTGAGGCACGTTTCTAGTTTTTTATACATTTTATGTATGTACATGAAATATGTTCCTTATACACACCTAACCGCAAAATATACCGTAAAGCAATAAAAGAAAAAACCGAAATATGCCTAACAAAAGAAATAAAAGAAAAAATATATAAAAGAAGAAGAGTGAAAAAAATAATGCATCGAGTAATAAAAAATAGCACCAAATCAAAAGCTTTTATGTACGTACATATGTGCAAAGCTCTGGCACATTTTAAAAGCACGTTTTAGGCGCAACGGCTTAGCAGTGAAATTGCCCACAAAATAAAAGGATTTAATAATAAAGCAAAATTTATGCAAAGAGCAAATTTTAAATCGCTTACACAGCTTTTGCGTACATACATACGTACATACACACATATTTACATATGTATATATTTTTACAAAGATACACATACATATGTACGTAAATATACACACTCACCAGAATATGTTTCCGTACAGTGTTTTTTTTTTTAATATTTGCAATGTTTTTCGTAATAAATTTTTTTCGTTTTTAATTTTGAATAGAAATATAGTTCATTCTGCATCAAATGGCACATAAATTAATGATTCAAAGTTTTTAAAAAATTTAGGAAAGTTCGACAAATTTTCACCAAAATTTTCCACTTTTAAACAAAATTTTTTTAGATTTTTTTTTGAGTATGCAGCTTTTTGCAGTTGATTCTTGAGAATTTTTTTATTGACGCCCTGCGGTATTTTTCCCCCATACAAAAAAAAAAACGATCACGCATCCGCATTATATGGAGAAAATGAGCAACATCATCAGCAAAAAATGTTAAAAGCTGAAAATTTTGGTGAAAATATGTCGAATTTTCCTAAATTTTGTAAAAACTTTGAATCCTTAGTTTATATGCCATTTCTATTAAAAATTAACGAAAAAAATTTATTACTAAAAACTAAAAAAATATTGTTGCTTTTCCACAATAAATTTTCATTAAAAAAAAAAAAAATACCGGCCTCGAGCTCACTAAAAATTGTTGAATATTACTAAAAACGTTGAAAATGTTTCCGAAAAAAAAGGAAACATATTCTGGCTAGTGTAGGTACCCTGCAAAAAATGCGACTAATCCGGGATGACTCCGGGAGCAATCGCAAAGGAGCATGCGACTAATACCACTTTTGATCTCTTTATATGGAATGAACTGATCGCTTTTGTTCGAGCATGTCCTATGAAGAGACTAATTGTTCACCTTTATACCCGAACGGGTATAAAAAGCGACTAGTCACTTTTAAAAAATAAAAATAAAAATTTGCGCCAGCTGAGATTCGAACCGGGGTTCTCAGTTTTGTTAAGCGAATACTCTCTCTATGTGCCAGCGCCGAAATTTCATTAACAAAGTGCGTACATATCATTAAATCGTTAATAGTACCCGTTAGAGATGAGTCGGGGACTAATTGAACACCAAATATACCCGTGATGGATGAATCGAGACTAAATGATCCACAATAGTACCCTATGAGACTAGTTGCGACTAATTTATGCCCAATTGTACCTGATTGAGAGTAATCTCGGAATACTCTCTTTAGAGATTAGTCGCACAATTTTTTGCAGGGTATTTTTTGGTACATCTTTGTTCGTGTAATTGTATGTCAAGTTTCTCTCTCGTTCGTGTTTTTAGCCTATCCAATTTGTAATCTAATTTCTTTTTGTTTTGCTTTTATTTGCATGTCTATTATTTTTCCCTCTGGTTTTAGTAATCTAAAATAAATTATCTACATATTTAGATGGGCGTATGTGCGTATCCACACAAGCTTGTGAAAGAACAGAACAATTGACCTGTGGAGAAGGATAACGAATTTTGAAAGTTTCACGTATGTATGTATGTATTTCACAAAAAATTTGCATATGTAATTGTTTTTTTTTTTTTTGACACAAGTCTTATTTTGTCAGCACATTTTGTCTATTGTTATGCTTATCATTACTTAAGGCATTACACATTTCTTGAGAATATTTGACATAACGGATTTCGAATCAATCATGAATATACATAATGGCGCATAAATTTTAGGTTGGCAATTTAAAACTGCACATACATTTTTGGTAGTTTAAAAACAATCAACTAATTTTTGGGGATTTACCAATTTGACATATGTACGTTTGTGGTGATTTAAAAACTGGATATAAATTTATGGTTACTAAATGTTTAATCACTTGAAAAGTAAGTATGTATGTTTAAATTTTTTGATCATATAAAAATAGGTTATAACTTTTTGGTAGTACGAATATTGCACATCTGTTACTGGCTTGACATAAATTTTTGGTCATTTAAAAAAAGGGATAAACATTACCTTTCTTCTTCTATAAAAACTTAACATAAATTGCTAATTTGAAAATTGGGCATGAATGCTTACCCATTTAAAAATTCGACATAAAGTTTGTTTATTAAAAGCAGTGCTTAACTTTTTCATTATTGAAAAAATTTCATCGATTTTTGGTCATTTAAAAAATTTTGACGCTTATAAAATTTAACACTTATTTTTGTTCATTCATTCATCAAAATTGTACATATATACATTTTTTTAAATTCAAACTTTGGACATAACTGGCAGGATACAAGTCTTTTGTCATTTTAAAAACTGGATATAAATTTTTGGTTACCAAAAAGCTGGACATAAATGTTTAATGACATAAAGTGTAGGTGTGTATACATATGTATATGCCTGTTTGGTTGTTTAAAAATAAGCCATAACTTTTTGGTGGTGTAAATATTGGACATCTAAAACTGGCTTGACATAAATTTTTGGTCACTTAAAAAAAGGGATAAACATTACCTTTCATATAAACATAAATTTTTGGTAATTTAAAAAATGTTGACGCTTACAAAATTTAACACTTACTGTTTGTAATTCAAAAAATTGTTTATAAATTTTTAATATTCAAAAATTGGACATAAATAGCTGGACATAAATTTTTCGTCATTTTAAAAAATGGCTACAAATTTTATTTTGTTTAAAAACTAGATATACATACATTAATTTTTGGTAATTTGAAATTTAACGGACATTGTAACTTTCAGTGATGTGAAAACTAGACATAAATTGTTGGCAACTTTAAAAGATAAACATAAATTTTTGTTTAACTTTAAAAACTGGACATACATTTTTGGACATAACCTTTTGATCATTCAAAAACTGAAGGTAAATTTTTGTGATTTAAAAATTAGGTAAACACTTTTTTGGTGATTCAAATACTGAAGATAAAATTTTGATAACTTTTAAAAATTCGAAAAACAATTTTTTTTTCTTTTCACTTAAAAATTGGACATAAATTGGGAATAAGTTTTTGGTTATTTAAAAACTATGCAAGTGGCCTACAGGGGGCTAGGGCTATACTAAAGACTCTACAGTTTGTGTAACTTACATAAGTATGTATGTTATATGTTGGCTGAGAATGAAATAACACGACAGCTCATTATCGAGTGCCGTAATGTCATAATGAAATTTGGAATCGAATTACATTTCAGCACGGATGCCAAGATTCAGGACCGGATCCAACTGGCGGCCTGTTTGGAAGCATTTTCCATAATTTAAACATTCACGAAGAAGGAGATTGTTGGTTAACCTTTTTTAAGCAGATGTGCTTTTCAGTGCCACAAAAATTGAATTAAGTTTATGTAGTGAGCGGCTGGTGGTAAATCAAGGATCCATAAGCTTACAAGAACATAAGGGGTATTCACGATCCGGCGCATTCTGTCTAGCATGGTTCGTAGATAGCATAAATAGCATGAATGTTGTTGTTTCATGTCTTCAAGCAGCAACAAAATTTGCCAATCATGCTATTTATGCTATCTACGAGCCATGCTAGACAGTATGCACCGGATCGTGAATACCCCTATAGTAAATCGAAGAGCAAGCAGAACGCAAAAGTCATATGAGACAGAGTAAAATTCACAACCAATAATAAAGTTTGAAAGCCGCAAAGTTAAAAACAGTTGAGAAAAAAAGCCAGAAAAAAGAAAATTTTTTTGTTTAAAAAGAAATATGTGTGTGTCTACAGGATTCGTATAATTCACTACGCATAAGCAAAAAACAGAAAAGTAAAGGCTGAGTCAATAAGTAGAGAATTAAATATACGCAAAGGCGCATTTCTGTTTATATGGCCTTTAAATACATGAAAGGAAGAAATCGGAAAAAAATAAAAATTTTTTATTAAGACAAATAACGCATGCTGTGAGTATTTTTTTATTGTTTTCCGTGAAAATTAACAGAAGAATTCAAGAGAAAATTTTGTTAAAGCCTATCCCACTGATAAAGTAGAGGTTGAATGAACCCCGGCTTAGCTGAACTCCTCGATCGAGTGAAACCCAACATTTTTTTCATTGAGTATTCTGTAGAGTAAACAGATAATTTCTTTTGTACTGATATGAGTAGAGTAAACAATCATTAAGAATACAAAAAAAATCAAAAGCAATCGACTGTTCCAATGAAAACGGAAATGCATTTGATAATACACTTAGCCTTCGAAATTTTAGAGGTGACCTCGGCTTCATGAAGTGTCTTAAAGAAAGAAAGAAATAAATTTCAAAGTACTATAAAAATATTTGACGCTTAACTGACAGCAAGTACTGCAATGAATTTTGCGCAATGGTAGGTTATAGCCTAGATTAACATAACATATATTTTAAGAAGAGAGTTGCCACCTTTTATAAAAGTTATAGCAATTAAATAAAAATTAAAAAAAAAAAAACATTTCAATAGTTTGGATGTCAAAGGAAAAACGATTTATTTCGTAAAAAATTTTAACGAGGTTGCCATCTGTTCAGAAGTTAAAATTAAAAGAGAAAGAAATTTAAAATCAATTCAGTCAAGCATGTTAAATGATATATTTTAATTTGGGTATCAAAGTAGAGTGTTTTAAAAACGCTTAATTTCGAAATTATTTTTACAGAGATTTGCCACGTGCTTAGAAATTTAAAATCAATATCATTAAAACGTGGAATGAGATATTTTAATTTGGGTATCAAACGAAAAAGGTTTAAAAAAACTTGATTTCGAAAATTATTTTGAAAATGGTTGCCACCTGTTTTGAAATTCAAAATCAATTTTATTAAAAAGTGGAATGAAATATTTTAATCTGGGCATCAAACGAAAGAGAGAGAGAGAGAGTGAAAATAGTTGCCACCTGCTTAGAATTTAAAAGGCAATTTAAACGGCCGTTTTACGTCCTAGGAAAATTGGGACATTGAATTTTGCATTACCAGTAATGCAGGAATGAATGCGATTTAATAATAATTTTTTGCGAATTTTTGGATACATTACAATGCTGATTACATACTAAATATTATATAGAATCTAGAACTCATAAGAAATACATTACATTATTTAGCACGCTCACTGGGCGGGTATCAAACAACACAAAAATACTTTTAAGGCACAGTGAAGCACGTCGGGTATGTGCTAGTCTTAAATAAAATATAACAATTTGGCGTTGATATGAGCCTAAAATCATATTGATTGCCGGCTATGAAAAAACCAAAACATGCCAAAAATTTGGCACAAACATTGACCATGTCCTGCGGCATAATTTGTATTAGAGAATTTAAACGAGAGCGAAATACCGAGCCTGGCTCCATTTGCCACATTTCTTTAGCATTCAGTAAAAAGGATTCAGCTGCAGCTGCAATATTTAATAGCAAAAACTAGTTTTACCGTAATGAATTCAAAAGTGAAAATAAAGATTTTCTATATAGAAACTGTTGACAAAGAAGCAATTTCTTTATATTCCACGGCCCTTGAATTTTTTTGCTTATAACATCATAATTTGCTTCTACATATACTCACACTGCTTTAAGCGTGTATGCTGTTGCACATCTCTACTTAACTCAATTAAGGCAATCATTTCGCTGGCAATAAAAATAAAAGTTTATATGACAAACAAGGACATTTTTCAATGTGTAAAATAAATGGTGCAGATAATTTCACAGCGAAATTTTACAAGTGTACATAATTTATAGAAATGAAATGAAGGTTATTAAAAAGTTTTGTATCGAACAATTAAGGAATATAATGAGCATGATATGATAAAGTGAAATTTGTATGTGGGATTCACTGGAAGACAAATGGAGAGCGTAAGTAGCGAGCGTACTATGTGAAAATTGTTTATATGCGTATGTAGTGGGATAAAGTTTAAGTCAGTAATAAGAATGATGGGTAATAATTTCAGGAAATATGTTTAAACGTAAAAAATTGTGGCAGAAAAGAATATGACGCCGGCTTAGAATTAACGAAATCTATTTTCACAGAAGTTGTCGATGCACTCAACTTACAACATAGATATGTATTTACCGATATTTGAGTTACAAATTTATCGATTTTATAAGTGATATACTATATACATATGTATTTTTATATCGCTACCTGTATATTGAGCCTTAATTGCCAAAATAACGTCAGCGATAATTTTTTCAAAATTTTCTTTTTGATGCAGAAATGCATCTAGATGCACTACGAATATTTCTGCATCAAAAAGAAAATTAAAAAAAAAAATGTCGCCTACGTTAAAATAAGCGGTTAGTGCTCGAGTGATTTTAAATAATTTTTTTTGTTTAGGGCAATACGCATTTTCTTCTATACAAAAAAAAAACATTTCCCACATACTTAAAAATGTTTCCTAGAAATGTTTATTAAAAATTTCAATCCAGATGAAACTTTGCAGAATTCGTAAATTTTGCACAAAGTTTGTAACTTGAATTTATATGTAAAAAAATTAAACATAAAAAACAAACCAAAAATAGCCAAAACTTGCTAAAATGTCGCGTCCCTATTTATTTCCCCACCACTGTACAACTGGAT
>NW_023458557.1:85917304-85919189 GCF_013731165.1 Rhagoletis pomonella
TTCACCACTATGGAACCTGACCATCAACACGCTTTTGTGTGGAATGGGTTGTGGGAGTGGAAAAGCCGTTACATACGCCGATGTCATTGCAATCGCAAGGGTGCCCTCTACCCTCCTATATGGAGTGATGGTTTAGTGGCCTGCATTAGATACAGAGGTCAACTCTCACCAAGGTGCAAAGGTCCAGTATCATCTACAAAATCGGAGCGCTCAGAACCACGACAAACGATGCTCTGAACGCTACTTTAGATTTTCTGCAACTGGATTTGGCAGGACAGCAAATGGCAGCTGTTCTTTGCTTAAGAGAGGCATCCTAATGGCAACTTGAAGCCCACATACACTCTGCTGCGCTTCGATATCGGTTCAGGAAAGCAATTTTAACACAAGGATCCCAAGCAGGGAGCAGTGGAAAGAAGATGTTGACCTCCGAGCGATAGTATTGACATCTACACAGATGGCTCCAAACTCGATGGTAAGGTAGGAGAGGGCGTTTTCTCACGAATACCTCCTCTCAAAATTTCTTTTAGGTTACCAGACTACTGCAGCGTACTCCAAGCTGAAGTTTCAGCTATCATGGAGGCTAGTGAGAATCTTGGAACCGAACTGCCGCCTATCTCCAGCAGCAAAACAGACTTCACCTCACTTGGGTCACGGGTCATGGGAACATAGAAGGAAACTGAATGGCAGATGAACTTGCAAGGCAAGGCAGAACCAAGCAGATTCTTCCTGATAAAGAACGCATTGGTATGCCTTTTGCTACTTGCAAGCTGTACTTAATGAATTTATATACAAACAAGCTGAAGAAAGACGGGGTCACAGAACGACCTGTCGAATTTCCAGGCAGATGTGGCTTAAATGGAATCGCGAGTGGTCACGAAGGGTATACTCTCATAGTAGAGAGGATATATATTCTAACGTTGAGGGGCTCTAACCGGGCACTGCCTTTCCGAAGATGTCGTAGAAGCTGTAAGGACTACGAAGGCGAGGAAACAGTATTGAATCTGTTGTGTAAATGCCCCGCACTGTGTAGAAACAGAATGCGTCATCTGGATTCACGGTTGCTGACCGAACTTAGGGAGGTATCAAATACCAACGCAAGATTCATCAGTGACACGGAGTAGTTCAACAGGTAGGATAATTGAGCGGTATCAAACTGTGGACTTGCTATCTATGGCCTGAGTGTGTCGCTAAAGCGGCAGCCACTTCTACCTACCTACCTACGTACCTAACAAATATTTTCTGGTTCCCGAGTTATCACTTGTCAGATTAAGTTTGGAGACTAGCCGAATTCGACATTGTGCAATATTTAGTTGCATTCCAAACCAAATCTGACAAAAAATAATGGAAATTTCTTCATCATTGCCGTCTTAAAATATGGTAAGAATAAATACTGCAGAACAAGTTTACTCGTATTGACTCATAACTCAGACGAGAACGAAAAATTTACATTGGCAAAACGCTGAAACCGGGTTGTTCCTCAATCAAATTTGCGAAGGGGCAACGGATAATTGGGCAACACAACTTTGTTTGCCAAGATCGGGGCAGAGCTTTTTTTTGTGTGCTTTTCGCTTAGGACCACTAAAATTTGAAGAAACTGAACATATTCCCGGAACATTGGTAGGTTAGTTCAGGTTAAACGGGCAGATCTTAGCACGTCCATAAACCTAGCTGACCCAAGTCGCCAAAAATCAATAAAACTTAGCTAGGAATTAGTTGTCTTTTAGGTGTTAATTAGGGCCTCCAAAATTAATTTAGGTGTTCCTTTGGTTTCCGAGAAATTCGCAAAAATGTGTGGGTCAGCTAGGTTTACGTAAACCTAGCTGACCCATCGTTAAATTTAGGTTTTAAATTTTCCAGATATATGCTGGAATTAGGTGTCTTTTAG
>NW_023458557.1:85919289-85931039 GCF_013731165.1 Rhagoletis pomonella
TTTTTTCTATCGGGATCCCTACCCTGTTCGTCCTAATTATCAATAGTATCATCCAACAAAATATCGATAACAATTCGATGACAAAATTGACAAAAATTTCGATAGCAAAATCGATAATAATATTTGTAGCAAAATTGATTATAAATCCGGTAAAAATACCGATAAAAAGATCGATAACAAAATCGACAACAAATTAGAAAATCGGTAAATATATCGAAAACAAAATCGGTAAATAATCAATAACAAAATCGATAAATGATCGATAGGGAAATCGATAACAAAACCAATAAATAATCTATAACAAAATCGATAAAAGTATCGATAAAAAAACGATAAATAATCGATAACAAAATCGATAAATAATCTATAACAAAATCGATAAAAATATCGGTAACAAAATGGATAACAAAAACGATAAATAATCGATACCGAAATCGATAACAACATCGATAAATAATGTATAACAAAACCGATAAAAATATCGATAACAAAATCGATAACAAAAACGATAAATAATCGATAGCGAAATCGATAAAACCATCGATAAATAATCTATAACAAAATCGATAAAAAAACGATAAATAATCGATAACAAAATCAATAACAAATTCGATAAATAATCGATAACAAAATTGATAAATAACCTATAACAAAATCGATAAAAATATCGATAACAAAATCGATAAATAATCTAATAAAATCGATAAAAAATCGTTAGCTAAAACGATGAAAAATTCGATAAAAATTTCGATAGCAATACTGGTTGCAAAATCGATAAAAATATCGATGACAAAATCTATACAAATATCGATAACAAAAATCTTTTAGAAAATAGTTAAAGATATCGATAACAAAATCGATCAATAATCTATAACCAAATCGATAACAAACTCGTTAAATATTCGATAACAAAATCGATAAATATTTGATAACAAAATCGATAACAAAACCGATAAAAATATCTATTATTATGTGGATAAGTTCCGAGAATCCCGAAAATCTCTAATATCCCAAAATAGTTCTCAGATTGAGTTTCTGTGTTTTTATCTATATCCTTTTCTCTATATTTACCTTTATTTTAATCTTTCTTCCTATACCTTCATCTTTACTTTTATCGGTATCCCCATCCTCATCTTTTTCTTTATATTTATCTTTGTATTTTACTTTTATATTTAGCATTTTCTTCTTCTATCTAAAGTGTTTAAATTTACCTTGGTCTTCATGTTTGCCTTTATCTTTACGCATCTTTGTTTTTTTTTTTTATTTCTACCTTTGCCTTTATCACTTTCTTTATCTATGTACACACTCACCCTAACTTTCATTCTTGCATTGGTCTTTTTCTAAGTGTTATTCTTTAACATTTTATTAGCAAGTTTTTGTTAGATTCATTACATACATTCAAGAAGAACTTGTTTCCGTCCCAACCTGTTCCGTTGCACAACTACCGTGTGCATTTTTCCTTGAATTTGCCAATTTACTCCCAACCAACCAACCGCTACTAAAGAAGTTTCACTTAAAAAAAATATTCCAACGAATTTAACGGGTGATTTTTTAAGAGCTTGATAACTTTTTTTTTAAAAAAAACGCATAAAATTTGCAAAATCTCATCGGTTCTTTATTTGAAACGTTAGATTGGTCCATGACATTTACTTTTTGAAGATAATTTCATTTAAATGTTGACCGCGGCTGCGTCTTAGGTGGTCCATTCGGAAAGTCCAATTTTGGGCAACTTTTTCGAGCATTTCGGCCGGAATAGCCCGAATTTCTTCGGAAATGTTGTCTTCCAAAGCTGGAATAGTTGCTGGCTTATTTCTGTAGACTTTAGACTTGACGTAGCCCCACAAAAAATAGTCTAAAGGCGTCAAATCGCATGATCTTGGTGGCCAACTTACCGGTCCATTTCTTGAGATGAATTGTTCTCCGAAGTTTTCCCTCAAAATGGCCATAGAATCGCGAGCTGTGTGGCATGTAGCGCCATCTTGTTGAAACCACATGTCAACCAAGTTCAGTTCTTCCATTTTTGGCAACAAAAAGTTTGTTAGCATCGAACGATAGCGATCGCCATTCACCGTAACGTTGCGTCCAACAGCATCTTTGAAAAAATACGGTCCAATGATTCCACCAGCGTACAAACCACACCAAACAGTGCATTTTTCGGGATGCATGGGCAGTTCTTGAACGGCTTCTGGTTGCTCTTCACTCCAAATGCGGCAATTTTGCTTATTTACGAAGCCATTCAACCAGAAATGAGCCTCATCGCTGAACAAAATTTGTCGATAAAAAAGCGAATTTTCTGCCAACTTTTCACACATTCAACACATTTCGAACCGAACACTGATTTTGGTAATAAAATTCAATGATTTGCAAGCGTTGCTCGTTAGTAAGTCTATTCATGATGAAATGTCAAAGCATACTGAGCATCTTTCTCTTTGACACCATGTCTGAAATCCCACGTGATCTGTCAAATACTAATGCATGAAAATCCTAACCTCAAAAAAATCACCCGTTATTTCCCAAAAAAAATGTTTTCTCGTAATTTTTTTCGTAAAAAATCTTTAAAAAATATGGGTTTGCTGAAAATGATATTTTCCGAAAAACACCCCTAAATTTTTTATCTTTAGTGTAAAGTTCTTTTTTAATTTTTATTCCTAAAAATAATTCTTCCCGAAAGGAATAATTTTTACCGCAAATATTGTTTTTTTTTTTAATTTATGTAAACATGTACTTAAAAAAAAATGTTTTCCCCCATTATTATATGTTCTAGTAGATTTTTTCTTTAAAGATAATTTCTTAAAAACTACTTTTTTCTAAAAAAAAACTCTAATTAAAAAAAAACCTCTTACAAATTTTGATAAACATTCCTAATTTGATAAAAATATTATCTATTAAAATTTCATGATAAAAATAACTAAATTAATTTGAGACAGATTTTAAACACAGAAAACATATGTATATAAAACGAGTGCAAACGTACATAATTTCCATGTGGGTGGGGTCGCCTTTTGGGAAATATGCTACCCATGGTCCCGAAAGGGTCCAAAAGGGTTGTTTTCTTAGTAAAAATTTTATTTAAAATAAACTAAATTAATTTTCATGAACATTTTTAAAAACTCTAAAATATACACGCCATTAGTGAAAAATAAACCTCGATGGGCAAGGAAACAAAACGGGACTGTATTTTAATTTAATTATGCAGACATTTTTGAATGATGTCATAATTTTTGGTAGGGGAAAAAGTAAAATTTCGTCGGCCTGTGATATTAATGTTATACAGTAAATACCCAACTCCATAGCAATGATTACAAAAGAAAAAATTATTGTTAATCACTCTTTGTGACATGGAAAATCCACAAAGGCATTATGTACATACATACATATGTACTTTGTATCTGCCAGCAAATGCGCTTGCTGTACGATAATCCCACACACAGTCACTTCCTTTCGAAGAAATGCATTTTTAATCAGATTCAATTTACCAAAGACAAATATCCGACAATAATCCACCACCACTCAGCACTATTATAAATGCAAAATTCAATGCAGAGCAGAGTAAGGCAAGACAAGGCAACAATCTAGCAAATGGACAACAGAAATGATAATGAAGGATTATGCTCATATCCTTAAAGTAGGGATACGGAAACGGATGAGGCGGATGAAGCGCGCTCAAAAGCATTTGGCATGGGTTAAGTAGCGACTTTTACCAACTATGTGCATAGAAATGTACAATGAGCAAGTGTTGAGCCAAAGAGCCTTAATGTATGCAACGAATTTTGGGCAAATCTCGCATGGAGAGCTGGAGGCAACAGGAAGTGGGGTGTGCACTTTAGACAAGCACGAATTTAGCCACTTATGTAGGTGCTGTGGTGAGTGTATTTGCTTGTACAAATAAAATTGCAGGCATTAACGTGTGCAAGATAAAATTTCTGACGGCGGGCCAAAAAAAAAAAAAAAGAAAAAAAACGGGAAGCTCCCATAGAGCGGCAAGGAGTCAAGAGATGAAGTGTGATAATGTAAGCGGGCAGTCCATTTGTGAAAATTTCGCGCTTTAGCATAGCTTTAGCGCCATGTGAGTGCCACATATGCCATCTGTCAAGCCAAATTGCAGATAAGGCAAATACTGCGATGGAAATTAGCAAGGCCAACCCTACTAAATATTTCATAGTGTAAATTTACTCATACACGTACATGCATGTCTAGGCGTATTTGCCAGCCGCTTCGTTCCATGTTTAAATTTTATTAAAACTGCAAACACACAAACACACACACACACACACACACACACACATGTCCTATCCTCATTTCACCTCAACTATGGTGCTACATACGAACCAAACGGGTTTTACGCCACTCCAAAGCCTTTTTGCAGAAAAGTAGGAAATTTTAATTTTTGTTTGTTTGCATAAAAATGTCTAAGTGCATTTGGTGCTTGTGAGCGTTTCTAGTAGATTAAGAGTATTTCCTGATGATTTGAAATTTTAGTATATTTGGCAATCACACTTAAGCAATTATGGCTGCAAACACATGTAGTGCTGGGTTATGATTTCAAAGAATTTTGACAGGATATCCTTTTAGTTGAAGGTTTAGCTTAGTTAAATGGCATGTAAGCGCTTTGTACATTGGCAAATTTAGGTAGATGAAAGGCGGGCAACAGATGCTTTAACTGCAGAGACTGTATGTAATTTTTTTTTCTTTGATATAAAATATCCATTGTTTTTGTTTTTTTGGAGGTCAACTTTAGCAGGTACTTAAGGCTCACGGAATCTAAGAAACTAGTAATTTTATCATAATGCATAGCTTTCCGAGCTTTAGAGCTGTGATAAGATAGTATGAGGAATGCTAGTAGCGTCTTCATTAGTATACCATTGCGAATTGTAATTGTAATTGTAATGGTAATGGCAATATTAATAGTAATGGAAGTATTTATGATAATGGTAATGCTAATTGTAATCGTAATGGTTATTGTAATGGTAATGATAATAATAATAATAATAATAATAATAGATTGGCGCTTACACATATGTTAGTGTTTGGCCGAGCTTCTCCTCCGATTTGTGGAGTGCGCCTTGATGTTAACACATAAAGCGGAGGGACCTACAGTTTAACGCCGACTCCGAACAGCGATTGTATTTTTATGAGAAGCTGTTTTTCATGGCAAAAATACACTCGTAGATTTGCCATTGCCTGCCGAGGGACGACCGCTGTTAAGAAAAACCTTTTTTCTATATTTTTGCGATGTTGCTTTCACCAGGGTTTGAACCCAGGTGCTGCGGAGTGGAAGCGTGCACTGCTTACCACTACACCACAGCGGCCGACATGGTAATGATAATAGTAATGGTAATATTGATGGCAATAGCAATGGTAATGGTAATAATAGTTAATAATACGGTAATTGTAATGGTAGTGTTAATGGTAACGGTAATGCTAATGTAATGGTAAGTAGCATTAATAATAATGGTAACATTAATGGTAGTGGTATTGTAATCGTAATAGTTTTTATGGTAGTGGTAATTGTAATGGCAATGGTAATAATGGTGGTAATGATATTAATAAAGGGAAATATTAGATAATGGCAATGGTAATGGTTATGTTAGTGTCAGTGCTAATTGTAATGGTAGGGTAATAATTATGGGTCCGGCTCTGGTAATGGCCTTGTTAATGGAAATAGTAATGCTAATCATAATTGTAGCAGTAAAGGCAACCACTTAAAATTGCGTCCAAGTATGCGCTTGCGCCAAACTTCTTTTTACTATCGATTTTTGGTTCGGCCAATATATGTACATGCATAGTATATCCAAAAAAAGTGGATCTGTTTTCAGGTTTTGAGTTCTTGGTGTTTGGATCCGAAGCCAGACAAGTTCCTAACAAAATTTGTGGTGCTAGAGCCTAGCTAATACTTGAAACTAAGCCGCGCGTATTGTTCGCGGAGTTGAGGGTCCTTGGCACATCCTCCATCTCAGATCGCGCCTACGCCGATGTTGCTAGTCTTAGAAAATATGTAATGGAAGTCGTATTTTAACTAGCAAAAGGTGCGGATTCTCGAGAGCAGGTATGAATATAGAGAACTTCAGAACATCTATAAGGAAGATATATGTATAGAAAAGAGAAGTTCAGCGAGACGCGTTCTGGCTTAGGAACGTCGACGGACAGGGGTCGACTGTCCAAGGACCGAAAGTTCGAAATACTGCCGAATACCCACTTCCCAACACATGAAGATATCGAAGCTCTAGCCAACCCCGGTGCATCTACCAGAAATGGGGAAAATGTTGGCGGAACTCGCGTGACCACATGCTGTTAGACGAACTGAGGCGGCCGTTGATAGAGATTGTTATGCCAGAGTCTATCAACTTCAGCCGGCTCGCTTTCAGAACATTATTTAAAGACTTTAAAAATTTTGACTTTCTCTTGAAGCTTTTGTTTCAAGAATCGTTCTACGAGGGTCGTTATTTATGTCAACTCAATCAAAAGTGAGGCAATCTATATATACTAGCGAACCCGCATGGCGCCAAAACACCAACATTTAATTAAATTTTTTTAAACAGGTGAAACCCTATTCAAAAACCTCTGAAAATATTCCTTTTCAGACAGGTGGAAACCTCTGTAAAGGTATTTTCAAACTAAAATCTTTCGCCTGGCATTGTTACACATATTTCAATTAAGTGATGAATTAAATTGAATTTAACTTTTTAAGCACATGGCAACTCTCGTAAGTACAGTTTAGAAATAAACTATTTTCATACCCATTTCGATTGATACCCATCTTTTAACAATCCATTTAACTTACTAAATAATTTGAGCTTAATTTTTTCAACAAAAAAACCAAATTTTCTATTTAAAGATTTCTTAACACTCGTTCTTTTGATAACCATATTTTAAAATTTCATGTAACTTATGTATAATTAAACGAAATAACACTTTCAAAACAGGCGGAAACCCTCTTAAAAATTATCTTCGAACTAAAATTTCCTTAAATATTTTTCGTCTGACATTGTTACAAATATTTCAAGTAACTGATGAATTAAGTGGAAATTCATTTCTAAATATTGTCCTTAAATAAAGGATTTTAAACCCATTTCCATTGATAACCATCGGTTAGTAATTCATTTAACTTATTAAATAATTTTAGTATAGCCCTTTAAACTGGGCAACCCTCAAACACATTAAAAATGTTCTAAAATGTCAAACTAAGTATTTCTTGAAGCTCTTTCATTTGACATCCATCGTTAATATTTCATATAACTTGGGTATAAAATAGTTCAATTCGACTTCTCAAATAGGTGGCAACCCTATTCAAAATATTTAAATTTAAATATTTAACAATTTAAAGGGCTTGCACTGTAGAGTTGCAACAAGGCTTCACTTTTTCGAAAAGAGTTGCTTTTGCCTAAGGGTTGCCACCTGTTTGAAAAGTCGAATTAAATTAATTTATACCCAGGTTATATGAAATACTCAAAATGGTTGTAAAATGAAAGAGTTTTAATAATTATTTAGTTTGACAATTTACAATATTTTGTATGTGTCTGAGGGTTTCCATCAGTTTAAAAGGTTAAACTGAAATTATTGAATAAGTTAAATAAATTACAAAAACCGTTAAATGAATTACAAAAACTAGGTTATCAATCGAAATGAGTTTAAAACCCTTTATTTCTGAGCAATATTTACTAGGGTTGCCGGGTGTTTAAAAAATTTCAGTCCACTGAATTCATCAGTTACTTGAAATATTTATAACAATGTCATTCGAAAGATTTTTTAAGAAGATTTAGTTCGAAAATTGTTTTGAAGAGATTGCCGCCTGTTCTAAAAGTCGAACTTGGTTTAATTATGCACAATTATATGCAATTTTGAAATCTGGCCATCAAACAAACAAGTGTTTAGAAATATTTAGCTTGAACGTTTAGAATTTTTTTAGGGTGCCTAAAGAGGGTTGCCACCTGTTCAGAAAATTAAATTCAAATTATTTAATAAGCTAAATGGATTGTCAAAATATGGGTATCCATCGAAATGAGTTTAAAATAATTTATTTTTGACCTGCATTTAGAAGAGTTGCCACGTGTTAGAAAAATCAAAATCAACATAACTGGTCAGTTAATTGAAATATGTACCACAATGCTAGAAGAAAAAGATCTAAAAATATTTTAGTTGGAAAATACTTTTAACGAGGGTTTCCAGCTGTTTAGAATGTCGAATTTGTTTTCATTATACACAAGTTCAATGCAATATCGAAATATTTGTGTGAAATGAAAGAGTTTATAGAAAACTTTAGTTTGGTAATACTTTTAATTGGGTTGATACCTATTTTTTTTTTCAAGGTCATTAGATTCTCATAAACCGGTATTTCTCCCTCTCTTCACTGACAAATGTCTTTATATGAATTTTATGAAATTTTTTTTTTGGGTTTTGCATAGTGTTTCAACCTGTTTAAAAAGTTGAATTCAATTTTGACGTTTTAACGCCTTGCTCGGTAGCTAATGCTCTCACTTCTCTACAAATTGTTTACTTTTTTTCATCAAAGATTTCATATGTTACAACCATTTACGTTAGAAGAATAGCGCTCATGATTTATGTACATCCACTCGCTATAGCACTCAACTAATATTTTCTTTCACACTTTATTTTACATTAAAAAAATGCGTTGAAATTGCCAACGAGTTATGGCTGCCTGTACGAATAATAAAAAAAAAAAATAAAAATTATGTTGCTAGAGCTTCGTAATGATTTCAATCCTCTCTAACAAACTACGCTGACACTATGAATGGGAATGAATGCAAGTTAAGCTTCGCTTAGTAATAGAAGAAAGATAACTCGCTTATGAGTGGAAATAAACTTACAGCAATGCAATAAACTTGGTGAGCAAAAACAAATCACCAAAGCACACCAACACACACACATACACATGATAGTACACTACAACACACACATTTATTTAAGGTTAGTTGCATGCGAGTTAGTGCAGTAGTTGAGAGTTTATAAGTTCAACTTTGTATGCATGTATGAGTGGAACTATGTATGTATGTAAGCCAGAAGGAGTTTATGAATTCAACTTTGCCGGCGACAGGATATTGCGACTGCATGCGCTAATCTGCACATACAAGCGGACACAGTACATAGTACATTGCGAGTGTATCTCGGGTGTCTCGTACATTGTATGCCAGCATGTGTTACTATGGAAAAGGAAGCAATTAAAGTCAAATGTAAACTTAATTGAAAAGGTTGAATTGTATAGATTGCATGAACTAAGTGTGAGTACTTACTTACTTAATAGTATGTAGCTGTGTATGATTTTTATTCCGATTGTATGCCTGTAGGTCGGATCGAAAGTGTACACACACATAAATGTTATACGGCGTGTTTGTAGTGTGATTTATTTCCGTTTATGAGATTATGTATGGGCCAGTAGGTGACTGTGAGTAGCTTAAGTTGAAAGTGTTTCAGTGTGCATTTGTAATTTATGGCAACGTATTTTTAAACTTTTTTCGTAAACATTTCATGTTACTAAAATATTCAATATTTTGCAAAAAAAAAATCAACTCGGCGAGTTAAAAAAAAATATAGCAAAAATTCTCACCAGAACTTTTTAAATGCTATATATTCACAGATGGTAACAATTTACATTCATGCATATTTTCTTTAATTCACTTCATGTGTTCGGGTTCTTCACGAGCAAGATGTTCACGGTAAACTAAAAATAAAGCTCCCGAACACATCAAATGGGTGAGTGAGTATGTTTGCTGCTCGTTCACACTAAAACGACTGCATATATTTCAATGAAAATTTCTATATCTTATAACCTTTATTAAAATAAAATAATTTTTTAAGTTAAATAAAAAATTGCTACTATGTGAGTATCAAATGGAAGGGGTACAAAAAGTATTTGTTTCGAAAATTAAACTGCAGCGGGTTGCCACTTGTTAATAGCCATGAAATTAATTTAATTAGCAACAAGCCAAATCGAATATTTAAACAGGCGTAACCAACAAGGGAGTTTTAAAATAACTATATTTTTAAGATATTTTTTAAAAGGGATGCCACCTGTTTAGGTATACAAAATCAATTTAATTTACAAGTTAAATCGAATACATATTTAAATATGCGTGTCGAACGAGAGAGTTGAAAAAAAAAATTATTTTGAAGTTGCCACCTGTTAGATATATAAAATCGATTAAATAAATAAGTTAAACGGTTTAATTTAAAACAATTATTTTAATATTCCTAGGCAACAAAATGTGCGACTGGAATATTTTAGTATGAGTGCATAACGAAAGAGATATTAGTGAAGTTTATTTCTAAAATGTTTTAAAGAGAATTGTCAGGTTAAAATATTTTAATATACTATAAACATATGTGTAAGAAAGTGGCCACCTGCTCAGAAATTCAGAATCAATTTAACTAACGAGTTGAATTAAATGTTTTAATACGTGTGTAAAACGAGAGAGATTTGAGTGAGCTTTAATCATATAAAGTTTACAAATAGGGTTGCCAGCAATTCAAAAATTTCAGTTTAATTGAATAACAAGTTAAATGTAGCGTTACAACATAAGTGTCAAACCAAATAAGTTTTAGAAAGCTGTTTCTCCAAAATATTTTTGACTAGGGTTGCCACCTGTTTTTAAAGTCAAATTTATGTGACTTTATTAGTTAATTCAAGTATTATAATGAAGTATTTTACATATTTACAACAAATTATTTTCAAGTCCTTTTAAAGGAGTGTTGCCATATTTCCCAAATTTCAGTAAATCAACTTTGATGCTTCCAAAGAAACAGATTTAGCGCCGTATGATACACCGCAAGAAAGTTTCTTAACTCAAACCGAGGCCAAAAAGGTGAACCTAAATAATAGTCAAACATAACTATTCGGTAAGGATGTATGTATTTAACATCAACAATTTTCTAATTTATTGCACGCTTTAAAGCATTCTCAGAGCCTTTACATTTTCTAAGTGTCGAAATTTTCAGCACGCCGCGCACTTGCACAAGAAATTTCCTTTCATTGGTTGCAAAATTTCAGAGCATGCTCAACACACCATAATTTTGTGGGTTAGGCTTGTTAGAGCCAATTAACATTTTCCTCAAAGAACATTTTTTACTACATAGTTTGCACTTATTTTACAATATTCAGTGTGCAATTTTTTTCGTTTTTTTTTTATTAAACGCCAACATAGAACATAGAGCACACTTGGCTAACGTGCCACATGCAACCTGCCACTTCAGAAAATATGTAGCGCACACACACACACACATGCAACAAGCCTGCCAACAATGTGTCAAATAAACGAATAACACTAGAAAGCTGAAGCGACGAAAGGATGATGAAAGGAGAGAGTGAGAGGCAGAGAGGGTGAGAGCAAGCAAATGTGAGTGAAGTTTGACAGCGTGCTTCAAAGCACTGCAACATATTAAAATATATGTAATTTAGCACATGTGTATGTATAGATATTTGTAAGCTAACTGCAGGCAAATATGAAAATGCACTTTATGTTACGAGGAGTGTAAAAATATGAGTTTGGCAACAGAGAGACAGAAGGCAGAAGGTGTGAGTGAAGAGAAGACATATGTACATACATTGCGCGCAGCGTGCTAGCGGAAGTGAAGTTGAGTATGACAGCTGAGTGAAGTGGCGCGTTGTAAACGTCACACGCGATTAAAATGATGATGCAGGTGATTGGGATTGGGGATGAGAAGAAAGGAGAGCGGTAGAGAAGGTAGTGTAATGGTGATGGCGAGAGGCGAGAGGTGGCCCTGGTAACACATACATT
>NW_023458557.1:85931139-85932510 GCF_013731165.1 Rhagoletis pomonella
ATGAAGATGAAGATGAAGATGAAGATGAAAATGAAGATGAAGATGAAGATGAAGATGAAGATGAAGATGAAGATGAAGATGATGTAGATGAAGATGAAGATAAAAATTGAGTTTGAGGTCAAGATTAATATTAAGATTAAGATTACAACTAATATTATTATAAAACTGAAGATTAACTTTATGATTCAAGACTATGATTAAGATTCTCATCGTTGCTGGTGTTTCCGACTGGGAAGGCGTGTGATGTAATTTGGAACGGAAATTCGGTCCACATTACATTATGATTGAGATTAAAATTAAGATTAGGATTAAGATTAAAACTATGGTCAAGATTTAGATTGAGACTAAGGTTAAGAGCAAGTCTAAGATTAAGATAGAGATTAACATAAAGATTAAAATTACAACTAAGACTAATATTAAACTCAAGAGTAAGATTAGGATTAAAACTAAGATTATAATTAAGATTAAAACTAAGATTATGATTAAGATTAAAACTAAGATTAGGATTGAGATTAGGATTATGATCAATATAAAGATCGCGACTAAGATTAAGAACAAGTTTGACACTAAGGTTAAGACTAAGGCTGAGATTAAGATTAAAATTAAGACAAATATTAAGATTAAGAATGAGATTAAGATTAACATTAACACCAAGTTTAATATTGAGATTAAGACCTTGGGACTAAAATAAGATTTAAACTAATATTAAGATTAAAATTAAGATTAAGACTAAGAACGATGTTAATATGAAGAGATTGAGATTGACTAGTGCTGCTAGTTGTGGTTTTTTCTTGGTTTCACAATAAAAATTGTGGCATACCTTCCCAGCAAATACAGTTTCAAGCGGTTGAGAAAAATGTATTTCTCAATTTGAAATTCACCTGAGGTGGATTTGAAGAAAGATGTCAAGTATCAAACGTTATAAAAATGCGCAGTTAAATCAAAAATTGTAAGAATGAAATTAAGATCAATTGAAAAAAAAAAACAATGAATAGAAAAAATTTCAAAGAGAAAGCCCACAAATAGTGGATTTGATGTTTGCGCGGATTGAAAAAGCTACAGCCGTTCAAGACGAATATATTGTAAATTACTTTATCTTAATTGTTTCTTTTATTATGTACATACATATGTACATCGCGAAGAAAAAATAAATATGAAATATACATTCCTATTATAAATTTTATTTCCACATTTGAAGTACATTTGATAAATAACCTTTGAAATTGATTTGAGAGTTAACCATATTCTCAAATGGAGATCAAACTGCCCTTTTTATTGAGAAAGCTGTAGATTTCAAATCAATATCAAATCATTTTCAAACGTTTGACATTTGATAAAGGCTTTGATTTCAAATCATTCTCAAATGTATAT
>NW_023458557.1:85932520-85957619 GCF_013731165.1 Rhagoletis pomonella
TTTTTTCACGCCGTTAAAAATTCAGCATTGCAAACAATTTAAAAAGTTACGTTTGTCAGAAACAAACGGCTGAGAGAAAGAAAAACAAAAACAAAAACAACAAAAGTTACTTTCATTAAACAGACTTGCACGTTATTACTTTGCGTTGGTTTTTTGTTTCATTTTTTCTCTGTGCGAGTGCTTGATGAGTCGCTCAAAAGTAGACTTCATATATTTAACGCGAACAGCGCAAATTTTTTGCTGAATTCTTTGCTTTTTTCGCCTTTGGTTTTAAACACTTTTGGCAGCTTACACAGTTTAAAACAATGCAAAAGGCATTCGACCAAATATGCAATTGGCGCCGAAATTCAAAATACTTTGTTGGACATCGTTTGTATGCAACTCTTCAAAGCATACCAATCCTGAACAGATACAGTAAATAATTCAGTAGATTGGCCAAAAAAAAAACAGATTTTTACCAAAAACAAACTGAACACTTTTGTTTTGGCAAACAATGGAAAAAATGTGAAATATGTATGTTAACCGAGTTTGTAGAATTTTTTTTTTTACCGCTCAAACTTCGATGCGCCTCAAAGTATGCTAAAAATCCTTAATAAAATTTTGTAAATTGGTTTGAGATTACATTGCAAAAATGTAGTGATTCAGCATAAAAATAAACATATAAATTTGCTGCCAGCATTGTGTGCCGTGAATTACGCAATTTCCAGCAGATGTTGGTAAAATTGCAAACACTTTCGCCTGATTTTAGTAAAGAAAGTTTGAAAAAAACTACGCCTAAAAGGGATGTATGGAATATTATATATTATTGAAAATATTCTTTTGAGATTAAGCGCCCGATAGTGTTATGATAAAGTATGAAAATGTGTTTTCTTTTTCTTGCCGAAATTTATTTACGCCTAAAAATATGGAATTTTAATATTTAATTTCTCCCTACCAGCGAGACTCAGCATCGACTTTACAGGTTCGTAGACAAGTAAGCGGTAATAGATCTGTGGTGTTTCTGAGGTGGAAAACTAGCCGTCATATGTCCAATAAGTTAGAGCTGTGTTGATATTCATTGAAATTTTTTGGGATTAGCTGATGTAATCTGGTTTTTCGTCTCTTGGTTCCTTATATGCTGTATCGGGCTCCAATACTTCGCTAGAGACTGACACTAGATGAAAAATGTTGAGCAATCCACAGGCAACTTGTGCAGATGCCGCAGGAACAATTAAGTCGTGTCTGCTACGGATTAGCTAACCAACTGCCCGTGGAACTACAAAATGGCGAAATTACCGCGATTTCTACAAGTAAATGCGAAAGAGGCTGTTGGAGGTGCAAACAACGCGGGCATATTGGCAAGTATGTATACGGCAAGTTTTTAGAACCCGAGAAATAGTCAGACGTCATACCTCGTATGCTAGATTTCAACAGTTTGAAGCGAAGTTTCCTTCTCGACGCAAGGTAATAGAGGAGAGGTTTTCTGGCACCTAGGGCAAGGGAATCGCTGTTGCTGGCATACATACATACTAGTGGGTTCCCAATGGACTATCTTGTATCTTGCATAAAAATAGATTTTGTTCATGTGTTAAAGGAAGAAAATACGCAACACCCTCGACAAAAAAATTCTCGAAAATCTACATTTTTATACAAAAATTTAATGGGATACAAAACTGCATGTCCAAAAGGTGTCTAACAATTCTGAAAAAAAAAATTAAAATTTTTATGAATTTTATTTTTTGAATTTTTTTTTATTTTCCTGAACTGTACACAAAGTTTTAAACTTATTTGGTTTATGTTATAGAATCAAATATATTTTTATAAAAAAATAACGAAAAAAATTTATCATGTAAAACATTGTGAATATGTATTGTAAAGAAATGTGTGCTATTTAGGTGAGCGTCACTGTACATAAATATGAATAGCCGCGGGGAGCCATCACTATAATTCTTTAGCCTTGTTAGCTATACTCATTGAGAAATACGTTGTTTGCAGTACCCAAAGACTGATGAATCTAAATGCCATGAAAAATGCCTCTTTAAGGGGCCATTTGAGTATATAACAACTATTAATAAATTCTCAGAAGCAATGCTAAAGGAGTTATCCTTAATTTATGTCTACAAAGTTATAATTCCTTAAAGGCCCACTTGTAAAGCTCTTTCTACAAAAAAAAAATTTACTATTTCATTGTCCTCTTCTTAATATTTGAATCGGTTAATTACCAAAGAGAATAAGTCAATAAGAATAAGTGCAGCTAAACAGAGCTCCTCTAAACGAACCGAACTGCATAAATATTGTCACATCGAAAAAATGCTGACTTATTCTCTTTGGTAATTAACCGATGCATTTAAGCGAAGAGGGCAACGAAAAGGTAACATTTTTGGCTAGAAAAGAAAACGCTATTACTTTCCAACTGTCAATTGAAATCTGTGCTCCCGAACGTCTTCGTAGGGGAACTAAAGCGGCCATGATAAATATCATTTCCGATAGCTAAGCAGCATTGAGAGCCTTAGACCCACCATAGGGAGTGGAAGGGCTGGTAGAGAGCGGCAAAAGTGTACAGAAAAAACTAGCAATCCGTAAGCAAATCTTACGAGTTGTTACATTTTTCGCCAAAAACGTGTTTCTGGCCGAAAATGGTGGCACGCTTATCTTTGACGATGCATTATTTTCAGTTTTAGATAAAGAGCAATATTCCATCGCGAAATTGTATTTTAATGAAAACTTAAAAAAGATATACTAAAAAAGTAAACTAATAACTCGTTCTAATATGTCAGCTAACACGTTCACTCGCGCGCAAAGTCATATATGTAATTTAAAAGTAAGTAAAGATTGTTGTGGAGGATTGTTACACAGTATTCCTTATGCACATATACATACACATATTACTTTGTTCATGTATATAACAATTTAAGTATGAATTCCGAGTGTGCCAATAAAAATTGTAAAAATGGAATTTTTGTTTCTAAAATCATAGTCTTTTATCCAATGTAATTTTTTTTCATTTGGTGGCACACTAGTTTTATTACACTAGATTCGTTCGTTTTGGCAAAAATAACATTTTCACCGTTTAATTTTACAATTTTGAAGTATCTTAAATTATTGAAATAAAAATAATAAAATAAAAAATTACAAACCAGCTGCGACAGATATTCGGCACACTCTTTAAACTTTACAGATATGATGTATTTGATGCCATCGTCCATTGCCTCTAATATGAACATTATATTTGAAAACTTCTTAAAGTTATTAAAAGAAAACAGTTATCACTTTTCGAGTGACAATGAAAAAAATTAGTAATTTTCATACTTTTTCGCCTAAATAAATGTTTTAAGGCTAAAATTGTTCAAATACTTGATTTATTTATTTTATACTTGTTTCTCTAATGGAACTCCATTGATTGAAGTACAGTGATCGAAATAATTATAGCCGCGCCACATTTTGACAAGTTTTAACATATTTATTTTTTATTTTTTTGTTATTTAATTTTGGTTACTGTTACATTCTTTAACAAAACCCGTGTAAATACAAGTTTCAACTTTGTGCAAGATTAACAAAAATCAACAAACTTTCGTAAAAAATTCAATTTGTTTAATTAGATTTCCTAGAAGATTCTGAGTATGCAATTTTGTAGCCCATTGAATTCTAGTAGAACAAAGTACAAGTTTAAAAAGGCTAAAAATTACGGTTGATTTTTTAGAATTTTTTTTTTGTCCAGGTTGTTTCGGTTTTCTTCCATATAAAAATAAATTGTGTGCATTCGTTATATGGAAGCAAATGGGACAAAAAAAATTCTAAAAAATCAACCGTAATTGTTTCCAAACCTTTAACTACCAGTGGTTCAAAATTGGCATTTTGTGTTCCCAATTCAAGGGAGCCTCCACTTTTCGCTCAATTTTATTAATTTTTTTTTATGAAAGCTAATAAATAAAATTTGGAAGAAACCAGTTGAACCCGATTTTTGATTTTTTGTTGGTATTAATTTTTTTAGTGCAGAAAAATTAACAATTTGAAAATCGATTCTCCTGATCCAGTTATATAATTTTGCATAATAAAAACTAGTTGAGAGCAATAGTAGGCTTCTACCACGACGAAAAAAAAAAATAAAAATGATTTAATTAAATAAAAAAATGTTAGATGTTATAAAAAAACGTTCAGCAAAATTAATAATTTCTTTTTTAGAAAAATTTTGGGTATTCAGTTTTATACACCATTCAAATTTAGTATAATAAAATGCAATTTGCAAGTCGGCTAAGAGTTCGCATTGATTTTTAATAATATGTATAACAAACGCTTTTATTTCCCATTTAGCATGCGACGCGACCTCTTAGCTACTTGCAACTTGCACTTTGTTGTACTTGAATTTAATGATCTATAAAACTGCATACCCAAAATTTTTTAACAAAAAATTTAATTTTGGTGAAATTTTTTTTTTACATTTCAAATTTTTTTTGTGGAATTTTTTTTGTTTTGGATGAAAATACAGTTGTAGTTCTATATAGTTCTATAGTTTCTACTATGCAACATTTCTTAGCTGGAACAGGAGAATAGATTCTCTTCAAAATTGCTCTTTTGCTGCACTTTACACTAAAAAATTTAATACAACCAAGCAAAGATTCAAAAATAGTGCTAAACTTGTATCTTGGAAATTTTATTAGCTTTCCTAAAAAAAAAATTGTTTCTCAATTTGAATGAAAAATGAAGGCTCCAGTGAAGTGTGCACACAAAACGCCAATTTTTAACCACCGTGCATTGACGTTTGATGCCACACTTATTTGCACGCAAATTTAAAACGTCCATTCGCTATAATTTTCGCAGTCAAAAAATAAATCATAAAAATTATTCAATCACTATTGCCGATACTTTAATGCGTGGTGAAAGAGAAAAAATGGCTTTAAACAAAAACATAATAATTTTAGCAACCGCAAAACTTATTATAAAACAATGCGAAAAAATCGAATCACAGTTAAAATATCACACCAGTAGCTAAGTAAATATTTTTGTCACATTAATTGGTCAGACGGAATGATATGCATTCAAAAAACCACAGCTTTATTTTAATTTGTGTCAATGGAAATGACTAACTACGCGCAAACAAATACACACACAAAAACAACAATACATATGCGCACAGTGCCTCAAGGGCGTGTCAGTGGTGTAAATGTATCAGTAAGTTGAAAATCTACATACATACATATATATACATATTTGAATATACTACTATGTATAAAGTTTATAAAGTGTATAGTGAAGTCTGTTTCTGTAGTTGAAAAAAAAAGTGAGTGAGCATAAGCAATTAACGGCAGCTGAGAAGTGAGCATTAAGTTGTCCACTTCTAGGCGCATTAACGCACCTGAACGCACAGCAGGCCATCACTGACACACATTTTTGCTGCGATTACACATTTTGACGGGTGGTGTGGAGGGAGCAGGCGCAGTGTGTGTGTTTGTGTGAAAGTGAGTAGGTGGCGCGCATATATGTACAATGTATATTGTACATAAATATAGTATATATTTAGGCGGACGAGCACGCGCTATTTGCACACAATTTAATTTACATGGTTACATTTAATGAAGCAGTGTCAGTTGTATTTTTGTATTGCTACTGTTTCAGTTGCGCCTTACCACAATAACTACTTACATGTGTATGTATGTATGTATGTAGGCGTTTGGGTGTTCATTATTAGTTCGTTAGTCAGATAGGTAGGTATGTATGTATGTAAGTGGAGGCGGTTAGTAGGTGGACATTATGGGCTTGTATTTCGCTGTTGGGCGTACTCAAATCGATTTTATTTGCATGTTAATATTTGTAATTAAGTGCTTTAATTGCACTAGGTACTATTTAATTAAAATGTAAATTAGTTTTATAGCATCGATTGCGCGTGTGTGCGGTCAGCTCATAAAAGTTTACATCGATTTTAGTTTTATAATTTTAAAATAAAATTTTTATGACGCTTAGAAATTTCGATAATTGAAGAAAAACCAGTCGGTTACCCTTGCACATTTTTATATTTTTATTAAGGTTCTGTTAAAAGGGTATCTTGTACTACACCTATGGCTAGTTAATTGTTAAAATATTGTTTGGGAACTCAATGAAAAGAGGCTTTAAAGGGAAAGGGCCTACCGCGACTTAGGCTACTTTAATTTACGGGCACCGGCACCTTAAAAAAAAAAATTAAATCAAAATAAATAATTAGTTAAAAAATATTTCAGCAATGTTGCTTTAAAAACGATTTATTAAAAAAACAAAAAATTTTAATAGGGTTGCCACCTTTAGAAAATCAAAATAAATTTAAATAAGAAGTTAAACGGAATATTTTAATGTGGTTGTCAGAGGCTAGAGGGTTTTAAGGAAGCTCTTTAAAAATCAAAATCAATTAAATTAAATGGTTTAACGAAATATTTTGGTATAGCTGTGAAACGATAGAGGCTTAACGCTTTATTTCGAAAATATTTTTGAAGAGAGTTGCTAGCTGTTTGGAAATTCAAAATAATTTAAATTAAAAAGTTTAACCAAATACTGTAGTATAGGTATCAAAGGACAGTTTAAACAATTTAATTTCAAAAATATTTTTGAAGAGGGTTGCCACCTAAATTCTAAATTAATATTCTAACAAGTTAATTCCAATATTTTAATATAGGTATGAAACGAGAGAGGTTTAAGAAAGCTTTATTGAGCGCATAATTTGTAAGAGGGTTGCCACCTCTGTAAAAACTCAAAATCTACTGAACCAAAATGTTTTAATATGAGTATCAAACGAGTGAGGTTCAAAACAGCTTTATTAAGAAAATATTTGTAAAGAGGGTTGCCACCTGTATATAGATTCAAAATCAATTAACAAGTTTAACGTAAGATTTTGCTAAAGTTGTCAAAACACAAGCACGCTAAATATATTTTAAGAAGGTTGCCACTAATTTAAAAAATTCAAAGTAAAGTTGAAGAGGGTTTATGAATTGAAGGGTGTTTATGAAATTAGAATAAATTTACTCAGCGAGCCTAGTGAAATAATTTAAAAAATTTTAAACGAGAAAAGTTTAAGAAATCTTTATTTCGAAAAGATTGGAAAAAGGGTTACCACTTGTCAAGAAATTTATTATATATTATAACAGAAAAATGCGGATTTTTAATTTTTTAGTCCAGTTATAACAGTTAAACTTGCCGCTTCCTAATAATAAATATTAAATAAGTTTTTACATGGATACTTATTAGGGTGGGCCAATTTGTATTTTGGTTTGGGGAATCCATTTCTGCACCTATCTTTTTTGCTTAGAATTACGCATAGAATCCTGCTATCTTATACGCGCATGGTCAAAAAACTTTACCCGCCCTAATATACATAACTTTTATGACCGCTGTACATATTGACATACCTACGTCCGTGTATCCCTACGAACGCTCTAGGCTTATACAACGCACACACATCAATTACACTCTTTATGAATTTTTCAGAATTTTGATATACATACAATTATACTGCAAGTAAACGAGTGCGCTCGAATGGACTCGTAGCCGCTTACATTTTTTTAATAATATGCAAAACTTTTGCTCCACTTAAAACCACCACTTTTCGTCTATAAAAAAAATAACGTCAGTGACCGAACCAAACTTTGCAGCATAAGTTTTCTTTCAACTGTGCAATTCAAATTTTTAGCTTGTTTGCACCTTTTCAGTTTGCCTAAAAGCAGCAACGCTGGCGACTTTTCAAGCGTGCCTCCATTTAACCCCGCCCAGAAGAGTTTAGTAAACTTCAGGTTGAAAAAAAGAAAAAAAATATACTAATATTATGTATATATGTACATATGTATGTATTTAGCTAATGCAACAGCATTGCGGCGGGTCAACGAAAGGTGTTGCCGAAGGCCAAGCGGATGAGGCACTTTAAAGCGCAACGCGACAAAAAAAAAAAAAACAAACCAACTGTGTTGCATACGAAAAGGCGCACAAAATGACGAATGAATTGAGGAGCGCTGAACGGCTAGACGGCAAAGCAACTACTTTTTTGTGCTTCTTCTTCTTCTTCCAGCAACTTGAAAGTATTTAATTTGAAAATTAAAATAGAGTTTGCATTGAAATTGAAATAGACAAGACATTAAAAAATGAGAATAAAGAACAAAAGCATGGCAGGTAAGCTAGCAGAAAAAAAAGTAATTTCGCAAATAGCAAAGAGCAAGCGGTAAGTGGTAGTTTGAAAGCGGCGCGCAATAAAAGAGATATGATAGCAAATGAATGGTCTTGCTGCAGGGGATAATAGTTAGGAAGGAAAGTAAAAACATAACCTATAAAGAAAAGAGTCAGTCCGTAGCTTTGGAGCGAAATGGGAAAGGAAACATAAACAAGAACGGGGTGCCATTGCCTCAAGTTCAAGCAAGCAAAGCAGAACAGCAAGACGATTGTGCGCTCACGGCTATAATTTGCCATAAACAAATTGTAAAAGTTGCAAGTGCAGTTAAGCTTACGCACACAAAAGAGAAGGAGCACGCACACACTTATACGCATACCAGTACCTACATATATGTATGTACATTAGGGCGGGTCAATTTTAATGAGAGATTTTTTGACTATGCGCATTTGGCACAGAAGGATTCTACACGTAATTCTAAGCAAATTTATAGAAGAAACCATGGGTCTCAAAATAATTTGGAGTTTGCCAAATTACAAAAAATAGGCTTCTTAGCATTGTGCTGCAGTGTCGTAAAGTGCTTAAATTTTGTAAAAAAAAACATGCTTATAAGTGGTTTTCTGGTATGAGGAATCCATTTCTGTACTTATCTTTTTTTTAAACTTCCACCAGAGTGTATGCCGCCTATAAGAAAATTTTCCGAAGAAACCAGGAGTCTAAAATCAATTTAGAGTTTGCCAACTTGCGATAATAGGTTTCTTAGCATTTTGCAGTAGTGTCGTAAAGAAGTGCTTAAATTTTGTATAAAAACATGCTATAGGGGTTTTTTTGTAAGAGGAATCGATTTCTGCCCTTTTTTTTCTTAAAACTTCCACCAGAGGGCGCAACAGTGAAAATCTTCCCAATTTCTTCAAAACCTCTTTTCGCAATTTGGCAAACTCCAAATTGATTTTAGACCCATGGTTTCTTCGGCAAATTTGCTTAGAATTACACGAAGAATCCTCCTATGCTAAACGCGCATATTAAAAAAAAAAATTGACCCGCCTTAATGTACATATGTATATGCATAAACAAATACAAAGCACTCACCTGCGGGCTTATGGGGCAATAAGAAAAAACGTACATGAAAGTGAGCGTAAACCGCTTAACTACATATTTTTTCTTGCTTTCGCTTCTTCCCTTTTATATTGTTTTTTTTCACATTTCATCAAAGCATATGCCAGCAGCGGGACCAAGAGTAAGAGTAAGAGCTTTAGTTGTAGATACTTACACACAAGTGTAGGCGTAAGCCTCTAAGTTGAAGTTTTTTTTACTTTATTTGTTGAAAACATTTTTTTTTGTGCAATTCAATATTTGCGCTTCTTCCAAGTTAAAATGAAAGTTTGCCAATGCAAATATGAAAAGTTTGAAGAGTATTAATGCATTTACGTACGCACCTGTAAAAAGAGAGAACAAGTTATGTAATTAAGATGAAAAAGTGTTTGGTTCTTAATGTTAAATTTTTTTAAGGGCTATTGCCAGCTCTCAAGAAAAACGCTCTCATTTAAAACAAGTAATTTTTAAGCAAAAAACAAAGCCGACTTCAATTCGCGTATAAAAATCTAAGAGTACCGTACATTTCTTCATGTTACAATGATCTGATCTAAACCAAATTAGTATGGGGACCACTTCTGAAAAAAAAATCCTATTGATAAACTTTTGAATCAGAAGAATATGTCTTCACTCGAAATGAACTGGCGCAAATGCGCCAAGGTTAGAGCCAAATACTAGAAACGTTGTCACCGAGAACCATTGATAAGGATATGTTTACACGAACCTGATGAAGAAACTCAAAGTTATTTGTTGATTACTCAAAGGGAGAAACTGTAAAATTATAGACGAAATTCAATGAACTACTGGCAGTTTCATAGGCAGACTTTTCCCGGAAAACTGACGCACATAGATTTATTGTTAAATATCATACATATACATATGTACGTAAATATGTACGAGTACTTAGCTCTCTGATTCATATTTTTCGTAGACACTATCAATATTTCTAATCGACTTACTTATTAATTAAATGAATCATTCTTAAAACCTGGCCTCAGACAAATTATGAACAGCTCCCAATTCGCACGTGGCACAAATACAAATGCATACATTCCTATAATAAATAGTTAAATTTTTGCAAAAACTACCAATACATTTGAACCGTTATGCTTCTCAAGTACATACAGATCTACAAACATAATGAGAAATAAGTATTGTAAAACAATTTTAAAGCGCAAGAATCCTACCTAGAAGCGAACCGAATGATAGTAAATAGAAGCAGCATAAGAAAGCACTCAGGAATACACACATATCGAATAATTGTCATCAAATTAGTTAGTAGCAGTATTAACAACTTAATACAAATTTAATACAAAGTGTTGTTGTTGGCGTACAAGAACATAATAAGCATTATACGCAGACTCTGCACTGGCTAAATAATTTTCTTGTACTAAAGAAAATGTAGGAACCCTCAAGGAATTCAGCTTCAATTAAACTTTCATGCGTACCTACTAACCCTACCAATTGCTGCAACTATAGTTACAATTAGCAAGGAATTATGCTCGTATATCTACATAAGTACCTAGTGTATGCTTACAGCATTAGCAAATGTTTGAGGAATTATTTGTAGCGCATCCGGTTTAAATAAGACAACAATTGCCAATGAGTAGTTGCATAGAAGTGTATTTGTGTGGGGTATACATACATACATCCAGTTAGTTGAGCAGCAAACCTACTTTACATGGCATTATGACATTAGAAAACTATTTAGTAGTGTTAGATAAGTAGTTCTGCAGAAAAAAAAAGTATCGAAGCGAGCTAAGTAGTTTCGAGCTATACCAATTTGAACTGGTTCTTCACTGATGCGGTTAAGCACACCAAGCCGTTCCTAGACGGCCAAGATGCGTTATCTAACAACTCAGTTTATCGCTTCAATTAACAGTCAACCCATCAATAGTTTACATATATACATATATAGCATTTTCGGTATATAAATGTTACCGGTCAAACCCGACCTTAGGACAAACTAGTTTTGCCTAGGCTAAACTAGATCAGGAGCCACAGTATTTTTCGCAGAACACCTTTCCGCGTAGGCGGCCTTCGGCCGCACTTCAAAAAAATACCCTCGTCAGTCCAACTCCAAGGTACGCAGTCTTCAATATTGTTGCGTCCAACTTGTTTCCGCATTGGACGGATATATTGGATCTAGATAGAACTAATTTAGCCTAGGAAAAACTAGTTTGTCCTAAGATCGGGTTTGGCCAGTAACATATATGTATTTCATTTTCGGTATATATATAGCATTTTCGGAACATTTTCTCTTAGGCAAATAAATTTTTTTAGAATTATTTCTCCTTATATTTATACCAACCCAGGAGAATCTATATGGGCTTGTACAAAATAGCATAACCCCATGGGCCACATGTAGATTTGTTCTCTCGAATGCTCTCGAACTCATCTCTTCTTAACAAGCATGGTATACGTTGCTATGTCATATGAGCAAACAGCAACGATTAGAGATTTGCTAAGGTTGTTTTGTTTTCTATTAGAAGGCCCTGCAAGGCATAACTAAGCACCTGTGGGTAAGAATTATGCTTCCTTCGATCTCTGACTGACAGTGTGATGACTCCTAAGTAGCCAAAGTGCTTTATAGGTTCGAAGTACTGCTGTCAACAGTGTTGTGCTCCCTTTCTTTGTTGTTTGGATATAATTTAACATTTCCTTATTCTCCGCTAAAGAAATATTTTTTTCTTCTTTCTTAATTCTTTCTTAAGGTCGAGCAAACGCTCGAAATCGCACTAATTAGCATCGACACACTAAACTTTTTAGACGGTCTGAGCAGACTAACACACGAAAATACAATGTCTGGGAAGTTGGCATACGGTATGATGCAAAACGACAAAAAAAAAGTTGTTCATCCAATAGTTTTAGAGTTCTTGAAAAGGAAAAAAAAGTTCTGGATATTTTGACAAAAAAAAAAATTGTTTTTAAAAAATTGTGTACTTATGCCAGATTCACTTAGCATACGACATGTGGCAAAAAGGCAAATAAAAAAATGTTCTGAGTAGCTTTTCAAAAGTTCTAGAGTTCCTGAGAACGAAAAAGAAAGTTCTGCAAAATTACGCCGAAAAAAAACATTTTTTTCAAAAAAGTCTAAAAAGTTGAATGTTTCAAAAAATTAAAATTAAACTGTTCCGAGTAGCTTTTCAAAAGTTCTAGAGTTCCTGAGAAGGAAAAAGTGACCAACTATTTCATAGCTCAAAGAAGTACAGATTAGGTTGGGTTAAGCTAACGCCGCGAGCCGATTACGAAATTTCGAATGCGGCTAATTTCGTTACATGAGAGCTCAGTGTTTTTTCAGAAGTGCGAGCCAAAATTCTTCCACCTTAGTCTCGCGAAGGTCTAAAAGAAAGTGTGGACGTTGAGCCAGATCAAAAAGGGTGACACCCGGCAGCCCACTTTTTCCAATTCCTCTAGAAGGTCGTTTACAACCGTAATAAAGAGCAGGGGAGAGAGAACGCCACCTTTTGGAGTGCTCCTATTGACTCTGCTCTGAGTGCAGATGCTCTCCCACTCCGCCGTGACAGTTCTGCCATGAACTAAGCTTATTAGGTTGGTTTCAACCCTCAGATTATGAATATACTTGACTACTGCCTCTGGAGTGACATTGTTGAAGGCCCCTTCGATATCAAAGAAGGCCTCTACTGCATAATCTTCATGCGTGAAGGCTTCCTCTGACGACTTTACCAATGTGTGCAGGGCGGTATTCACCAACCTTTTCTTGCAATGAGCATATTGAGCTCTTGAAAGACAGTCAGGAGTAATCGCGTTTCTTATGTACAGGTCTATCAGTCTCTCTAATGATTTTAGCAAAAACGAAGAGACTGATAGGCCTAAAATCCCTACGGGAAACATCAGAGCCTTTTCCTGCCTTCGCGATGAACGCAACACTGACTACGCTGCAAGCCTTGGTGATGTACCCGGTCCTCGCGCAGTTCTCATAAATAGGATCCAACCAATTGCACGACAACTTCAGAGCCCTTTGCAGTTGCGCAGGTATGATGCCATCGGTCCCCGGCGACTTTAACGGTTTAAACGAATTTATCGCCCAGGCCATGTGACGACCATCCAGAAGATGCGAGAAACAAACGCAAAAACATTTACATATATCATGCGTCAAAAAGTGCGATAGCGATCCGAAAATTGTCGCTAACTGGTTACAGAATCTCTCTCCTGAAGTACAAAATTTCGCAAAGAAGTTCATTTGACTGTACTTCGAAATACGAAGTACAAGAGCGCAAAAAGAAGTACTGTACTTCCGAAAGAAATACGGTTGGTCACATTAGTCATACCGTATGCCAACTTCACAGACATGAAAATATTTTCGCGTGTTAGTGCAAGAGCATATCGAACGATTTACAAAAAAAAAAAACACATATTAAGTCTCTCGCAAGCTGAGCCAACATTATGGCGTCATACGAAGAGACCGAACGAATACGAAAGGCCGGCTTACATGCATAGATGGTGTGGGGGAGCGAATGTTTCAGAGCTCCCAGTAAGTGGGGGCAAGTTCTGGCAGCACGTAGACAAGAGTCGAGGCAATAGAATGGTTTGCCTTATCTAAAAGTTGTTCTGGTCTCCAAAGGTTCTTCCAGTTTGAGAAGAACTTAACATATTAGAGAAGGCGAACCCCAAAATGAGGCTTGGAAGATTCTCGCCGTTTTTTCGTACTGTTAAACCGAGTTGACGTGATGTGAAATGTGTAAAAAAATTAACGTACAAATTTTTTTGTCTCATTCGTAATTTTTTGGTAAACATTTTTCCTTAAATTAGATACGACTTGAAAATTTGATTTTTCATCCCTGGTCTGCAGTGTTAGAAATTGGTTTGAAATACAGATTTGAAATGAGAAACTGCTTAACTTCTGGAAATTTATGTACTTAACGTTAAGTGTTTTCATTTTGTTACTGGAGTGAGTACAGCCGAAATATAGAAGATGGATTCAAACATGCGTGAATCTATTTTTGGAACGCAGAGATTTTAATCACATTTTAAAACTTTAGATGGTCAATCATTTTGATCAAAGCCAAGACTGCATGATTCACCATCTACAGCAGTCTTTAGACTACCCTATGTCTTGGTAATACTAAGGATCAACTAAAGAGGCATTGCCCGAACATTTTCGATGCCAAAACCTCAACAAATAAAGGGGTTTATGTGCACCACCTTGAAGCTGAGTTCTCGTAAATATTAACATTTAAGCTGCTCGCTTTTTTAAGGAAGTCCCTTTTCAGTACTCCGAATTCCTCGCAGATAATAGCTTCTTAGGGTTTTGGTTCCCAAGACATGTGTTAAAGGATTCAGTCGGACCCACCATCCAGGAGAAATGTTCGGTCCCGAAGGGAGACAAACTCAAAGTTGTGTAGATCTTCAGAGTGGCAATCGTTGGAAAAACACTCAAAACCTGCATTTTCGCCCTATCCGCGGCGCGCTCATTGGCCGATTTGCCTAAACGGGCATAATCGGTCAAGCAGTGATTAGATCGACGGTTTTTAGAAACTTCAATGCAGATCGATTAAGTTTCCATTTTACGAGTGCGCACTATCCTTTAAGTTCATTTACTGAAAATGAATTTGTTTAACATTTTACGTGACTACTCAGGAAAGCCGTGCGTTAAGAGTAACCTGTTTAGAGCAAAGCAATTGATAACTGAGCATAAAACTAGTTTTGTGAATTAAGATGAGGTTGAGTTACTCACGTGTCTTCTCAAAGAGATCAAAAACAAGTAAGAAAGGCTAAGTTCGGGCGGAGCCGAACATTAAATACCCGGCGCAAGTATTAAATATATGTTTTTTCACCCTTCCGAAACCTTCCGCTAGATGGTAAGCCGAGTTGTAACAATTTTGAGTAAATTAGCGTCCTTCAATTTCGAAATATTGAAGTTTCAAGCATTTCTTAAATTTACCGTTATATGAGAATCGGCCGTTATATTAGTCCGATTTCAATAATTTTCAACGTTTTGCTTACACGTGGCAAGTACAATAACCATACCGAGTTTGGTACAAATTGGTAGAACGGTTACCGATATACTTATATGAGATCATGGGGGTCAAGGTTCTTGGTGCTGTTATCACACGTGATGCAGTGCTCTGGATCAGGGGCTGTCGATGGCTCAAGACCGACCATACGTGGCGAAGAGTCACACCCTGCGAGAGGTGCCCCTGCTTTTTACTGAATATGGCGGATCTAGAGAGAACAACTCGATAAAATCCGTAAGTCCAGGTGTTAATCGGACCGTGCCTGCGGACTGAATGGCACTACGTTAGTGTGTCTTTTTACGGTGTACTCCAGTCACGTGGCGCCGTCTGGTTTTATTTAGTCTTTCCGGGGTACCGGGGCTCTGCCTCGGATGACCTCTCTCTTCCCCCTTACTCGTGGGATTCTATGGAAGAAAATCAAATTAATAAAAAAAAACAATAAAAGCTCTGTGCCCTCTAACAGTGGGCAACAGTCAGCAGTCTCAGAGGTGCACGCGATGCCCAACGAGATTGCTGAACAAATGGCGATTGCGGCGGACGAACTGGGTGCAAATCCAAACGGCCAAGGCGCTCAACCCTCTCGGGACGCTGTAATGGACGAAATGGACTTTGATCCAAACGGCCTTCTCAGCAACCCGGTGGCCATGGATGTCGATACTGCCAAAATGGACTCTGGTTCAAATGGCAACGACATCCAAATACCCACAGACGAGGAGGAGGCGCTCTTATCGTCACAGCAGGAGGAAGCTAGTACTCCTAAAAGAAAACTCTCTGGAGCAGGTAAAAAGCGCTACAAATTCTACCTCTCCAGAGGTGTCAGCGAAAGCGAGGCCAAACGGCTAGCGACTATTCCGATGGCAAAAGGAAAAGCCGAACTGGCTTTGCTGGCTGGCACAAAGCTTAAGAGGAACCGATCGGTCAACCTCACATCTTCCCCGGTGGAGAACTCTCCCAAACGGAAACCAGGTCCAGCTGACAAAAGGGCCCATATGGGACCAAAGGTACCTAGTGTTAAGGCAACTTTTGCCGATGTCACAAAGGCGCCGACTTGTCAGGAGGACACTGGTAATGGGGTTAAGTTAGGGTTACTCCCCAAAGGGTACCCTAAGGCACTTTGGTCCTTAGACCAATTACAGGCCATTCAGACGGCCATCCTGGAGGAGGTGAGGCGGCAGCGAAAGGGCTCTGTGAAGCCCAAGTTTAGCGGTTGCACCTTCCGTCCGGGATGGATGTCCATTGGCTGCGGAGACGCTATAACGCTGGAATGGCTGCGCAAGGTATCCCAAACCCTGAAGCCTTGGAAGGGCGCGGAAATTGTGGCAATGAATGCCACTGACGTGCCCAAACCCAGTGTGTACGTTGGGTACTTTCCGGAGCCATCAACCACTCCAGTGGACAGTATCCTTGGCCTTGTCGAGGGTCAGAACGAAGGGCTGCGGGTAGGTAGCTGGAGGGTGCTCAACAGGGTACAGAAGGGACCCACCACTGAGCTCACTCTAGCGGTTGACCCGCACTCAGCGGAGACACTCGACAGGCTGGGATACTTAGTCAATTATGGATATGGCAGGGTGCGCATCCATAAAAAAGGGAAGACGACTGAGTCGTCAGACCCGAAGGGTGCGCAGCCTGCTATAGCCAGTTCCTCCTCCGCTGCACAAAGTGCGTGCTTCAAAGAGGGACCTTGCGGTTCCAAGGACGTACCCAAGGGACTGCAAAGGTTACCTTCAGAGCAGTCAGGGGCAGCGGAGAAGGAAAAAGCACCTGTCCAGGAGTCCATAGAGCGGCCCTGCTGCTCAGAAGACACTCCTGGCACGGAAAAGAGGGTACCTTCCAGCCCAGAGAGATCAAAGGCCCCTTTCGCCCAAAATCCCTTCCGTCCTCCGCTAAATGCGAGTCGGAGACAAGGTCGAGGGGAGATTTCAATGGAGGAGAAGACCCTGATGGCCACCAATAGGGGGAAAAAGATGGCCAAGCGGGCTTCAAGGCCGAAAAATGGCAAACCCCCCCAAGCGATAGGCCTAGGCACATCAAGTGCCTGCAAGTGAACCTCCATCATGCAAAGGCGGCCTCTGACGTCTTATGCAGGAGGTTCAAAACAGAACTCTTGGATGTCGCATTCATCCAAGAACCGTGGGTTTTCGCCGGGGCTATTAAAGGCCTAAACGACTGTGATGGTAAGATAATCTACGATACCACACACTGCAGGCCCAGAGCGGCCATATTACTACGTAATAACATGACTTTTGTTCCCATTTCAGAGTTGACACAACAGGACTTAGCTGCTGTATGGACTAAAGTGCCCACTCAAATGGGAGAACAAGAGGTCGTTCTCGCTTCAGCTTACCTCCCAGGCGACAGCTGTGAGATGCCCACAAGGGAAGTAATAGCCCTAGAGGAGTACTGCAGAAGGAGAAAGCTGAAACTAATAATGAGCTGTGACGCCAATGCCCATCACTGTGTTTGGGGCAGCTCGGACACCAATTCTAGAGGTGAGTCATTTCTTGAATTTATCACTAAGAACAACTTATTTATTCTTAACCGGGGTAATGAGCCGACCTTTGTCAATGCTATAAGAGGGGAGGTTCTAGACTTGACAATTTCCTCAACTAGCTTGTCGACCTTTATCTCAACCTGGCATGTCTCAAATGAGGTATCTATGTCGGACCACCGGCATATTCGATTCGATATAGAAGCCCAAAGAGTAACAAACCATGTTTACAGAAATCCCAGAAAAACAAACTGGGAACTCTTTCGCCTCCACATAGAGCGGGAAGTGAATGGTTCTACCGCACCAATTTCATCCGTCTATGAACTTGAGGACGAGGCGAGAAAGTTCCAAGATGCTCTTAAACAAGGTTTTGAAGAGAGCTGCCCACTGAGAACCAAAAAGTCTCAAAGGGATGTCCCTTGGTGGAGCGATTCTCTCGGAAAACTAAGGAAAAGAGCCAGAAAACTTTTCAATAGGGCAAAGTCAACAGGTGACTGGACCGCCTACAAGTCAGCCCTAACCGCTTACAACTGTGAGCTCAGAAGGTCTAAAAGGGCTACGTGGCGTGAGCACTGCGGAAGTATTTCCTCTCTTCCAGAGGTGCATCGCCTTCAGAAGGCCCTTAAACTAGATCATCCGAAAGTCCTATGCACTTTGAAAAGACCAGATGGTACCTACACTGGCACCCCGGAAGAAACCAGCAGGCTTCTGCTGGAAACCCACTTCCCGGGATGTATTCCTCAAGGCACATGTCCTTCGACAAACACGGCGAACGCTGTGTGCGCAAACAGGAGGACTAGAGGCCTAGCAGGAAGAATCGTCAGTGTGGAAAAGATATCGTGGGCCATTTCAACCTTTAGTGCATATAAATCCCCTGGTCCAGATGGTATCTTCCCATGCCTGCTGCAGCAGAGCTTGGGCTTAATATCAGGGCCACTAGTCAGATTGCTGAGAGCAAGTCTCTTACTTGCTCACATACCAACAACATGGAGTGAAGTCAAAGTGGTCTTTATACCCAAAGTGGGGAAAAACTCAGCACAACTCCCAAAGGCGTACAGGCCAATTAGCCTCAGTTCCTTTCTAGTAAAGACACTAGAAAAACTTATTGACTTTCACATAAGGGATAACTTTCTCAGGAATAAGCCTCTGTGTCAGAGTCAGCACGCATACCAGGCAGGCAAATCTACTATTACTGCAATACATAGCCTAACTCAAGTCATTGAAAAGGCATTGCGGTATAAACAGATAGCTTTGTGTGCATTCCTGGACATATCAGGTGCTTTCGACAATACGTCTTATGAAGCAATATCGACAGCTATGATACGAAAGGATATTCCTGTCCTTCTAACGGATTGGATCATAAGCATGTTGAGGTCCAGAACCATAATAGCGGAACTAGGAGACGACAGGCAAGCAGTAAATGCCACCCGTGGCTGTCCTCAAGGGGGAGTCTTATCGCCCCTACTTTGGACACTGGTTGTTGACGAACTTCTTGAAAAGCTAAATGGCAATGGATTCAAGGCATATGGATATGCAGATGACCTAGTCATCTACGTTGTCGGCTGGCATGAGGACACAATTTGTTCCAGATTGCAAGCTGCGCTCAGTCTAACGGAAGACTGGTGTGCTTCAAAGGGATTGTCAATAAACCCGCAGAAGTCCACCGTTGTCCCATTTACCAATAGAAGGAAAGTCAACTTGACTAAACCCACTTTGGCAGGGACAGAAATTGAGTTCTCAGAAGAGGCGAAGTATCTAGGGGTAACTCTGGACAAAAGGCTCAATTGGAACTCACATCTCCTTAACATTACCAACAAGGCTACAAGGGCGTTTTATGCCTGCCAGAGACTCCATGGTAAAACTTGGGGAATATCACCCAAACTAACGTATTGGTCTTTCAATACGGTCGTGAAACCTGTTGTCACATATGCGGCACTGGCCTGGTGGCCAAAAGCAAAGAAAGCAAGTGCGTGTGCCACCTTGAGCAAGCTACACCGCTTGATCTGTGTGGCCATCACAGGAGCTATGCGCACCTGTCCAACGGATGCCCTCGGTATAATTACAGGCATTCCTCCTCTATCTATTCTGATAGAAAAGGAGGCCTGCTGGAGCTCCATACGGCTGCCCAATGTAATCAGCATGAAGAGTGGAGATCTTTGGGGTCACTTGGAGGTTCTCAAGCCTTTTCTGGATGATCCCGCTATCAAGCTCACAGATATCATGCTACCGAAATTATCCTTTGATAAGCCCTACAAGGTCAGAATTCCTGAAAGGGACTGCTGTAAAGCGATAATATCTATGATTGACAAAGGGTCCCAAGTATGGTATACCGATGGATCAAAGATGGAAGACGGGAGTACTGGGGCAGGCGTGCTTGGACCAAGGTTCCAGAAAAGTCTGCCAATGGGCTCATACCCAACCATATTCCAGGCGGAGATCTTCGCAATCGAAGTCTGTGTTCGAGAATGTCTTCGGAGAAGGACAAACGGGGCCAGAATAAACATTATGTCGGATAGCCAGGCAGCACTAAGGGCCTTAGACTCATTTAAAACGACATCTAGGCTTGTGGACAGTTGTAAAACTCTTCTGAATAGCCTAGGAGCCCATAATAGAGTTACGCTGTGGTGGGTCCCTGGGCATGAAGGGTTTGAAGGCAACGAAAGGGCTGACTATCTCGCAAAACGTGGGGCCCAAACGCGAATGCATGGTCCCGAGCCTTTCTGTGGTACATCCATAGGATACACTGCAGAACTACTTAGGAGTTGGGAGGAATCTCAGATTGCTGCCCACTGGCGTAAGTCAAAGGGAATGAGACAATCAAAGAAATTCATAACTCCTTCCAAGAGGAACTCAGAAAGACTCCGTGAACTCAGCCGGGAGGGTCTTAGGACTATTACAGGCTACCTGACAGGACACTGCAAGCTAAGGTACCATCTAAACAAAATGGGGCTTTCTGTAGAGACGGACTGCAGGTTCTGTGGGCTGGCGGAGGAAACCTCGGAGCACATTCTGTGTGACTGCCCGCGTATCATGAATAGCAGACTGATGCACCTTGGGGAACGATTGTCTTCTCCATCCAAGATTTGGAACACGGCACCCTCCAATGTGCTTAATTTCTTGAATAGCCTAAGGTTGGAGTGACTACAATCAGGGTTTAGCACAATAGATCTTTTAGGTCGCAGCGCGAGTATACCCGACGTACTAATAATAATAATATATGAGATCATAAGTGGGCGGTGCCACGCCCATTTTACAAAGTTTTAACATAATCGTAATTCTTGGTAAATAATTGTTGCAATCATCAATTTTGAATAAATTAACTTCAATATTTACTGATTTATCGAAGATTTTGTATTTCTCTAAATTACCGTTATATGGGATGTGGGCGTGGTTATTGTCCGATTTTAAAAAGTTTCGGCGATTTTTTATGCTGTGCCAAGGCCAACAACTGTGCCAAGTTTGGAAGAAATTGGTGCAGCGGTTACCAAGATATACACATGTAACCATAAGTGGGCGTGGCTACGCCCATTTTCCAAAAATTTATAATATTCTTATTTTTCGTCTAAAACTTATTACAAATATCAAATTTGAGTGAATAATCTCCAGTAGTTACTAAAATATCGCAGTTTTCGTATTTCTGAAAATTACCGTTATATGGGAAGTAGGCGTGGTTATTGAGCGATTTTAAAAATTTTCGGCCATTTGGTATGTTGTGCGAAGGCCAACAACTGTGCCAAGTTTGGAAGAAATCGGTGCAGCGGTTACCAAGATATACACATGTAACCATAAGTGGGCGTGGCTACGCCCATTTTCCAAAAATTTATAATATTCTTATTTCTCGTCTAAAAATTATTGTAAATATCAATTTTGAGTGAATTATCTTCAGTAGTTACTAAAATATCGCAGTTTTCGTATTTCTGGAAATTACCGTTATATGGGAAGTGGGCGTGGTTAAAGTCCGATTTCGCCCATTTTCAATACCAACCTACCTTGGATTAAGGGAAACCTACATACCAAATTTCGTTGAGATATCTCAATTTTTGCTCGAGTTATCGTGTACACGGACAGACGGACAGACGGACAGACGGACAGACGGACGGACGGACGGACAGACAGACATGGCTTAATCGATTTCTTTTTTCATCCTGATCATTTATGTATACATTTGTCTATATCTATCTCGATTCGTTTTGGCTGTTACAAACAACCGTTATGTGAACAAAATTAATATACCCTTGTGCACAAGTGCGCTCGGGTATAAAAATATGGTCTGTAACTTTGTAGTGAGCCTAATATCCTTGCACTAACAGCCAGTATTCCACACAATTAAGTGTTTGCCTTTGTAAAATTCGGTAAAAATTTAATTCATACAAAGTTCTCCGATTATATATCGCTAAGTACTTTTTACGACTGATTTTAGACTACTCCACTGTGTACGAATTACACACGCATGCATGGGTATGTGTGTGTTCAGTAGCATATCTAAATATGTATGCATTTATGCTTCACCTGTAAGCATACTTGAGCACATAAGCTCACTTCAGTTGGCATCGATGTGCAAATAATCCTGTTAAATTTGTAAGGCTCAAGTATGTTTACATGCCGGCAAATCAGCTTCATGAGCAGGTGAGAAACAGAATGGAAAATGCAGTGCAGTTGTAAGGACTATTCATATCCAATTTAAATATTTGTTAGAATAAATAACGGCAATGAATTTTGAATAATTGAAAACAAACAAAATAAATACTTACATATATAGGTATGTATGTAAATAATCTTCTACTTGACAGATAATAAGCAAATACATATTTTAATTTGAATATCATAACAGAGACAAATGAATTGAGTTGAGATTATTAAAGGAAATTGGGCAAAGGCGTCCGAGACTGAATAATTCCAAGCGGCTACGAGCGAAAAAAACGGAACGAAGCAAAGATTCTGGTGTTCACACTGAACAAAGCGGAGCTAAGCTTTTTTAATGGAATCGACCCTAAAGTTATCACAAAACTTTCCTCTAGTGAAAAGCGCATACAATATTTATTCAATCTGCTTTCTCTAAAAGTACATTTTCATTTAATTATTTTGATGTCATGGTGCAAGAAACAGGTGAAGTAAGTAGCAAAACAGCATTCTCGTTTTATTTGCTGATATTCGGCTATCTTATAAAAAAAATTGTATTTAAAATTTATGTGTTACCTCATTCTCTGTATTAGAATCTTATAAATAGTATATAGTGAATCTATCTTAGGATTGTCTTTTCCACTCAGTATCACCTCAAAAACCTTCTCGATATCATTGATTTTTGTAAGAAGTTCTTTCAGCCCTAGAAGGGACTCACTTAGACAAAGAGGAGATTGTCCTTTCTGCATGGCACCCACTACTTAATCGCTAAAAAGTCTCGAACCGATTATGTAATTGCGAACTTGACTAATCTCAATGCCTCGGAGCTCCTCAGGGCTATTAAGGATGTGCGAGCCAAAGTATTTCAACCTTAGGTTCGCGAACGCTGGGCAATTAAAAAGGAACGCTTTAAATATTTTAAAACTTTTGAGGGGTCAAAGATTAGTAAAGTTTTTATAGAAAGCTCAAGGCTGAGTTGTTTCCCGAAATCGGTAAAATTTTTGTTTGCAACTTACTGCCCTAGCAGGAATCTCGGGGGTTCAGACAGCTTTGAAGGTTCTGTGATAGGGGAATTCGCAAAAAGCAAAGTCTGGGCAAATTCCGCTACCTTTATCAGTGATATGTACATTGCTATACAGATGTATGGTAGTGTGGGTATATATGGACTCAACATTAAAATTTCAATTATAGTGGACAGGAAGCTGCAAGTGTTTCAGTTGGCAGTTTAAGCAATCTTGACTTGTGAATGAATAAAGCTCCGGAAGGAATTTATAATTATCTTATCAGGCATTGGAGCACTCACTCAGGAATAGTACAAGCTTTTGCAAAAGTTACATGTGCTCCAAGCTGCGGAAAACTGGGTAACACTGTGCTAGAAATGAGGGCATATGCTGGGAGGAGTTATCTTTTACCGTCTCTGCAGAACCGGGCTCCATTTTATGGTCTAACCACTGTTCCAGCTCCTTATATCAGCATGTTAGATATCAAGCTTTAAGCTTTTTTCGGAATCACCTAAATACGAGTAAGTAAATGAATAAGAAAAAGTAGGGGAGGCATCACATAAAATCGCAGTAGCTGCCCATTGCTGACAATAAATTCGTATGGAATTTTGCCATAAAATTATATAAAAATATTTAAATAATAAAGACGATTTTCCACACCATCAGACCCATCAAGCATTATGTACGCCATTTAATGGAACGCTAATGGATTTTGCATTTTTGCACACAAAAACATGAATGTGACACAATGAATAAAACAAAAAATAGGGCAATACAAAAAAAGTATTGGGTGGCATATGCCTAGCAACAACAAGTATGTATTTATGTACATATATGTGTAAGTAAGTAGTCAACGCAAACCAAAGCTTACACTCTGCTTACCACCAACAGTTTTACACACAGCTATTAAAGCTTACCTGAACGCGACCATTTTGCAAAGCCATTAACGCTGTTGTCCCTTTTGATGCGCGAAGGAGACTTACGAATAAAACCAAGTGAATTGTATGTATGCAAATGAACGTCATAGCTACGCACATTTGTACACGATTGCGAGTGCATGGATTTGTGAACACACCTAAATATATATTTATACATACATATTTATTCGTGTATTGCATAATATGTAAATTGAAAGGGAAATACCGCGTTATGCAGAAACAGATGGCATTATACATATGTAAATGGGCACATCATCGGCGGACCAACAAATATGACAGCCGTGTATAAAGCGGTGAAGTTCCATGTGTACTAGACAATCGTTTACTGGCTCGCTGATTCGCTTTGGCGAAACAAAAGGACATCAGCCATGGCAACAGCGACGACGACGACGACGACGACGACGGTGACGGAGGACGACAAGAACATTAACAATAGCCGCAATGGTAATAACATATACATAATGAGATGGGCAATATCATTTGTGTATGCAAAATTATAGGGACATGAAAGCGGGAAATTAAGTGAAATGAAGTAAATAAGAATATGAATGGTTAATAAATATTTTCCCTTGTACAAGGGGAACAGATTATTGCATCACTTATTGATTGATTCTACATAAGCCAGTTTTAACAGAATTTTTTTAGGCCTGCAGGAAATCACAAAATATTATGTTGGTGCACGTGTTCATGCTGAATATTTATCGATGTCATTGTATGTGTATTTATTAAAACTGGTGTTGGCACAGCGGTTGAAATTCAGCCTCTAAAATAAAGAAGTGTTGACGTGGGCTGAGCTGAGCCGAGTTGAAATTATTGAAGTGAATTGAAGTGAACTGCTTTGAACAACACAACACAACACAACACAACACAACACAACACAACAC
>NW_023458557.1:85957629-85981298 GCF_013731165.1 Rhagoletis pomonella
AACACAACACAACACAACACAACACAACACAACACAACACAACACAAAACAACACAACACAACACAACACAACACAACACAACACAACACAACACAACACAACACAACGCAACACAACACAACACAACACATTTGTATCTCTTTCTTTTTGTTTGTCTCTTCCTATATCTCTATTCCTTTCTTTATATCTATCTTTGGCTCTACCGGTTTTTCATTTTTATCTTCATGATTTTTTTCGTTCACATATTCACCCACAGCTTTTCTATTGTATTAAGTATTTAAATTTACCTTCCTAATTAATTTAATCGCTTACAAATTTTTGAAAATAAGTTTTACCAGGAAACAGCTCAGTTTTTGCTTTTATATTAAAATATTAATGATGTTGCCACCACGAAGCTTTCGTGCAAATGAAAATGTAGCTGTCAAACTACCAAATTGCCTAAAATTATTGGATTTTTATTTTTATCGATATTGTTAATACCAAAAACTACCATTTTTACTATCGATTTTGTATCACTATATATATATGTATTTATTTACAACTCTGTCGATGTCTATATGAATGGGTGTATTTAAGTTATGAAATACTATTATTATACATACATTGATTGTTTTCTAAGCTAAAAATTATTTAATGAAATGAATAACGGTATAGGTATTTAGCGAAATCGTCATTGATATGTTGTTCGACTACAATTAAAATCTGTCAATATATGTACAGTACCGAACAGAAGTATTGGCACAGAGAACTTTTCGCAATATAAGCAAAGTTCTTTATTCTAATTTATTTTCGATATTTTTTTATAAAAATATTGTTCATTCTACACCAGAAAACATAATAATAAAAGCCCTAATCTATGTGCAAACCAACGCGATTTTCTAGCAACCTTAAACTTGCACTTTGTTATACCAAATTTGAATGGGCTATAAAACTGCATACTTTGAATTTTTTTAAAAAATCTGAATAAAAAGTTGCAAATTAGTGTGCAAATTTAAAGAATTTTCCCGAGTTTTGCACAAAGTTTAGAGATTTTATTGTTACGTTTTCTGGTGTAAAATGAACTATATTTTTATAAAAAATTATCGAAAATAAATTAGAATAAAAAACTTTGCATATATGGCGAAAAATTCACTGTGCCCATACTTTTGTTCGTCACTGTATGTTCAGTCTCAATGCGGCTATCGTGTACTCCATTATTTTAGCTTTCCGAAAAAATGCTAATTTTGGTGCTTATCGATTTCGATATCGTAAATAATGGTTGTACATATTTATTATCGATTTTGTTTTAATATTTATCGAGATCAAACAACGTTGTATTTACTGTTAAGTAGATAATTTTCTTGCATATTTAATAAAAAAAAAATTTTATTGAAAAATTACAACCAGAAAATTTAAATAATTTACCCTAGCATTGCACATTGAACCACTGTGCGTTTCAGTAAACTTGTTAACTGACTGTGTATGGTGCTACGGGGCGTATACGTTACATATACAAGTACGGGTACATATATGAGCACGAGTTGTTATTTTGACTTTTTCTAGTATAGCCCGATCACTTTAGACCAAAATCGACACTATGTGTAGATTAGGTCTACTGGTGAAACCACATAAAAATAAAACGCGCCTATAACTTTACCTCTGAGGTGGTGTGGAAAAAAGTTTTGAGTAGCTTCTCCCTTGCCACTGCATTGAGCGCGTTGTTGGTCGAGATCTACACGTCGTACGTGAACATATAGATAATGCGTTTATTGGAAATTTTGTCCTCTACGAAGTTGCCATTTAAATGTGCCACTTATTTTAAATATAAATTGCTCAAAATTCGAAAAAACCGCGCCACTTACCTAATTTTGGGCAATTTTTGTATACTATTAGCAATAAATAATTGAGATCGATAATTCAAACAAAACAATTTATGTATTTAAACCTTTTAAAAAGTACAGTGCAGTGTGGTTTCAGGCCAAAAAAATAGAAAATATAAAACCTTCTATATTTGGAGGTCATTTTAAAGGTTGAAGTAATTCATCTAACCAACGAGACAATTTTTCCTAGGTTCTCCATCTCAAAAGCTTAACATTTGTTACATTCGTTTCACTATCTCTTCTCTTTCTGAAGATATTAAAAAAAAAAAACAGCGTCGTCACAGCGCTCTGCTCTCAGCGCTGCCCACTGCACTAAACCAAATTAGGAAAACCAGCTAGGCCGTCTTACAACGGGGGTTTTTTTGCGTTTCTAGAATCATTGCAAACAATTTGCTCCACCTTACTTATTATTATCGGCACCAAAAAGGGCAACAATCAAATATAGCGTTGGACATTTGTACATTTGTTTGTGTGGCTGCATGTAAGTAACTTTCATTTACTTCATTCCATATGCAAATTATCAAAACAAAACAAATTACTGCCATTTCAATTACATTAGCTGGCAAATTCTATTTTAGAACCAACATTTTTGGTCGCATGCCAAATGATTTTTATCGTGGTGATTTTTTTTTTTAACGTAAACTTGAAAGGTTATATTGGTAAAAAATAAAACGCAACAAACGCTCCAAAGTGTGGAAAAGGCAAAAATGAAAGAAACAGTTAAAACAGGATTTCAGTGAACAGCCTTAGAATCAAATTAGCGTAGGAAATAAATCTCGTAGGTTTTTCACTGAAGTGCTACAAACATAGTTAGTACACATACTTTTAATTCTTTTTTTATAAAGTTCCAGAAGTGGCCTGCCAAAAAGATGTAGAGTAACTTTTACTTTGGCTGATAAACTCATGCCTTCCTAAATCATTAGATAACTGAACGCTCTTCCATCACAAGCAAATAAATGACCGAGATTATGTTCGATGGCGAATTCGAATTGTTTCACATTAAAGTGTACTGAAATACAGTGAAATACCGCTTTTAAGCAAAAAACTAACAAGGCAACTTTCGGCAAGCACTAAGTAAATAAAAAAGCGCATGGGAACAATGGCTACGAAAGTATGGACGTACAAACACATGTACGCAAAAGGAAATCAGTCAGAACAAATGGGCGAAATAAGCTCTTAAAAGTCAATTTAACTGGCTATTTTATAGATGCTCTTAAATCCTACCATTTCTGTTAAAATAGCTGAAGGAGAGCTTTGTTGTATATATTTGGTCATTTGCTAAGCGGACTTACATGAATGAGTGCTTGAGTGCTTTATTGGGAATGTCTTTTTTGTTTTTAAGTGCTTTTAATTTTATGAGTTTTACGCTTGTTGTTTTTTGCTTAAATGTAGGTAAACTTGGTTATTTGTAAGAAGGAAAGGTTTGAAAAATAATTTCTATTACGGACTGTTAAAAACACAAAAAAAAACAAGGATATTAAACACAAGGATATTAGAATACAAATTAAAACTAAAAACAAAAATGGAAAAGAACAAGAAACCGAAAATGTAAAACAAAAGAAAAGTAAAGGAAAAATTATCAAAAGAAAACTAAAACGCAAATAAAAATGAAGAGCAAAAGCAAAAAGAAAAGGAAAACCGGAAGGAAAAGCAACTAGAAGAATGAACTGAATAAAAAAAAGATTAAGACGACAAGCAAAAAGAAATCGAAAACGAAAAAGGAAATGGATATACATTTTTGTTAGTTAAATAGAAAAAAAACATAATAGGAAAAGGGCAAGGACAAAAAAAAGCGGAGAACAAGAAAATAAAAGGAGAAGAAAAAAAGAACGGAAAAGGAAAAGAAAAAATGCAAAAGGAAGAGGAAAATAAAATAGAAAAAAGAAAGGGAATGAAAAGGAAAAGAAAAAGCAAAAAGGAAAGGCAGCAAAGGGAAGAGTAAAGGAAAAAGGTAAAGTAAAAGTAAAATGAAAATGAATAAGAAAACGCGAAGAAAATGACAAAGCATAGCAAAATGAAATGAAAAATAAAAAATAAAATATAATGAAATAAAAACAAAAGGCGAAAGTAAGATTAAAATAAATCTAAAAAGAAGATACAACAGAAAAAATTTTTTATTCAAATCAGTCAAATAGAGGAAAACGCAAAAACTAAACAAGAATAAGAACAAAGAAAAGGTGCAATATAAAAAAGAAGAATCAAAATAAAAATGAAAAAGGAAACGAAAAGCAGTGAAAAAATAGAGGAAGAAAACGAAATTAAAAAGGAAAGGCAAAGCGAAAAAGAAAAATGGCAAAAATAAATACATTAGTAGAGGAACGATAAGCGAAGACGAAAGAGAAAATGAAAAGGAGGATAATGAAAAGGAAAAGGAAAAAAGAAAACTAAAAGGAAAATGAAAAGAAACAAAATGGGAGTGGAAAGGAAAAATAAGAAAGAGCGAAAGGAAAAGTAAAATGAAAAGGAAAGAGTGAAAATAATTGCATGAGCAACACAAGAAATAGAAAAGAAAATTAGCAACAATAAAGAGAAAACGAAACGTATAGAGGAAAATACAGAAAATTAGCAAAACGGAAAAGAAAAAGTAAGAATAACATAAAAGAAAATGTGAATAAAAATAAAAAGAAAACTAATGTTAAAAAGAAAACAGAAATAAGAAAAATAATAAAAGATAAAGAGCTTATGCAAAAGCAAACAGACGAGGAAATCGTTAATGCAATAAAGAAAAAAGGAATAAAAGTAGTAAAAGAAAACTTAATGAATTAGAAAGAGACATGGAAATATAAAAACCAGTATTTTACATAAAAAGTAAAAGAAATCCAGAGAAAAAAGAAAAAATAGTAGAAAAAGAAATAGTAAAAAAAGACATTAGAGTGGTAGATAAAGATTAAAGTAAAGAGAAAAGGAAAAGGGAATAATATGGAGTTATAAAGGAAGAGAACGTACAAACGAACAACAAAGACAATTCAAGAAAGTAAGATAGAAGCAAGGATGAAGTAAGCAAGGAGGAGGAAGTGAAGGAGGGAAAGGTGCGTAAAAAGAAAGAAGAAAACAAAAAGAAAGCAATGTCAACTTCCGGATATAGCGGGGTGCTGTTGGTTGGTTGAAGTGCTTTTTTGTAACTTCTTACGATACAATTACATCATTTTAACCCTTATCTATGAAAAACCTAGAATATGTTCCGTTATACATAGTCAGGCGATGTCTCCCTTGATTACTGGAAAGTGTGTATATGTGACCACATGTGCCTAGTCAAATGCTGATAAAATTCTCTCTGGTATGCTAGAAGAGAACATCCCAGTGCCATCGTTTCAGAGTCATCCAAAGAGGGCACGCGCTCTCCGAATGCTAGTGACATTTCTTCAGATACACTCAAACATGCGCCTTCAGTCGCAATCGTATCACGGGTTTCATTACCTTTACGTACACACAGAAAGCAGCGTCGTATGTACGAACGTGTAGATGTTCTAAAGTCCGCGGACCCAGGCTAAGAATGGAGTACCTGAGGTGGTATTGCTAATAACGGTGCGCGGATAGCTATTAGGGCATATTACAGCCCTATTGCTTACCTAATATTTTATATGCTTGATTCAACAAGTACTTACACAACTTTCGCTTGGGAAATGGCTGTACAATTTTCCAGACGTAGGGGCAAAGCGACACCCATATTACTAACATTATCAGGCCGATTCTGAACAGAAACTCCCCGGGAGTTTTCTCTCATTTCCCTTTCCTCCTATCACGAATAAAAATTCCTTGAGGATATTTTATACTAAATGGCGGAGTTGAGCTCTCAAAAAAGTGTCAAACAGCTTTTTCGAAGTTCGAATTTAATCCTCCCAACTTTTCGGGGAAAATGCTACTCCTGGGAGTTAATTATTGAGGGATTTTTTTCTCGGGAGAAACAAATTCCCAGAGAACAAACTCCCCGGGAGTATTAAGACTTGGCCTGTATATTAGTTGTTCTACCTACGATCTTCGACATTAATTTTCCTTTTACTCCCAAATACTTTGCGCTGGAAGATAATGAGAGTATCCTTCCAATAATTTTAGCTGCTTTGTTCTGCTTATAAATAGAAACAGTTTGGTATTGTTGGAATTTACGTTCAGACCGCTTCTCGTATTCTAAAGTTGTCAATTTTCGAGTGCTTCTTCGAGGTTTTCTCTAACAAAGAAAAGGAGCGGGTCTATAACAGACATCGTTATCCGCTTACGCTGTACATTTGACGCCCTGACTGTTGGATTTTAAGTATCAGTGTGTATTTCATTCAGTGTTGAGAACATGCTACACTATTATTTGTCGCCTGAATGGTTAAATTGCCAAGCACCGACCTTATCCATATACAAAAACAAATGTGGCACAAAATGAATGTCGAATATTAGTAGATTTATTGCCTTAACCAGTTCAGTGTATCTGTTAGCACTATATATAAATTTGGCTTGTCTATTAATTTTCTTTCCTTAAAGATCTTCTAAGACCACTTATCCGATGAAAATGGAAAGTAACTCTGTAGGAATTTTGCTCAAGTCACTCCTTTAAAACCTCCCACTCTTTCTTTTTACTTTAGGTCCTTTGAATATAGGTAGCAGACTTCAAATACCGCTGTTTTCAATTGTATTAACGCGAGCAAATGAAAATGTAATTTCATCATTTGGAAAATTTTTAATTAAAAAAGACGACAGCGAGTCAAACTGCCAAGTCATGCTTGGAAAATGAGAAAATTGCAATTACTAACACACTTCTAGTGGGAAATACAGTATCGAAGGAAAGGAAGCGAATGTGTGTGCATGTAAAGATGAACGAAAAAATAAATAAATAAACAGATACTGCGGGAAAATAAAAGTAGACATAAAAAATAAGAAAAAAAATGCAAGCGAGCAGTGCTACAAAGAAATAACATAACACACAAAGTAGCAAATAAAACGCGCGACTAAAAAGAAAGCAATACGGATGCGGAAGGAGCACAAAACCTCCAACATAAATATATGTACATAGGCAGACGGGCAGACGAATCGAGTTGGCTGTGAGCGGAAGAAAGCGATGTGAAACAAGAAGCCAAGGCGCACTGGAGCTTATATGGAGGTGGCGAAGGAACTTAGAAGAGAATACAGTTTTCAGAAGCAAAACAATAATGCAGCACACAGTGTGGCCGGGAAAATTTTATTTTAATACAACAAAGAAAGCACACCAACAAGGTAATGGCTGTCCTAGTGCAATAATCTTGCAACGCTTAATTAATTTGAAAGCTAGCTGGCAAACTGACATTGTTGCGCGCCTAAAACTGTGCTATCATGTCGTTCCGCCTTATTAAGCAGAGGCACACACACACTAAAATGCGAATATTCATATGCACACACACACACACGCACATTAAGAGATCTAGATATGCGCTTATGCTGACTAGTATGGTTGACGCTGCGACGGCAAGCAACTTGGTTTGTATGTACCACCGGAATGAACGACTATGTAGAACCGCAACATGCGCCTGTAATTGAGATAAATGAATTGAGATACACACATACATACATATATCAAAACTATCAAAGCAAGATTTCACTAAAACTGGTGTTGCAGCGAGCATTGCAGCGACCACTACTACCAAAACACAATGACAGCTCAACGAACCGAAGATGTGGATAAGCTTGTAAATGTGGATTATGCTGCAAGAGTAGTTTCGGTTGTGGTTGCGACTAAAGCTGTAGCTGCGACTATGACTGTGACACTGACTATACTACACAGTACGTATTTACATACATATATAGGTTTATCCAGTTCGGCAAAGCATAGCATAGATAATAAAGTCAAATAGATTGTCTGCCACCCAAAACGAAGACAAGTGTTGGCATTTCAATTGTTAAACAAAAGCGACGGGTGAAAGTATAAAGACAATATAAGCAAGGAAGTAAGGCGGTGCGGGATCAAGAAATGAATGCAGCAGCATGCAAATTACGCATTGTTTTGACAACAATCGGCTGAATGCAGAACAACATAGCCCCAAATTTCATTCCGGCAGAAATGATGCTGACACTGACAACGACAACGGCGACGACGACGACGACGACGACAACGACCCTAGGCCGAGTGCAAGTACTACAAGCAAAAGCTGTTGGCGCTAAAGCCAGTGATGCTTCAAAGTGTACTCGGCGTTTTTCTAAAAATCATTTAAGCTAAACCAATTTCTTTGGCGCACATTACGCTGGTTTTCTTTCCTGCTTTTTCATTATTTCATTCGTCGCTTAGGTCTTTTGTGTTAGCGCATTTAACATTCAGTCTCAAATTTGCCACCATTTTGAATGCATTTTAACGCGTTATAAGCGAAATGTTTTTTAAGTAAAATATACGAATTCTGTTAGCCTTAGCCGCGCTCTGGTGCGATTTAACACGAAATTAGGCGTGTAAATTGAAAATTTCATTTTTGGCGCTGAGCTTCGAGGATTTACGATTTTACAGCGAATTAGTAAGTAGAGGGATTGGTGAATTCCGGGATTACAGGGATCATAATGGGAGACTATGTATATGAAGGGGTTAGTGGGTAGTTCATTTGAAAAGGTATAATGAGCGTGATTTTGGTCCCTGAATACGATGAAAAATGTCTGTTTAGTCCTCTGCGACTGACGTGGTAGTCTGACAGACACCTAAGGTTCGACATTTTTTCCGAGCTTCAATAATATAGTTTATTATATGACTATTTCATTAATGAGTACTTAAAATATTGATAGAATTTCCAGTTTAAATCAAAAAAAAGTTTATTCCTAAATATTTTATATATTTTTTTTTGATCTGGAAAATTGGTGTTTGAGAGACTACACGTCAATATAATAGGGAGACTTCGGTCATGTCAGTAGCAGAGGGTTTAGCTGAACAGCCGTAAATTCGTAGATTGTAAGTGGGTCGTAGACATTCCAGATCTTTCTGGTAATCCTGTACGTGCCTTTACAGTTCCCTCTCTATTTTCAAGTGGTCAATTTTTCACCGCATGACACGCTTGTAGTGTAGTAAAGCCACAGCTCGCTTATTCATCCACAGCCTCATTCCCAGTATATGTCGCTATACTCACGGACCCATATAAAAAAAGATTGCGACTATCTAGAATTTGAGGCAAACCCTGTCATACAGTTTTCCCGCAAACTGCGACCCAACGAGGAAGTATAAAACGCCTGCATTTCCACCCGAATTTGTGAGAAAATGGTCACTTACGTGCTCATGGCTGTACGGTATTTTATGTATCCTACCCCTGAATTTCAAATTTTTATTTTATTTACAAGCCATGGTTGCTGTGAAATCACTTCCTTCTATGGGGTACCCCTCACAGCAAACATAACGATTTGCTTTAGGTACCTTATCCGGAATGAACGCAAGCGGCTAGCTATCCCTACTATTTGTTGTTATTTATTTAATTAAATTCAAATGTAAAGTAAAGTACAGATTGTTTCTATTGGAAGCGCCAGGTCCAGCTCGGAAATTTTATTTAATTGTGTTCTTGACAAACGACCATTTTTAACATACTTCGATTTCGTAAAGAGACATTGAAAGGCAGTCTTTCTATTCTATCAGTTGCGCCTATCCAAACATTGACGAGATAATTACCGAAAAGATAAGCACTTCCAATATTTTAAGATTTTAAATGCAGAAGCTGGCAACGTGCTTCGTATGAGGTTATATGCCCGCTAAAGTTCAGCAAATGGAGAGAGAATTTTATAAGTTTCTCCAAATAAAGGAGGCATATTCTAGCCTAGATCTTACTAAGGTGATGTAAAGTAGTTTTACATTATGTGGATCCGAGAAATTTTGTATGGTGGGTCCAACGAAAGCTACCATGACATATGCTTTGGAAACTATGAAGTTAATATGAGTAAAGAAATTTAATTTAGAGTCAAAACATAAGCCCAAGTTTTTAAATTCGTTGAATTATTTCTGGAGTGAGCTGGAAATATTATATTAAGTGAGCAGTGGATTTAGGTTTCTCGGAAAGGTAGAATGACTACATTTGTTGACATTAAGCGAGAGGTGATTCAGTTTACAAGTAAACATTAGCCTGCTCGCACTGAAGGGCTACAGAGCCATGCGCACATTTAATCACGGAATATATCTTGACGTCAGCAGCGTATAAAAGAAAATTGGACGTACGGAAACAAGAATTTATTTCATTAATAAATAGAATGAACAACAAAGGACCTAAAATGCTACCTTAAGCTACAACAGATGTGGCTATGAACGGTAGAGACGATACACTGTCGAAAGCAACCACGCACGCTCGCGTAAATAAGATTTTTTCCATTAAAAAAAACGATCAGTAGAAACCTATACGCGATATCTTGAAAGTTATGCCCCTATCTGAAACTCTATCAAAAGCTTTCGAAAAGTCGGTGTATATGGTATCGACTTAAAAACCTTATGTAAAGCAGCGAGACTATCCTCAGTGAAGACTGCAAGGTTTAAAACAGTCGAACGGGCTCTTACAGAGCGAAAACCAACTTCTTTTTAACTAAGCATTCGAATAACTTGGAGATAGACGATAATTTCGAATCGCTCTGTATCTAATTTTGATTTAGGTGACCTATGCTCTTCACTTAAATAAAAATTACATCAGACTAATTACGCTCAGAGGTGTTACACATTTAATCACCTAATCATTGTGTATCTGCTGCTTACTTGTATACCAGGCCTTCTTTCACAACACAGCGTGCCAAAGCTTTCAAAAGCTCTCAGTGCAAATGAAAGCTTTCGCTGGCCTAGTCTGTTTTACAACCACTGTTTACTCACTTAAATAAATAGCTTATTGAAACTGAAAATAATTTAAATGAGAATTAAATAAAAAATTAAATTAAAGTTAATTAGATTAGGGTTAAAGAACAGAAAAAATTCTCCTGCAGAAACGATACTATTTGTACTTAAGATATAAGATGAAATAAGTTAGAATGGTTGACGGTTGTAGTGGCCAAATCTTATCACAAGAAAATCGACCTCTGAGCCTTTAGCATGCAATATGAAACTTTCCTAAGGGAGAGTTAGTAAGAGCGCAAATTTTTTAAACGGAAAGTTTTATTTGCCTCGAGGTCTATCTCAGCCAATGTGAATTTGCCAAATTTTAATTTAACAAGTAAGAAAGTCTAAGTTCGGGCGGAGCCGAACATTAAATACCCGGCGCAAGTATTGAATATATGTTTTTTCACCTTTCCGAAAGCTACCGCTAGATGGTAAACCGGGGTGTACCAATTTTGTGTAGCGTCCTTAAATTTCGTAATATTGCGGTTACCAAGATATACACATGTAACCATAAGTGGGCGTGACTACGCCCATTTTCCAAAAATTTATAATATTCTTATTTTTTGTCTGAAAATTATTACAAATATCAATTTTGAGTGAATTATCTTCAGTAGTTACTAAAATATCGCAGTTTTCGTATTTCTGGAAATTACCGTTATATGGGAAGTGGGCGTGGTTGCAGTCCGATTTCGCCCATTTTCAATACCAACCTACCTTGGATTAACAGAAACCTACATACCAAATTTTGTTGAGATATCTCAATTTTTGCTCGAGTTATCGTGTACACGGACGGACGGACAGACGGACAGACGGACGGACAGACAGACATGGCTTAATCGATTTCTCTATTCATTCTGAGCATATATACATATACTTGAGACGATATAATATGAATATGCTGAAATAGAATTACCATTTAAGGAAGAGAACATAATGCAGAAAAAAATCTGTTAAGAGAATTACTGAGACTAAATTTTGCGGAGGGTAAGACTACTTAAATGGACAGCAAGCTGGCATGATGCTTTTAGAAACTTAGACAAGGGGTTCCCCCCTCGCTAGCTTCTAAAATAAGGAAATGAAAGGAACTGAATCCAGAGCCTTATGTTTTCCTGACTTTAAGAGTAATTTAATAATTAGTTTCACTACAAGTTACTAGCATCCTTCAGCTACAGACACAACTGCATACGAAACTGTTGAATCAATCTTAAACCAAAACAATTAAAGTTCGCATCACCAGCGCTTGCCATGGATTTCATAATAACTATAGAGGTAATCACGATATGGTGCATACTGACTAGCATGGTGCATAGATAATATAAATAGCATGATTGGCCAACTTTGTTGTTGTTTGAATACATGTAACAGTATGCACCGGAACGTGAATACCCCTAATGCAAACTACACAAATAATCGAGGAAAGTACTCTCTAATGTTCATTTCAAATGAAAAACTTAGACGCACTGGCATATATACATTTATCCGCGGTAGTCAGTCTGGAAAATAATTGTTGAATAAAGCTCTGCTGACATAAACATCACCTTCAAATTGGTAAACTAAAAAATCGCAATCGCTAGCTCTGAAGCGGGCTATTAATTTTTCCGTCTAGGTTTTTGCGAGAAAAAAAAAGTAGTCAAACGCGAAACAATAAACACACGGCTTGTCACGTCATAATTTTCCCACATCACAACGACATACAGCGCGAAAAAAACCTAAGCAAAAATGTATTGCTACGCAGAACATAACTAAGGGAAGTATGAACTCATTTTCATAAGGACGCGCGCAACAAATTTGAAAAATGTTGCATATATAAACAAGTTTGCATGTGTATACATATGGGGAAGAGTTGAATAAAAACGGCATTGTTTCGGGGGAAACAGAAAGTAAGAATATTCCTTGCCAAAAAGCATCAACGAAAAAAAGTTACTATCACAAAAGCAGACGAGTTAGATTAAAAAAGGAAATTTAAGCAGCTAAAAAACTAAAGCCATGAACTTTCGTCAAAATGGAATGAGAATTTAAGATATTAAAATAAATGTTTTTTTTTTTTTTTTGAAAAAGCTTTTTGCCATCAACGTCCGTCAACATGGTTTGAGAGAAGTTTGCAAAAAAATATTCGTACAAGTAAACCGGTATTGTCTAGATTATTATTTTTTTTTTGCATCTACAATTTCCCCAAAGTGCAAAGTGCAATGCCCTCACTCAAGTTCACTCACTGAAAATCACTGTTTCATTGTTGCACAATGGAAATGCAGCTGGCTACCCCCGAGACAGACGCTTTAGGACCTCAAAACTACAGGTATAAAATGATGCTACAGCAAATTCTAGAATGGTAGACGCTTGTTCACTGACTTTGCTCACCTCTCACCTTTGATATGTACATATGTATGTATGTAGGTTTCTTTTTTATTATATTTTGCCTTGACTTGAAGTTTGCGCGCGCAGAAAAGCATTGTTGATGAATTGTGTACATATATGTACGTGTGTGTGTGTGTTTTTTTTCTTTTTATTTCTTTTTTTTTCTTAAAGGAGGCGCACTTGAGTTAAGCTTTGCTGTTCAAAGACTAGCCGTATATGTACTTGAAATGAGTACGGCGTACTTCCGTAAGCAGGTGGCTAAATGTGGAAAGAATGAAAGGTTAAACATTTTTACAAGTGTAGAAGATATTTACAAAGAAACGTGGTGTATTATACATTTAAAGCATTTTGCTAAAATAAAACAATGAGCTGAGTTTTTTATACATATGTATATATGTATTTCATTGACAATCTTAACTGAAAATATTCTCTACGTAGCTTAGATGGATTAAATCAATAAATGTAGTTGAAAGTATGATTAACCAAGATCATCAGTATTTTAGGGTATAAAATACAATGATTTATAGCTCTGTAAGCTAAAATAAAGCTTTAAGTTATGCCTGGGTTTGTTAAATAGTGTCATGTGCATTATGTGTCTCCTAGGTCTGCTGATAATTGTGGTGCATACAACAAAGAAGATAAAAGGGGGAAACCAATTTTGGAAAACGTTAGGCTAGGTTCACTGGCTGGCTTAAGAAGTACATTTCAATACCGAGGCCACCTCAGACCTAATCCTGCGTGGCAGTAAGCCATTCCAAACTTTCGGCGACTCTAAACAGCTTCTCCCAGGAACTACACCAACCCTCCTAGTGGCCTCACAGCGCAGGGCGGGTCATTCATACAACTACATAGTACCTGTACCCGTCGAATTAGCGTAGTTTACTCGCCTCCGACCTTTGGAACGAAGGCGAGTACGTCACGCATACCACAACTTTGCCACCCTGTCGAATGCATAGATCTCTGCTTAACGCTTAAAATAGTTTGAAATTTTGTGAACTTTATTCAATTCCAGTTGCTGTGAGAAGCCTCCAGTTCCCTGGAAGACTTCAGATTCCCAAGTCACTTTTATTAGGCAACGTCCCTAACTTCCTAACTTCTCTCTCATCCTCAACGTATTATTCTGCGATCTGTCTGGAAAGTACACTTCGTAAAACATATTTAACCATAGGGAAGACTTCAGCTCTTTGTTGCCATTAACAACGTTCTGGAATTCGCAACAGGTTCAAGTAATATTGAAGTAAAAGTAACTTGGCACAGTTTGGAGACCGAAACTGATGTTCCTTTAAGCGAACTAGACGAGATTTTCTAGTCAAGTGCTCAAAGACGATGAAATTTTGTCAAGCTGTTCAAAGGCTGAGGTGCTAAGCTGGCAAGGCGCAGAGACGAACTGTTTGGAATAATTTTTTCCAAAGAATTCACTGATATGAAATCATTCATCAATTAGCGATCGATGTGGCTTAACACCTGAACCAATCCCTCATATTCAGATCCAGCCATTTAGACGACTTTAGGAACACTTTTCACTACACGGAAAGAAGATGTGGAAGATTTTCTAAAAGTATACTGCTGTGCAGACTAAAGTTGAATGCTATCCTCAACTTTCTTTTGCAAACTTAAAAGAACTTCTCCGAGCTCCTCGAGGGTCCCAACCAAGGTTTTGGAAAAAAAGCAGAGCCGTCAGTCGACTTGGTTTCCTACAAGTGAGGAAAACAGGAAAACGAGCTGGATGTAACAGTGAATGCGAAAAGGACAAAGCATCTTTTGGTAATACACAGTAAAGCCTCACATATTTGGGTATGCCGACTTTAGAAGCTATAACGAGATTCGTTTATCAATAAAAAACCCGAAATCGCGGTCTACAGACTTTTCGTCATGACTGCTATTTTAAGTGGTGCTGAAACGAGGACGATGTTTTAAAAAGATGAGGCGGTTTTTGGGCGTATCCGAGGAAACTACAGTACGGATTATCCATTGCTTCGGCTAAGGCGGCGACGGATACCGAAGAAGATAGAGTGATTTTTTTTTTCTGGGTTTGGTTAGAAATCACTAGACTGGCTAGCGAAATTAGGAAATTAGGAAAGTACGAATGAGGAAAGTAAGTTCAAATAAAGAAAGGGCCAAAGCAGCAAAGCATTGTATGAACAAAAAGGAAGGTTAAAACGATCTTTTTAAAACACTGACAGTTCCGATGATTCAACCCGATCGTCCAAGAATGAACTAGTACGTTCCGAGCGATCAAATCAGAAACTAAGAGTCTACTATAAATCTAAATAACGTAGCCAAGCAAGTCTTTTTTTAAACAATTAACTTGGTGATATCTAAATGGTCTGTCCGCACTTGCATCGCCTCCTTTCCTTCTCCATCTAATTCGCCACACTTTTCTCATTTTTCATGTTAAAGCCGCGTCGCATATTTACCTACATAGAACGGAAATGCCTACGCCACGACCGGCTGCGACTAACTATAAAACTAACTGGTGGCTTTAGCACACCGCACAGTTATTTTAGCGTACACAAAAAGCAATGGAAATTCGGTATAAAGGCAAAGGTGATTACAAAGAAAGGCAGCAACGTCGTAGGCGTCGTCGTCAGCGGCGGCGGCGGCGGTGGCAGTGATTTATGGCCGCTCAAATTTGCAGACATTTTGCGCTGATTTCGCTGGTTTTAAAAAATGTTCAACGAAAAAGCAAGCGAAACTACATAGACGACAGCAAGGCATTCATTCGGCGGCGCTGCAAAAGCATAGTTAAAGGCGCACAAAAGAAGTAGAGACAGGTGGCGCAAGAGGTAAAAAAAAGAGAAATGTCGGCTTTCGTGAGCAAATAGTAGTTAGAAATTGAAAATCGCCGTAGGTAGGTGTACACAAGGGTGGGAGCAACGAAGAATGTGTGTTTTGGTTTGACGGTGGGGGCGTACTCGTAGGAATGGTTCGAACGCGAGTACAAAAGCAGAGAATGCAAAAGTGAAAATTTTTTATTTTGGCTAAAATAAAGTAGTGAAGACGGATGTGGTAAAATTTGATAAAGCTTTAGCGTTAAGTACTAAGTATAAAGCGCAAAGGTCGCATTAATGCTTTTAGTTGAATTATTACTTTCGCAAGCAAGCTGGTAATTAACAGAGTTGGTATGGTTAAAATGACTGAAGTACCTACTTATTAACAAAACTACTTACATATTTAATAGTACGCATGCAAAAGAGCATTCGTAAATTAATTAAAGAAGTTGAGTGAAAAAAAAATCGAATAAAATAAAAAGGTAAATGTGCTTTTGTTGAGGACTTACGAGGACTTTGCTTTCATTCGTCCACTATTTTCGCTTTTATGTTTTGGTCAAAGCGCGCGCGAATACTTTTGCTGGAAACCGCTTACAAACCACAAATCTCTAACGAATAAAAAAATAAAAATAAAAAATTGCGTGTGCTGTTGGCGGTTTGTACAATACATAACAACAAAAAAAATTATTAGCATTTAAAGCAGATCAAGAAAAAATGTGCAAAAGAGTGTCGGCAGTCTAAAGCGTTGATGCGATTGCACAAGGGACATTTTGACTTTCACATGCAAAGTGACCACAAAAAATTGGGTTTTATATTTTTCACTTCGTCAATTTTGATGTCATTTTCAATGATAAATTTGCAAAAAAAAAATGGGGAGAGTATGTAAAGTAAAAAAAAACAAGAGCACAAAACATTCAACGCGAGTGACCGCAAGTAAAGCCGCTTAAAAATGTTGCGAGTGAGCAGCAAAAAAGTGCACACGTGATATTTTTGTGATGTTGTTCTTTTGTTTTTTTTTTGTTCTTGTACGGAGACAGCACTGTTTTAATTAAAAAACTTAACAGTCGGCTTTTGTATATGTGTTAAAGTATTTATGGTTTGAAAAAAGGGAAAGCGAAACTTTTGTTATGAAATTACGAACATTTTAACATGCATTTAAATAGAATTTGCTAGGAAAAAATTTATTTTACATACATAAATTCATATGTTAACATTTAAAGTGAATGCTGGCGAAAAATATTTAGAACCAAACTGTAGAAAATTTTTTTTTACTTTCAAGCAAATGCATTTTTTTTTTATTAAAGGAGGTTTATTACAAAAAGCTCATTTTTATTTAGCTTTTAGAAGAATAAAATTTTAGAATAAATTTTTTCATCGAAATTAGAAAAAAATTACTTTCCAGAAAAAATACATACATACATAAATACGTATAAAGTATAAAAAACAAATACTTTTTGGAAAAAAATTCCTTAAGTAGAGAAATTATCAATTGAAAAAAAGCAAATTTTTAGCAAAACGAACTGATTTTTAGAAAAAAATATTTTGTTGAAACAGAATTATCATGAAAAAAATATTTTTAGAAAAATTTTTTTATTAGTCTATATGCAAAAATTTTATCGAGCTTGAGGTCTATCTACCCATCGGGCTCAGTTCGCCGAGTTTATACGTCCTTTCCAAATTTTCGTTTGTCAACCCAACTACAATCAAGGGCAACTAGTTTTTTGCTTTTTAGCCTTGATCAAATCTTTGTTGTGGTTGTTATTAAGTGAAGATATTTATTATTTTTTTAATTTTTTTTTGTCTATGAATTTACAACTCTTACAGACTAAGCATAGGTAAATTTAAAAGTAATGTTAATTACAATACAAAAAGCGGTCTTTAAATAGCACTATTTTCACTTAATAATGTTTTTACTTGGGAATTAAAGCCAAATTTAGTGGGTGAGAGGTCGAGGTCCAATGAAACAAAGAGCTTATTCAATTCGACGAGAGTTCTATTAACCGGAGCATTAAAGCTATATACAGTCTTGTTGGTGACAACATAAAACACCTCATAATGACGCAACATTCTACAAGGAACACTGAAATTAATTTTACCTAACAGTACTGGACAATCAACAGTGCCCGAGATTATGTCAAATAGAAAAGAGGTTGATAAAAGTATTCGTCTGTTGTGCAGTGTCATTAGGTTGATCAACTGACAGCGAGAGCTGTACTCAGGCTTAGGTTCAGAGAAGTGCAGAGAGCGTAGGGCAAACCGGATAAACGCCTTCTGTACAGATTCTAATCGATTTATATGTTTTTGGTGGTAAGGCCTCCAAATGAAAACGGCATACTCTAATATCGAACGGACAAAGGACGAATACAATAGTTTCAAAGTGTACGGATCTGAAAAGTTTGATAAGCAGAATTTTATGTGAGATTCTGTGAAAGGCTTTAGAAAAATCAGTATAGATTGTATCAACCTGACAGCCCATTTGAAAGGCAGCAAAACAATCATCAAAGGATACCGCTAGTTTGGTTAAAGTCGATCTTCCCGTTACAAAACCGTGCTGATTGATAGAAATTGACTGCCTGAGGTTGAAAAAAAGTTTGTCTTTTATGATGGATTCAAGTAACTTAGGTACGGTGGATAATTTTGAAATAGGCCTATAATTTTTGACGTCACATTTATTACCAGTTTTAAACGTAGGGCTAATTGAAGTTAACTTCCAATCGTTAATAACACTACCCGCGGATAGAGATTTGTTGAAAATTTCTGTCAGTGGCTTAACTAACGATGGATAGTTTTTGAGTAGGATAACAGAAAATCCATCCACGTCTGTCTGTGAGGGCATTTTTAATTTGTCAATACCCTGTAGCGTGTCTTTCTCAGTAATAGCCAAACAGCCAAAGTTAAAAGATGACTCACGAGGCACAAACATTCGCGGTGTCCGGGTTGACGATATAATCATCATCAAATACGAAATTCGACGCAAAGAAATCAGCAAAAAGATTTGCAGCTTCGGAAATTGAGCTAGCTTTTTTGTCATTGTAAAAAACCGACGTGGGGATATTAGAAGCACCTTTTTTTGACTTTACAAAGCGCCAAAAAATTTTCGGGTTTACTTTAATATTATTTTCAAAATTTGGCACATCTCTCACTCTTATATCGCACCTTATTAAGCTTATAAAATTTATATGTATTTGTATGTAGTATATAACTCAAAATGCCTCGGATTATTTAACATATTGAACTTTTTGAAAAATTTATTTTTAAGGTTCTTTAGACGATTGAGCTCTCTCGAGAACCATGGGCGTTTATAAGGATGCTTTGAATTTATAGGAACATGTTCTTTACATATTTCAAGAACAGTATTTTTAAATACTCTAAAACAGTCGGCAACATCATCACCCCCTATGATAATGTCCCAATTTATTCCAGACAAGAGATAATTTAATGTCTGAAAATTACAACGATTATAGTTAAAAGACATCTTAGGATTCTCCCTAGGAATCTCAAAAAACTCTATAGACTCAACTCCTTATATAAGTGGAGAGTGATGTAAGTTAGGCAGGGAAATACATAATAGAATAAATGTGCCTGAAAAAATTCGATTTCGATAAGCTTAGTAATGAAATTTTTTGTTTTTATTGAGGGCCGAGTTACCAAAGTCTGAGAATCACAAACTTTGTAACTGACTAAGCAAATAAAATCATACGCTTTTTTAAACATTAAATGAAGTATTCTTTTGGGCGCAATAAGTATTTGTTACATCAGCAAAAATTAGTCCTTAAATCATTACATTAATATTTAATTAAATTATGTTGTTTCCCCAACTTTTTTTAAACTTTGCGATCGAAGCGCGTGACATGCTTTTCAACTTAATATCTTGATTTCTATTTCAAAAGCAGAAAACACATGATTTCCTTAAAAAAAAGATACAGCTTTTCTAATTTCCTGCACACAACATTTCACGCACTTTTGTTGCTTTATTAACTTCTTTTATGAGTCAATGAAAAGCGTAAAGGAAATGAGCGCATATGCACAGCAGAATGACTGAGCTACATAGATACATAATAGAAAGAAAAAGTTCCTTAAGAGAAGCTTCGTTTGAGTTAACAAACATACAAAAGACATGCAAACTCATTTGTAAAGTATAAGTATATTTATTTATAACTGATAAAGGACAAAAGTTTTAGGAATGAATAAAGTTAAGCAACAAATGAAAGAGCATCACAACATATAAATCTACATTTCAAACTTTGTACAGAATTAAAAAAAAACTCAAATCTTCAAAAAATTTTATTATTTTTTATTTATTTTTAACCGATTTTCAAAAACGGAGGAGGTCATCAGTGCGTGGGATTTTTTTTTTTTTTTTTATGTATGTTACCGCATAACTTTGGACCACGTCAACCGATTTCGATAATTCGTTTAGCATCGGAAAGGTAATGTCTCAGAGGTCCCATACTAATCTGCTTTAGATCCGATAGTTGGATAATGAAATATATATACATATACATATGGGATGTTCCATACCAAAACGGACGAGGTTCACACTTCATGTGTTTGTTTTGTTTCAAATTTTTAGGGTTGATGCATAAACATAAATTATAAATAAATATGAAATTTGAACTTGATAAATACATTTTTATAAACCTTATAGCACAAAAACAAAAACAAATCGATTTAATAGTTTTCCAAATATCTCGAGAACGGGGCAAGGAAAAAATTTGAAAAAATCAGACTTGCATGCATCAAAATTCTCTATGAAAGGAAATATTTTCAAATTTTTTTTTTTATGGAAAATTTTTTCACATACAAATTTTTTGATAACAAAAAAATAGTTTTTGAAAATATGCCATCTCAAAAAAAAATTAAAAAAAAAATCTAATGGTAGCTTTATATTTAAGTGCAGTACTATCGGGTGCGTTCTACAATAATTTGAATTATGATTTTTTTTTTAACCGTAGTTGAATTAAATGAGTACATTAAAAAAATTAAAAATTTTAAAAATTATTATCATTAAATTTTAGTATAATAAGTGCAAGTTTTAACCGATTGCGAAACCGGCGTTAATTTTTTGTTTCTGATTTTCTCTTAAAACGGTTTTGCCCATTTTCTTCCATAAGAAAAAAGTTCAAAAAGCCGTCAGCATAAAAAATATTAAAAATCAACGCAATTTTGCAGTAGCTTAAAACTTGCACTTTATTCTAAAGTTTAGTGGGCTACAAAACTGTATACTCAAAAAAATACTAAAAAAAATTTTTAATTCGTAATGTAATCATTTTACTTAACTACGATTTAAAAAAGAGTGCACCCCATAATACTATACTTAAATATAGAGCTACCATTTTGATTTTTTTATTTTTTTTCTTTTTGAGGTGGCATATTTTCAAAAACTAATTTTTTTTATCAAAAAATTAGTATGTGAAAAAATTTTCAATAAAAAAAAAATTTTTTAATATTTCCTTTCATAGAGAATTTCGATGCATGTATGTCTGGTTTTTTCAAATTTTTTCCTTGCCCGTTCGCGAGATATTTGAAAAACTCTTAAATTGATTTGTTTTTGTTTTTGTGCTGTAAAATTTTTAAAAACGTATTAATAAATTTCATATTTATTTATTACTTATTTATGTTTATCCATCAACCATAAAAATTTTAAACAAATCAAACACAGAAGTGAGAACCCCGTCCGTTTTGGTATGGAACGTCCCATATATATATTTTTATATGAGAATTGAAGTCGGTTTTGTTTTTTGCTTAAAAATCACTTGTTAATTTGAGTTTTTAGAAAGCTTTTTCTCCCATGTACATAAATATGGATTTCGGTCATGCGTTGTATGGATTAAAATGCGCATAACCCTCGCATAGCCCCTTGAAACTTGCACATTATTATACTAGAATGAGTGTGCCAGTTATTGTCGAAATTCGACAGTTTTTCTAGTTTAAGAGCCTTGGAAAGGTTTTCTAACTTAGCACGTAGTTTAACTTATAAGGTACAAAGTAACTTACCGGAAAATCTCCTGCTTTGGAACTAAAATGTGACTACAAGTTTTTATATATTTGAAGGCCTTTGGAGCACTTCGGCAGAACTTGGAATTGACCCGATACATTCCAGTTTATGGATAAATTTCAATAGTTTGATATATATCGATACTTCGATGAATTTCAAAAACAATAAAATCCGATAACTCAACAAAATTCGATAGCATGACTAATTTCGATAACTTTGAAATTTGGGGGCAGGATAAATTTCGATAACTCAAAAGTATAATGTCGGTAATTCGATAAACTTTGAATGCCTGTGGAAATTTCGATAACTCGGTTAATTTTGCTAGCTCTATATTTTTCGAAAGCTATCGACAAATTCCCATAACTCGTTGCACTCTGTTAACACGATAAGATTCGATAAGCAGTGATAACTCGATAAAGTTATGTAACCTTGAAATTTCGATAACTCGATGTATGTATTTTGAAAATTCCATAAACTTCGATTCGGTAAATCAATAATTATCGAGAACTTTGCAAGTTGAAAGAACTCGATGCACTACGATAACTCGATAAAGTTCGTCAACTCTATAAATAAGGATAATTCAATAAATACTTAAGTATCGAGAACTTGGCAAATTTTATTTACTTGACAAATTTTGATAATCCCATAAATTTTTATTGCACCATAACTATCCGTAAATTTCGACAACTAAATTTCTGTGTCTATAAATTTCGGCAATTTAATAAACATTGATCAGTTTGAATAATTCGATACGTCGCGATAACTCAATAAGCATGGATAACTCGATAAATTTCGATAACTATAAACTTAGATGATTCGTTAAATTTCGGTAACTTGATAACTTTCGATTACTAGAATTTTTATGGCTGAATTTATTTCGATGCCTATCGAAAAATTTCAACTAATTTTCTTACTCTTGCAGGTACGCCATGTATTTCTCATCGTCTCCATTTTCGTCTTTATCTTCACTTTTGCCTTCTCTTTTTTTTTATTCATCTTCATATTTGTCTTTATTACAAAAGTGGACTGGGTAGAATCGCCAAACAAACGGAGACAAAATTTAGTAGGCTACAAACTGCAGACCGAGAATTTTTCTAAAGACTTTGATTAAAAAGCTAAACATTTGTATAACAAATTTTTAAAATTTTTTGCAAATTCTTTAAAAAGTCAGAAACGTTGATTTATTAGCGGTTTTTTTATGTAATGAATTAGACGTTTAGAATTTTTAATGCCCGAATTGCGGCATTTGTGACCGATTGTTACTTGTTTCGAATGGAATCGAATAAAATGACAGCTGCTTTCTCCGTTTCGATGTCGGCTGAGCACCTGAGAATTGTTAAATGCCCAAAGTCGACTGGTGGAAGCCATTGATTTTTGGTATTCATTCAAAAAGCATCTTACTGGTCGAATACATTGAATTAGAAGATAGGGCGTCGAAAAGGCATTATACGCAGCTAGTATATGGTAACTAATATCCACAGAGATGGTTCAAAAGTCATTTTTATTTAGATATGAGTATAGCTTTAAACGTAATTTTTAGCACTTGTAAAACTTAAATACATACTCTACATTTCGTTAGCCTTAATGTATTTTCCGGATCCCTCCCTAACTTTCACAGATAACAGCTGCTGTCCGACGAGGCAACGCGATAAATTGTCATTTGAGTAGCTGTGCAAGGCGCGCCCTCCCCCCCCATCCATTTGGCATGCCATCAGGCAAATCTGATTGTATGCATACATACATATTAGGCTGTATGCGTTTACATGCGTGTGCCTAGTACGTGCGTGCCAGCTGCTTTTGCTTAATTCAAGGTTAGGGGTGATGCCAAAATAATTGTGACAGCTGGCACTGATATCGAAATAGCTAGAGTTTGTTGTGTTCTAGATCAACTCATTTTATTAATGTCAATCGGTTACAG
>NW_023458557.1:85981308-86039297 GCF_013731165.1 Rhagoletis pomonella
AAGTAATTCAGAGGGATAATACATTTATGTATGTATATTTCATAACAATGGTGCATCCCTGCACCGCGCACGAGCTAGAAGCGGGAGTTAGGTACATACAACTTCGCACGCTGTGAACCTATCAGGGCAATTTGTGTTTGTGTTTTTGTTTGCATTTGTATTTTTATGTATGTACATAGATATTTTAACAGCAGCGACAATCGCAATGGGGTACCTCTACTCAATGTCATAGATAAAGCAATTCTTGCGCACAATTTCGCCTTTCGCTACTTTCTTCCCCCTCACCATCACCCTATTTGTTATTTGGACAATTTTACGCTGCCTTTTTTACGAATTTTATTTGCAATTTTCATTTGCACACAACTGAATGGCTTTACATTTCTCGCCGAATGTTTGCTGTAATTATTGAATTGGAAATAAGTAAATGTGCGTAGAATGAAATGCGCTGATAAAAATGTGCTGCAATACGAAAGCGAATGATTTCCTTGTACGAGTACCAACAATTTTGGTTTTGTTTATTTTTCTGTGAATGTGAAGGCAGCTGGCAAAAAGGTTTACAGCGTGGGTATGGTACTTGAAAATTTATATTACTTTTCACTTGGCTAATTTAAAGGGGGAATGTTTAAATAAAAGTAATACTTAGAATGAAGGACCAAGTGATTTCGACTTGAGAGCGCGTTGAGAAAATTAAGACATTCGCAGTTCTATTCGGAGCTGGTAAAACACGAATTTTTTAACCGGTAAATAAAGTTGGAAGCGGGAAATTTAGTTATTTAAATTACAAAAAATATGTTCGATAAAATTCAGAAGCGGTGGGCTAGATGGAATTAATTTAAATGCATAGGTATATTATTTTCGATTCATTATTGATAAATTTATCGATCAAATTAGTATTTTTTTAAGTCAAGAGATGGGCGTTTTCGAACTGGCTGCCGAGATAGATGGATGTACCATCTATATATTAATACGCTAACATAAGAATGGGTTGAAAATAACGGCCAAAAAGTCGTTTTAAAATTTCCGTATTTGTGTATAATTGTTGTTTCAACCGGTCGAATTTGAGTTCTTTTTGCATTTTCTTTTACTTCGCATTTGGTATTAAACTTTGTAAGAAAGATAAATATGATGATGAAGGTATATCTAAGTGACAAAAAAGTGAAGGCAAAATTGAAGATAAAGACGAAAATTAAAACAATGAGAAATACCTACGAATTAGGGTAACTGAAAGGGTACGAAAATTTATTGAAATTTTTCAATACAAAAACGAAACAAATTCAGTCATAAAAAATTTAGTTATCGAGAGTTATTAAGTTACCGAAAATGATCGAGTCATCGAAATTTGTAGTTACTTATAGAAATTTATCGAGTTATCCATGCTTATGAGTTATCTCAACGTAACGAATTATTCAAACTGATCAATGTTTTTTGAGTTGTCGAAATTTATGGACACATAAAATTAGTTGTCGAAATTTACGGATAGTTATCGACCTAAAAAAAATGTATGGGATTATCGAAATTTGTCAAGTTATCGATATTTACTGAATTATCATTATTTATAGAGCTAAGGAATTTTTTCGAGCTATCGTATTGCATCGACTTCTTTCAAGTCTCGAGTTGTCGATATTTATCGATTTATTGAAATTTGTCGATTTATCGAATCGAAGTTTTTGGAAATTTCAAAATACATCGAGTTATCGAAATTTCAAGATTATATAAGTTTATCGCATTATCACTGCTTATCGAATTTTATTGTGTTACGAATCGAATTTTGTCGATGGCTTTCGAAAAATATGGAGCTCTCCAAATTTACCGAGTTAACGAAATATATGGAGGTACTCAAAGTTTATCGAGTTATCGAGTTATCGAATTATATCGAGATATATGTATATATTTTTGATTTATCGAAATCTGTAGAGCCCTCGAAACGGAAGGTTATAGAATTTTATCGAAATTACTCGAGATATCGAATTTTGTTAAGTTAAGGGATTTTAGTGTTTTTGAAAATCATTGAATTATCGATATGTATCAAATTATCGAAATTTATCAACAAACTGGAATGTATCGGGTCAATTCCAAGACCTTCCAAGGTCCTCCAAAGACCTTCAAAGACATAAAAAAAGATTTTCCGGTAAGTAATGTTGTGCCTTATAAGTACTGTGACCATAAATATATTTTGAAAATGCAGGACAATTTTTCAAAAAATGTACCTACATATAATTGCGTAGTATAAAAATAACAAAAATATACTACATATATACATTCCTCGTCATTTGAATAGCGCGCCCTTTTTTTGATTTTCTACCATACAAAGTATGCTTGACAAAATTTTTATATGGAAGAAAATGCGCAGCACCGTCAACAATTTTTTTTTTAATTTTCAAAAATTTTTTAAATGGGATGTAGACGTAGAATATGCGATATTTTTATAAAAAGTTAATGAATATTAAACAAACAAAAGGAAAACTGAACCTACTAAGTATTAAAAGGATGTGCTATTCAAATAACGAAGAGTGTATATTTCTTAATTATTAATCCAATTTAAACTTTTAACATAAATCTTATTTGCTTCATTGGTATTAATCTTTTAGTAATGAATATTTACAAAATTATAATAAGGCATATTACATATTACTTTACAAGAAATATGAACCTCTGTAAAGCAAATTTTTTAGGCAAACTTTGGGTCGTTGAACACGAAAAAAATACCAGTGGTTTCAAAGAAGTGTTTTCGAGATTTGTTCGAAAAACGTATTTTTAGTACTTTTTCAGTTATTCCTCAATATCTCATGAAACGACCAACAGTTCGAAAGGTATTGAAGGGCTCTTTGCAATAATATATATTTTTTGTGCAGATTGTGTTCCGTAACATCTAAATTTCTCAACAGATTTTCATTTACTGTAAAAAGAAAATGATTGAAATTTAAATTTTTCGATTTTGGTCGCTTGTAACACTTATAATTTTCATCGAAATCGGCAAAGTAATATATTTTTGTAAGAGGACTGTAGGTCGCTTATGTTGATTGGATAATTTATTCATGAGATATTGACGAGTAGGTCCGAAATGTACCAAAACGCTTGTTTGAAAAGAAAATTGGCTTGGAAAATATTTTTTTTCTTAAGCGATTACCACAAAATTTGTAGAACAGTGTTATCGATATATTTGATGCTGGTCTTCAATTTCTTGTCATCCATTGTGCATAACCGTACAATATTTAGAACGCATTGACTAGTTGAACCTTCAAAACCAGCCTACCCTTATGTAGTTATCAATTAGTTATCGACACTGCTTTTATTTCGATTAGGAAAAGTTAATTTTAAAATATCGAAGAAAATGCGGGACAAAGGCAGGACATTTGGAAAAAATCAGTACATTTTGGGGGTTCTCCGTTTTGAAAAACTACGCAGGACAGACCTTTAAATAACAGTACGGTCCTGCAAAAAACAGAACGGATGGTCACCGTATGTATAGTATTACTTAATCTATAACGTTATAGTTTAAAATCATCGTTATTATTCCAGTTTCATAATCGTACATTTCTCGGTCGAATTGTTAGCGACATTACAAATGGACGATTAAGATATGGATATAGAGAAAATATAATTTTTAGATATGTTTGTCGGTAAAACTTTCCATATTCAACACATAATTCCCGCAGTAGATTTAAGAGTATTCGCTTGGATTTTAGCTCAAACTTAAATGTATTACACTGAAGTAAAATAAAGAAAGTGGAATGTGTAGTGAAACATCCGTTGCGCTGAGCAAACTTAACACCATAAACAGTAAATGCTTGTATGCCCAGTAGTATTTTCTTTTTTTAGTGGTGCCATACCGATATACTACAGTTCGCACAAGTTCTGCTGAATAAAAAATTAACAAATTTAATGTTAAGTCAACATAATTGTTGCCATTTAATCAAGCTGTCAGCAGCAGCAGCAGCAGCGTGCTTCATTATTCTACACCAAACACACCCGCCACTCCCCCTCAAGCCCCAGTCAACACAGCAATTGGCAACTGTTGCTCTCTACATACATACTTACTTTATATGCACTCGCCTGCTTATTGTTATTCTAAGTTGTCGGTATTGTTTTTGTTTTTGTTGTTGCAATATTTTAAATTGCTACAAAGTGTATTGCACTCGCTTTGCTGTAAAACTAAAGTAACAGAAATTAGCGACATGCGTGCCAGGAAGCAAACGCAGCTGGATTGCTACATATGTACGTATGTAGATACAACTGCACAACAATAACAACAAACGCACTAACAACACCCACAACAATTATTTTTATTTTTTTTGCAAGTTTTTTTCTGCTATTGTACACTTGCTCACTAGGGAAATGGTGGAAGCTTGATAGTTGGTGGTCGGTCAGTTGGTTGGTTGGTCGAGCAGCTGGGCAGCGGTTCGGTGACAGCACTCAGCGCTTTAGCAATTAATTTTCATGTTGCTAGTGTATTGGACAATATAAACGTCAAAGAGTAATATGTGCTTAGAAAACAACAACTGAATCAGACACAACTAACCGGGAACAAACAAAAAAAAATGTGTTGCTCCACATTCGATTAGATTTGCAAAGTGCAGCAAGTTCATAGGGTAAGATAAAGCAAGGGTTGCGTTCACGAATTTATTAGGATGAAGATGAAAAAAAAAAAATATGTTAAAAGAAACATTTATGTGCATATGATGCCAGCTAGTGTACTGTATACACATTGCATGCCTTTGTGCTGATGTTCATTTGAATGCACCTCATGGGAGAGCGGTTGGTTGGTTGGCCCATAGCAACAATTTAATTAATTTGCAAACAATTGAAATAAATTAATGCTTTTAAAAACTGTTGCGAATTAGTTGCAAAAAAAAAACGAACTGAAGCAGTTGAAATTTCAATTGGTTAGCTAACGGCAGGCGCTCAGTGATTCGCCCCCATATAGCGAATCGGCAAAATTAGGGGAGTTATCGCAGAAAATTGAAATTTGGTGGGTGTACCGCTTCAGAATATGTAAACTAAGAAAAAATCGAAGTTTTGGCAATATCGGTGCAAGGACATGACTACCTCCCTTATATCCTTAATTTTAAAAGTTTAATTTTAACTAAAATTATAAACAGAATAAGGCGAAAATTGGTAGCTGTCTCTAAAATTATGCCCTCAAGCTGTGTGGCAAATTTCGGTTCGTTCCGTGCAAGGACATGACTACCTCCCATGTATGCTTTTCTCAAAAACTAGATTTTAGCCACATTTTTGATCTTGTGTGTCTTTTAAAATGTTTTTCTCAACTTTTTTGAATTCATTCAAAATTTTTTTTTTTTTTTTTTGGTTTTTAGACGTGCATGGGAAAATCGCACATGCCTTATATTTTTATGACTGGCTTCTAAGGCTTCTTCGGACAAACAAAGCCGACTTCAATTCTCATAAAAAATTAAGAGTACCGTTATTTTCTTCATGATCCAATGATCAGATCTAAACGAAATTAGTATGGGACCACCTCTGAGGTACCACCTTTATATACCCGAGCGCACTTGTGCACAAGGATATATTAATTTTGTTCACATAACGGTTGTATGTAACAGCCAAAACGAATCGAGATATATATATATATATATATATAAAGTATACATAAATGCTCAGAATGAATAGAGAAGTCGATTAAGCCATGTCTGTCTGTCCGTCCGTCTGTCCGTCTGTCCGTCTGTCCGTCCGTCCGTGTACACGATAACTCGAGCAAAAATTGAGATATCTCAACGAAATTTGGTATGTAGGTTTCCCGTAATCCAAGGTAGGTTGGTATTGAAAATGGGCGAAATCGGACTGTAACCACGCCCACTTCCCATATAACGGTAATTTCCAGAAATACGAAAAATGCGATATTTTAGTAACTACTGAAGATAATTCACTCAAAATTGATATTTACAATAGATTTCAGACGAAAAATAAGAATATTATAAATTTTTGGAAAATGGACCTAGCCACGCCTACTTATGGTTACATGTATATAGCTTGGTAACCGCTGCACCAATTTTTTCCAAACTTGGCACAGTTGTTGGCCTTGGTACAGCATACTAAATGGCCGAAAATTTAAAAAATCAGACAATAACCGCGCCCACATCCCATATAACGGTAATTTGGAGAAATACAAAATCTTCGATAAATCAGTAAATATTAAAGCTAATTTATTCAAACTTGATGCTTGCAACAATTCTTTACCAAGAAATACGTTTATGATAAAATTTTGGAAAATGGGCGTTGCACCGCCCACCAATGATCACATATACATATGTGACACGTAAAGTTAAAAGGGACCTACGGTCAGAAAAAATCGGTTTTCACTTTTTCATCGACTCTTATAGTAAACGGGCCGCTCTTTCCAATGCAAAAAGCTTAAAATCGAACATCGGATTCGTAATCAGCGACCCCGAAAATCCCCGAGTAATGAGTTTCAAGCGATTCCGATGAATTTTCAAAAAAGTCATCCGCCATATTCGATCCGCCATTTTGAATTTTGGAAAACTAACATCGGATTCGTAATCAGCGACCCCGAAAATCCCCGAGTAACGAGTTTCAATCCATTAAAACGTTCAGAAGCATCAAAATCAGCTTGGTAAACATCAAAGTCGTTTTTTCTCGAAATCTTTTTTTCTGGGCGTAGGTCCCTTTTAACTTTACGTGTCACATATGTATATCGGTAACCGTTCTACCAATTTGTAGCAAACTCGGTATTTTTTTTGTGCTTGCCACATAAAAGCAAAACGTTAAAAATTATTGAAATCGGACTAAAATTACGGCCGCTTTTCATATAACGGTAAATTTCAGAAATGCTTGAAACTGCAATATTTCGAAAATTAAGGACGCTAATTTACTCAAAATTGATACACCCCGACTTATCGTGTAGCGCTAGCTTTCGTAAAGGTGATGAAACATATATTTAATACTTGCACCGGGTATTTAATGTTCGGCTCCGCCCGTACTTAGGCTTTCTTACTTGTTCTTAATTCAAATTTACAAATAGAATTAAAGAAAAAATTATAGTATCTTGTAAAACCAATAAACTTCCGATATTTGGGGTCATGCTAGAAAATAGAGCTTCGTAATTGTGGGAAACAGCGTAGGGAAGGTTTCGTCCCTACATGTGTTTGGAGAAGATGTGGTTCAAGTTTTTGCAAATCAAAAGGTCGGCCACGTTTCCGCCGTTGGAAGCTACATTCCACTAGCAGCGACTAACAAAGAGTTCTATATCCGTACGACCTCTCCTTCCAGTCATATTTCGTTCAATTTCTGGACTTCTTGGGATGCAGTTCCTTTTGCAAACAGGCATTGCTAAAGGTCTACCATAAAATATAGGAAAAAAGTTGCCACCGGTTTGAAAATTTCAATTCAATTAAATTGGTAAAATAAAATTAATATTGCAATAAGACTGTCAAAAGAAAGAGTTTTAAGAAGGCTTAGAGTCGAAAATATATTTGTGGAAGGTTGCCAGCTGTTTTAAAATATTAATTTGATTTAATTCATATGATAAATTAAATAGGGCAATAAGTATGGGTATATGGCAAAAAGATTTTTGAGGAGGGTTGCCACCTGTTTGAAAAATTTTATTCAATTAATAAATTGATAAAATAAATGGAATATTTCATTGCGGGTGTCAAACTCAAGAGGTTTAAGAATGTTTACTGCCAAAAATACTTTTATAGCGGATTGCCAGCTATTTGAAAAATTTTAGTCACTTAAAGTACTGAATTAAAACAGATTTGAAGAAAGTGCATGATATGTAGAATCAAGACATAAAAGTATATATTCAATTTCCAGGATTAAATACCTTCGAAAATATATTAACTAACGCCCTTACTTATAAACAATAAAGTATGCTTCATAAATCGAAAATTCATTTGAAAATCTCACTGCATAAAGTTCTTCAAATCTAGATTATTGTTTATGAATGAAGCCATACTCAAGAGTTTTGGTAGGGAGTAACAACACAAAAATACTTTTAAGACGCAGTCAAGCACGCCCTGTATTTGCTAGTGCTTTCATAATTTCTTAAGAGAAACTAGCTGGTTCTTTACTTTTTGCGTACGTTCATGGCCTCAACTTATAAATGCATTAAATTTTGTTTTCAAAATCAGAGATTCTATGAAGAAAAAGGAACCGCGATTTTGAGTGCATATAAAACGATTTTATTCCACTTTCTGTGGTGCAGCGTTTCGCAAATTTTCAAATTTTCTCCTCTTTTCTCTCATCTTCTCGAGAAATGCAGAATACTGCCCAATAGCTGGTGGTTGCATGTGATTTTGAAAGATACTACTTAAGCAACTTCTGTGTCAGCGGGATACTTCCGTCAAAGCAAATATTCCTACCTGCCAATTTTTACGTAGAGGCATAAGAAAAAATTAAAAATTTAATGGCAAGAAAAATGAGCTTATACATGCAGCCTTAAAAATTTCCGTTTTTCTGCTTCCTCAGCTTACTTGCAATTCCGGCTTGCAATTTGGCTAAAGCCCAAAGTAAAAGTGTGTAAAAGTATGCAACGCTGTCCGAAGAAATAACAAGTGCAATGCCAACGCCGATAGCGGCAGAGGCAAGTAAATTGACTGGGAAATGTGAACAGCTGTACGATGAGTAGCCGCATTTTAATTCACTTGTCTTGGTCGTCGCAGTGGCACTGTCGCTGCATCGACAGACGGCTACTTATTTTCTCAGCTCAGTGTATTGTTGCATACATACATAAATGTTTATTTATTTATATGTATACATTGTTATTGTTATTGTTATTCGTCTTGCGTCGTTACTCGCATACATATTTATTATGTTGCTACTCCTTTTGTTACTTCATGTCCTTTTTGTTCATACTTCTTTTCTTTAGTGCTTTTGCTGGCTTTTAAGACATTTTAGTGTATATACCTATGTATGTGTGTGTGTGTGAGTGTGTGTGCTGAGCATTTAATGATGTTTACATTTTCATCGCATTTCGATTTTTCGCTCAATTGATTTATGCAACTAATTGCCGGCGCAAATTCTTAACGAATTGTGATTGTGATCGTCTGCCGTGAAAATAAAAGGGTTTATTTACGAAGATAATAATGCTGGTCATATAATAGTTTACTACTTATGTAGTACATATATACTTCAGTAAGTATTTGAAGCTTTTTTTTTCCTTCTGCTGGCAACTGGAAAAGCTACTGTAATTTATGCATTATCAAATAAATACTGCATATGATGGCTCATTAGTAGCTATGAATTTATTTGACCCTTGGGAATTGATTACCTATTTCGTTTTCTTTGTTGAAGAGGGACGTGCGCCTTCGACCCACACAAAATCCAAAGTATTTGTATTGCAATCAAGCATATTGCAGCTTCAGTAAATAAATGAAACATTGTCTTGGGGGATGCATGATAGTTGAGTTGCTCTTAATTTCAGCAAACATTTAAGTATATAGCAAACAAAGTACGTTCGCACTAGGGATGCCCAATAATTTCGCTTTTTACGATCCCCGGATTTTTTGGATGTCTTTATCACAATCCCGAGATTAGTCCCGGGATTTAGATTTTCATTACTTTTCAACAACTTCAATTGAAAGAATTGCTTTTATCTCTCCTACCATAAAATAAATAATATATAAATGAGTTTGAAACCTACTTTTTTATTTAAAATTGCGTTTTTATTTTTTCCCTCTGACGCCAGGATTTATTTTAAAGGACTTTGTAATATCAAAGATATGATTAATTCCAGAACTTATTTGAAAAATTCGATGCAATGAAGCATAAAAAATGGGTATCAAAGGAAAGAGGAAATTTCATTAGAATTTAAAAATGGATTCACAAAGACGAATAGGTAATTTTTTTAGCTTATAAAGTTAGAAGGACGAAATTCGAGGAGTTTATCGAGTTTATATAAGTCTTTAATATATAATTTTTTCAAAAACAAATATGTATTGCGAAATTTGAAGGATAAAATTTTAAAAGGATATTTTGAATACCTACCAGTCCTTATGCACCAAAAAATTCAATCTGTTTATATTCCACAGAACTTCCTCTTTAATTAGATACCCATACTTCTTCTCTAAGCACATTTCTCTGAATTTTTTAAATCATTTTTGAATTACTGACTTCAAGAGTGAACAACTAAAAACGCAATTTTACTATATTTGGCTCATGGTTTCGCGAATATATTGATTTTTTTGTGTAAAATTTATTGTCGCACGGTGTTATGCATACATATGTGTAATTAGCTAGACATTTATAAAAAAAAAATATTAATTATTAAATAAAAAAGAGAAATAAGTATAGCCAATACTGGTCAAGAAAAGGAATTTCTATTATTGCCATCAGTGCAAATTACAAATCTCGGGACTATTTTCCAAGAATCCCGGGACTTTCGGGACCTAAAAAAACGGGATCCCGAGATCCCGGGATTAACATTCCTAGTTCGCACTTCACATTGCAGTGGGATTTGGTGAAGTTTGATTAAAATAGGAAATGCATTACCAGAAGTCGTCTCTTATTTTGTCTTCTTAGCTCTGGAAGCTATTTTTTTTTCGATTTTCATCTTTTTTTTTTTTTTTTGTACATAACTGAAAATATTTTCAAATGTAATAGTTTTAAAACTTAGCTCTGGAAGCCAGTTTTTTCGATTTTCATCTTTTTCTTTTTTGTCTTAACTGAAAATATTTTCAAATGTAATAGTTTTAAAATAAAAAAAGGTCGCTTATTCCTCAATTTGGTGTTACGCTATACATAAAGCTCTTATAATTAAGCAAGCAAGTGTAGCCTAAATGTATGCTTTAATATTGGCACTGTATGAAATTAACCCGCTAAGCAGCAGTTTAGGTATAAGATTTATATAGATTAAACCCCCTATTCTTACACAGTCACAATAGTAAGCGCATCATTGTTGTGATTATTATTAGATTTTGCTAAGGAAACGCTCACAATTAATTTTTTTTTTTTTTACAGCAGCATATTTGTCTTATCAGCATACTTAGAAGCGCAGTGTAAATCACAATAGTGATGCGATGAGTTTTGTGACTTTGCTAGAATAGGGAGGTAAGATTCACATGTACAAGGACTTCTTCCTAAAGTTGAGTATGTAGAAGGAGAAAGAGATAAAGGCAAAAATTAAAATAACAGTAAAGAAACCGAAAGATAGATACAAAGGAGCTAAATTTAAATTGAGGGTTTATATGTGGTTTAAGAAAAGACTGTAGATAGAGATCAGGATAAAAGGTAAAGGAAAAGATAACGGTAAAAATTAAAAGATAACTATAAAGATAAAGATGATAGATAGAGACCAAGATAGAGATAGAGAAAGTGATAAAGATGAAGGTAGAGACAAAAAATATATATCTCCGAAGAATGAGATATTTTATTATTTTATGTAGTGTTATTTTATGGTTTGGTATGTTATGTTAAATTAACTTATGTCATGTGTTATTTTTGTTATGTTTTATGTTGTGCTACGTCATGTTAGGTTGTGTTATGTTATACATTTTATAGCAGTAATCGTAAAACAAATTACGATGGGAATGTTCTCCTCTGCCGAGCTACAAATGAATTCAACCTAATCTCTAATTCATCGAAATCGACTTTTCTTTCGGGAACTCAATTACCTAAATTAGCCTTTTAAATTAAATACTTTTTAACTTTCTCATAGACTCTAATCAATAAATAAATACTAATAATAGTATAGTAATAGATTGGCGCTTATACAACTGTTAGTGTTTCTCCTCCGATTTGTGGCGTGCGCCTTGATGTTGACACACAAAAGGGCGATTGTATTTTTATGAGAAGCTGTTTTTCGTGGCAGAAATACACTCAGAGGTTTGCCACTGCCAGCCGATGGGCGACCGCTATTAAAAGACCTTTTTTATTTTTTATCTTATTTTTTTTATGTTGAGCTGAACATAGCTTGAACCCACATCCCACCAGAAAAGTGACAAGCCTTCCCCGCAGTATGCTACGTAAGGGGCATAGATTCTGCCCCGTGACACCCCAACTTTCTTTACATTGAAAAACACGCAGCCTATTTTAAACAACGCTAACTCGCCTAAGGGTGCGTTCACACAGAAAGCCGAGTTGGCGCCGAGCGAAGCAAGACGGAATAAAGCGAAGCTGCTGGCGTTCACACTGAACGAAACGAAGCGGAGCTTTACCCACGGACTCTGCTGCAAAGATACCACAAAACTTATCGCCAATGAAAAGCGCGAAAAATATTTGCTCAATTTTATTCAAAAGTATCGTTTGAATATTTTTATATCTGCGTTGCAGCAGCGTCATGAAACATAAAAATTATAAAGAAATTTTAAAATAAAAAACTGCTTTGCTTTCAGCTCCAAAACCAAAGCGAATTTATACAAGGTGGTGTTATCGGATCCGCTGATTTCACGGCGAATTTGTACCTTTTGTCAACATGGTGTGTTTGTTGTAATTTTGCTTTGTACTGATTGTCAATGTGCGTATAATTTGTTGTTGTTATTTTTGTTTTTGTTCTGTCAACACCACCTTGTATAAATTCGCCTTGTCCAAAACGCTTATGAAATAGCTTGCTGTATGAACACTTTCATATAGCTATAGCAATTTGAAAGCTTCACTCAGCTCGGAACGGCTTTGCTCGGCTCGGCTTCGCCCCGCTCGACTCCGCTTTCCGAAGGATATGTTCGTACATCAAGCTTTACCAGAAGCGTTTGTGACCTGCGTCATACATTCAGAATAAACATCAAAAATTAACGCGTTTTTTTTTTACACTTTATTCAACTAAAATTTAATGGGCTATAAAACTTCATACTCAAAAAAAATTGATTAAATAATTGAAAATTAGATGCAATTTTGCAGAATTTTCATAATTTTTATACAAATTTTTAAATATGAATTTATATGGTTTTTCTTAGATACTGAGCTGTCCTTTTATAGAAAAAAAAAAATAAATAAATATTAAGTAAAGAATCACCACTGTATTTGAATTCAACGCACTACTAACTTATGTAAATACATACATACATACAAACTTACATATTTTTCTTTTAATATTTGAAAGTGATTTGTACATTATTAAATTTTTCACAGCTATCAATTATTTGGATAATTGCTGCTCTTTTTCGAATTTTTTGTGCTGACCAAAATCTGACCACCGAAATGTAATTGAAGTGAAAAGTAAAATTTTAAAATTGAATTCAATGCAAATAATGTGTTGCTACACTAATTTAAATTGATTTGAATTGAACGGTAGATATGACAATTTAAATTTAACCATTGCGGTTTGTTTTTGAATAATATTAAGCTGGATTAAAATCTGATAACTTTATTTGTTAGACGAAGCTTATGCACACGCATAAAAACTAGTGTGCATTGTACGTACATATGTATACAATATGCAGGCATGAAAAAAAACGGTGTCAGATTTAATTTTAATACGAGCCGATTATTGTATGTTACTCAAATATTTAAATAGTAAATACAATAAGGTATAGTTTTTTTATTGATTTAGGATAAATTGAATTTTTTCAGTCATTGTGAATGTAATTTTAATTTAGAGCGTAGATATGGTTTTATGTTAAAAGTACACACATTATTTTGTGAAATACATATAAAAAGAGAAAAAAAAAGAAAAACAAAATGATAACCGCCAAAATTAACAAACGTTTTCTATTTTTCTATTGGAGATGTACGCACAAAAGTTTGTCAGGGGTGGCCGGTGTGTGAATAGACTTCTTTTAGTTGTTGCTAGAACCAGATGCTGGGGAAAAATGTTATCTAAGGCACTCCTACTGACCACTTTGACCCAGATACGGTAGATAACAAAACAGGCCACAAACCAACCATAAATACTCGTTCCCACGACAGCCGGTTCTACGTACCGGAATGACTCGGGTTTCACCCGACCAAGGGCTGTTGTTTCGGCGATCTAACCCCGTTTAGGTCGGCGAAGTATCTCAGAAGTTGTCCGTCCATAGGGCAACATTCACTACGCATTCTCCTACTCAGGGCTGGCATCGAGTCAAACCCTGGGCCAGAAATATACACCTGCTGTGTATGCCGAAGACGTTTACACCACAACTCCACCTCAGTCAAGTGTAATGCCTGCGAGGGGTGGAGTCACCTCAGGGTCTGCTCGGGACTACGGACACACAGACAGTGGACCACGTCGTACGTGGCCCCCTGTTGCTCAAATAGAGCAGCCTCCACGGCAACCCATAGTCCGCCCGTGCAGCCCCACACACTCACACAGCAACCACACACAGTCGCCACAACACAACAACATACCACAGCCACCACAGACCACATAACACACACAACCGCACCACCACCCACACGCCGCCGCCAACAACTCTTGGTTCCCCCTACAATCTGCACGGTATGTCAGACCAGAATATTCCGTAATGTGACATCAGTCAAGTGCAACACCTGCCTTGGCTGGTGCCACTTTAGGGCATGTTCAGGTCTGCGCACCACGCGAGATTGGACGGGGAACTTCGAGGGCCCGTGTTGCGCTGCTCGGTCGCTGACATCAATTGCGACGCCCCCCACTACCACCACAGGGAGGCAATCACCCCAGCAGCACACACAGCCAACGGCGGCAAGAACATACACCTCACTCACACCCCACATCACAACACGTCTCCCGAACCACATGAAGCTCCTCCAATTCAACTGTAACGGGCTACAGAGCAAGATTGAGGAGATAACCGCCTTTATGTGTCGGCATGGTATATTAATAGCTGCGGTCCAAGAGACGAAGTTGCACAGCAATTCAACTTTGTTGAATTGTGCCGGGTACAACGTGCACCGTCGAGATCGCGAGCGAGATAATGGTGGTGGCTTAGCGTTCATCACGCACCACACCGTGCAGTATCGTCTTATCGAAGCAGACATCGACCGCAGGGATACCACCCTAGAATGTCAGGGCATCGCTATCCGGTCAGGCGATGTCGAGCTCGAAATATTTAATATATACATACCTGCTGCCCGGCAGGATATCACCCTGATATAGGTGCGCTCCTCAGAGGTGAAAACCGTATGGTAGTAGGTGACTTTAATGCGCACCACGATCTTTGGCACTCAAGCCTGTCAAACGATCGTAGGGGAACAGACTTGGCTGAGCAGATAGACGATTCGACATTCTGCACAATGAACGACGACGCACCCACCAGGATTATGGGTAACTGCAGTAGCTCGCCAGACATCACAATAGTCAGCGCTGGTCTGATAAACAGCATAACGTGGCGACCTATGCTGACTCTAGCATCAGACCATCTACCCATAGTCATCTCGATTGATAAACCAACCGACTTTGCCTCCGCCAAACACCGGACCTATGTCAACTTTTCTAAAGCTGACTGGAAAGGTTACGCGGAGTTTACTGAAAACACCTTCACATCGCTCCCCACACCAACCGACGTCCATCTCGGTGAACGTAAGTTCCGCAGGGCTATCACTGCTGCTGCAGCCCGCTTCATACCGGCAGGGTGCATATCGGACCCACGTCCAAACTTCCCTGCCGAAGCGGCTGTTTTAGCAAATGAGCGTGATAGCCTTCGTCAGGCCGATCCCGGAGATCCCCGTATCAGGGATCTCAACGCGGAGATTCGGCAACTTGTAAACGTACATAAGCGGAAGAAGTGGGAGGAGCATCTGAAGACTTGCAACTTCACCTCTGGTGTGAGCAAGCTTTGGTCAACCGTGAGGTCATTGTCTAATCCGACGAAGCACGACGACAGAGTCGAAATTTCCTTCGGCGACCATGCTTCGTCGGACCCGGAGCGATGCGCGAGCTATTTTAGCCGGCAGTTCATACTGCATCCTCCGGTGGACAAAGCCAAGCGTCGAGTGACCAGAAGGCTGCACAAACTGCCAACAAATTGTGCCCCCCTTGCTTTCACTTGCGGTGAAGTTCAGGTGGCCATCGGGAAGGCGAAAGCCTCCAAAGCCATGGGTCCCGACGGTATATGCATGCTGATGCTGAAAAATTTGGGTCCTGCGGGGGTAGCGTACCTAACGGAGGTCCTCAATTTGTCAATGGCCACTCTCATCATCCCAGACATCTGGAAGGTGGGGAGAGTGGTCCCACTGCTCAAACCGGGGAAACCTGCAAACAAAGGAGATTCGTATCGTCCGATTACACTCCTTTCCCCGGTAGCGAAGACACTCGAGGCCTTGCTACTCCCGTACTTCACAAATCACCTGACCCCAGCGAAGCATCAGCATGGTTTCCGTAAAGTGCACAGCACAACAACAGCACTTAACGCCATAAACACTCAGATAACTCGTGGCCTTAACCGTAACCGTCCCTGTGAGAGAACGATTCTAGTAGCGTTGGACTTGTCAAAGGCGTTTGACACCGTCTGCCATTCCACGCTACTAGAAGATATAGAGGCCTCCTCTCTCCCACAGAGGCTCAAACGGTGGTCGGCAAATTATCTAAGTGGTCGACATTCGTCGGTAATGTTCAGAGACAAAACGAGTAAGCAGCGAAAAATAAAACAGGGGGTTCCTCAGGGTGGTGTCCTTTCCCCGCTACTGTTTAACTTTTATATTTCAAAGCTCCCTCAACCACCAGAGGGAGTCTCGATTGTCTCCTATGCCGACGATTGCTCGATTATGGCGACTGGGAATGGAATTGATGACCTGTGTTCGAAAGTAAACGGCTATCTCTCCGAACTTTCTCGCTTCTTCACTGCAAAGTGTCTAGCCCTCTCCCCTACGAAATCCTCCGCGACCCTGTTCACAACCTGGACGAAGGAGGTCAGGCTACCGCTGGGGATTCACGTCGATGACACACCAATTCCGACGGTGAATAACCCCAAAATACTCGGAGTAACTTTCGACAGCCTGCTCTCCTTCTCTGCGCACTCAACCGCTATTGTCAATAAAGTACAGAGCCGCAACAAGGTCCTCAAGTCGCTAGCCGGCAGTACTTGGGGCAAAGACAAAGAAACGTTGCTGGCAACATACAAGGCAATAGGCCGGCCGGTTTTGAACTACGCAGCGCCAGTGTGGTCGCCTGGGACTAGTAGGACGCAGTGGACGAAGCTACAGACCGCACAAAACACCGCACTGAGGACAGCGACGGGATGCCTCTTGATGACGCCTGAACACCACCTGCACGGCGAGGCGCAAATGCTCCCGGTAAAGGAGCACAATATAATGCTCTGCAAGCAGTTCCTGATCTGGACCCACAGAAGTGGCCACCCGTGCAGACAGCTGCTTGCAGAGGAGCCCTCGCCTAGGCACGTCAGGAGGCATCTATATGAATTAACGGACGAAGTCCAGAGGTTCATTAAGCAACCTCTGGACCCGACAGCCTACAGACAGGCCTTGAACGGCATTCACAGGGACTCAGTCTCGAGTTATGTAGACTCTAGACCTGTGAATGCCGTTCTAGGCACACCACCGCCGGACATTGACGAGACGGAGCTTCATCTGCCTCGGGAGACGCGCACCACACTTGCACAACTTCGCTCCGGCTACTGCAGCAGGTTAAACTCCTACCTGAGTAGGCTGAATGAGGATGTGCCTAACGAATGTCCGGCATGCGGAGAGACCCCACATGACTCGAAACATCTCTTCGCATGCCCGGCAAACCCGACATCCCTAACGACCTTGTCCTTATGGGCAAACCCCGCAGAAGCTGCACGCTTCCTAGGGTTACCGTTAGTGGAACTTGACGACAACGACTGAGATACCAACCGATCTGGGCGGGGTTGTTGTAGCCGCTACAACAACAACAACAACAACAACTCGTTGCCACGACAGTCTGGTCTACATAACGGGAACCACCCAGATCTATACCAGACTAAGAACTGGCAACTAAGCTGATTCCCCAAAAATGTGCGTGGGGAAATCTCATGCTGTTACAACAACAACGATTAAACACTTCAGCGATTAAAAAGCGTATTGTCTCCTAGAAAAAAATACTGAATTCCAAGATATTCTCTGGAAGTGTTAAAACTAGGTTCAACCGTGAATTTTATTTGACGGGAAATAGAATCCGGGAAGATTAAATTGATCTCATGACTCTATGCTCTAGTACCCCGCCGCCAAAGCTAACTACTAAATATAAGTACTTAGCAGCTAAAACAAAAACAACAACTAAATATAAGTCCAATGAGTTCAGTGGTACTCGTTTTCCATTTAAAATGTGACCACCATTGAAGGCACTATTAAAGCCAGTTGATATCAATTGCAATCACAACATTTATTTAGTTGCACAATTACCTTTACTTAACAAATAAAGCAAAATTATATGAGCAGCTAATTTAGACCTTGTCTTGGTTATGATAGCACTTTACTAATGGATAAGAGCATACCATTCGCACATGTATTGGCTTGCGTGCATAGCGCTGACTTTAAAAACTACAATTCTTGAGCATTTAGTTTACTAATTAAACTAAGGTAGGCACACGCAGTTGTTGTCGTACATTTTGTTTATAATGCTTTAATGCGTACAAACTGATAAGATAATAGAGCTGAATCCTAAGAGCAACCGGTGATACATGTACATAGAAGGCACTCAATCTAGGGTATGTTTATGTTTGATATCAGTAGAAAAATAAGTTATAATTTTAAGCGTTCAATAAAAACGCAGCACCCAAAGTACTTGAAAATTAGTCAATACATCGTACCTTTTAAACAATATTTCCCAACCGTAGAAACCGACGTATGTTCAAGTCGTAAGGCTCGAAGAACAAAAGCACAATTGAGTCAACACTAAAGCGTAATCCATGAAAAATGTTCAACACCCGGCTTTTTTCACAGCAATATCTATGTAATGCGTGGGCTGCTTGTATGGGATTAAAGGGGAATAGATGTTTGATTTTACAGAAATCTCACAAATTTTATTTATTTAACACACTTTACTTCGATTGCACGCCAGCACAGCTGCCAGGCGAAAATTGTACGCCAGCAGACACTGTAAACTGGTTTTCTTGCATTAGCTATTTTATTTTCAACTCGTTAATCTTTTACAACAAGACTACTTCATCTATGCTTCTTGGTGGTACGCCCACGCACCCCAAGCGCCTCTATACCGCCAGACAAAGTAACTTTATTTTGGCGTTGGAAAAAGGCGTTAACGCGACAAATTAGTAGAGGAAACTGGTTTTTGGCCCTCGCTGCAGGCAATTTAATATTTTGCACTAAAAATTACCAGATATCTTGTAGATTTTGACTGCATTTACAATTGGGATTTAATTTAAGGCTGCACTTGTGCAACATAGCACAGGTAAATAATATTCAAGCAACAACAATCAGCAGCCCGAACTGCACAAACAAAAGGCAGAAGTTGGCGACGCAGTCAACGTCAACGCAGCAGTATGGCTCCACAGTGCCGGCTAGAGTCATTCACGATACAAAAACAACATATTTCACTGGTTAAACGCCGTTATTTTTTGCAGACTTTCAAGACGTTTCACTTTTATTCACACAAAATACGTTGCACTATAGTTTAATTGAACTTTTCAATAAAACAAACTAGCATTTCCTCAATAATTCGCATGTAAACAAATCGATTTTTGTTAGCTGTCAAAAACAGGCGTTCGCGCGCACACAAACACACGAACCGTGTATGGTGGGACGATGCTAATTGGAAAAGCCGCCTCACTCCAATCAGCAATACTTGATTTTCTTGTTTTCAACACCCACGTGCATGCTTTTCAGCGATTTTTTCACTTTTACGCACAAGGTTTAAATTAAATACACCCTTTAAATACTTTTACACAATTTTAATGATAATATTTTATAGAAAACACGAAAATTTCACGGAGAACAAACGAAAAACGTATAAAAATTCACGACGAGCTTGTCAACTGAAAAAAAGTGACAGTTGTTTGGGCAATTATGCCAAGTGCGAGCAAGATGACTACATGCGCTTGGAAAATGACAGTGGCTCCTATAGTGGCTTTCAAACTGTTTAATGGCAGTGAATTTTGCAGCGCATGCCAACAGTTGATGAATAAAAAATTATTTTTGCTGCAAAGCAAATTTATTACAAGCAGTAAATAAATAACCGTGAATTATACTTTTATTCTTTTGAATTGCAAATTTTTGAGCCATTAAATTCTTTATGAATTTACAATTCGCTACTGGGCGTAAATTAGGGTTGCCAGAGGTACTGCTTTTGGGAGTAAACGTACTCTTTTTTTATTGTAATGTTTCCCTTGTACTCCCAAAAAAAAATATCTGCAAATGTTATCCTTTCTTGGTTTTGTATTTCTTTTGTACTCCTTTTTCCAGCTATTAATATTTTATCATATACAGGGCGTAAAATAATAACTGTTGCACAGGTTTTATTGAAAAATAAAAGGGAACTTTATAGATTTTGCGAAAAAAACTAGTTTATTGTTAATTATCCACAGATTTTACTTAAATTTTATTAATAAGTTTTTAAATTTTAACCTTCATTTGCGTTTACCAGCGGTAAACACTTTGAGAGAAAAGCTCAAGCGGCACGCAAGTCTTCGTCGGCTACTTTATTACATAATGTCACTAGACACGAATAAAGGCGCAAGCTCAAAAAACGACGGCGAGAAAAGACGCATAAAAAAACTTCAGCGTCAAAGACTCTTAATATACTTCGCCGAAGTTTTTCATAAGCATCTTTTTCCGGAAAATTTTTTTACGCGCCTTTTTTCGCCGTCAAAACACTAGCGCGCCATTATTCGTGTGTAGTGACGATATCTTATGTAACCATAGGCTAATTTCCTCCATTTGGCTCCTTTATACTCCGCCGTTTGCCCAACATAAGGCCTCATACTCAGCATTTGAAAAGACTCGGAACTGGTGACTAGGAGGCCATTCATTCGACCAACCCTATACCTATACAGTTTTGTTTTTTGTTTATACAAAATCTAAGAAAAAATACACCTGAAAAAAGCATGTACTTATCTCCCAAAGCTGGCAAATTGAAATAAGGATTAAAGTTTTAAATCTAATTATTAAAATTAAAGTAAACTATTTATAAAGTTAGCAAAAAATACTTTTTTTTTTGCAAAATCTTTAAAGGACTCTTTTATTTTTCGAATAACCTTTGCGACAGTTACTATTTTACGCCCTGTACTTTGCCATTCATATTGTGGCAATCACTATTTAGTAGGTAAAGTTAAGTGTGATAGTGAAAAGGTGTAAGCATGGTCGTAGGCAGGTAGGTGCAGGGCGCTCGGGTATAAAAATCAGAAAAGTTTTAAATTATAAAATAAAAAATTGCCATACATTCAGGAATAGCCTGGAATTCTTTTGTAGAATTTAGTTATTTATTCTTAACATTTATTGTTGCTTTGAAAAAGATTTCTATGATATCCGTGTTTGTTTGTATCTAAATAATGGTAAGTAATTTGTAACAATAAATTGCACAAAAAAATTAAAACAGAAATTGTATCCTTTTTTAAGTTCTGTACTGCTTTTTTTCTATCGAAAATAGAAATGTACTCCTTTCTCCGTTTCAGAATCTGGCAGCCCTAGCGTAAAGTGATTTTTAACCCGTGAAATAGCGTTGCCACCTTGTGTTTTTTTAGTCAGAAATATTTTTTTTTGTAATTTTGATCTCATCACAAAATTTAATTGTCAATTCTATTCAGTTGCATCTAGGAAAATAAATCTTTTATGTTGCGTGGGCAAAGTAGGACTATTCGGTAGGTTCGACTTCAACAAGGAAATTTGTGGTATTTTAATTCTTAAAAGGCGAATATCTTCATTTTATAATCCTTTATTACAAGGTATAATTAAATTCTTTCTGCACGAAATTGCAGAGCGATATTATTCGTCAGCATGGACTAGGCCAATTTTATGCAAGGTTTGAAACATATCCGCTTGCCTCATTTATTTTTAATGCAACTTTTGCTAAAATGCGCATCAAACACCTACTTTTCAAGATGATTACTTTTCTTTGCCCGTACTTCTAGCGACTAGAAATAAAAGGAAGAATTTAAAAACTTTGTTAAAAAAAATGGCCAATATATGTACACTTTCATACAGATTTCCAATTTTATTTTTATTTTTTCCAGGCGCCATCTAATTAAAGAATAACCATAAAGCATTAAAATTCAATGATAAACTCACCTCTATGCAAATCCACCACAAAATCTTCACAAATTCTGAAAAAAAATAACAAATATGTTAGAAAGTTTTACAATTAATAAATTCAGAACATAATTTTTAATTTAGGTTTGGTTCTTAATAATTTTTGTCTACTGTTCTTAAATATATGTACATTAGAGTGTATCACCAAAAAAAGTTGCGGTTCTTCCATTGGGATTACAAAATATGGTATATTTGAAAACTTTATCGAAAATATTTCAGAAAAATATTAAGATTTACGCTAGCTAGGCCGATTTGAATATATCTCCTAAAATGGAGCTTTTTATGAGCAAAAATACTATCTTAAAGGATATTTGAAAAAAATCTCCTCAAATGACAAAACAGCTTATCATAACAATGCGATTTTTATGTTGTTTTTTTTTTAACTTGTTTCAAAGATGGGTTTAAGTAAAACTGAATAATTGGGCCAAAACTATGCCGATTTAGTCTTATGGGTTATTTATTTGCAAAGAAACTAATTCACTTCCTAATTTAAATATTTTTTTTTTCAAATATCAACTCATCCTAATTCAACTCGGACTGACGCTCGTTCATCTTACCTTTCTCTTTCAGTCTTTGAATGGGTTTATTTTGGCGGAGTTATTATTAAGTTAAGTTTTTCTTAACCCAATCTATGAAAAAGTTCAAACAAATTTTTTTAAGTTTAAACTGTTTTCATCTTATGAGGGTTTTTAATACTTTTTATTCATAAAAAAATTCAATCTTTGGAGGTATTTTCAAATCGGTCCAGCACACGTAAATCTTAAAATTTTTACGAAATATTTTGGTGAAAGTCTTAAAATATAATAGATTTTATAATTCCAGTGGAAAAAGTACCGATTTTCTTTTGTATTGGGAGTGATACAGCCTAATGTAAGTACATATATTTGTATTAGACAGTACGCAAATAAACAACGTTCGTTGCGCACCCCTGGGTCTAAAGTAATTTTGCAAGGCTGTTTCGATTTTTATTTTTTTTTGATAAGCCATTTATATTTTTCGCCATATTTTTGACATTTACCAGTCGTATCTTAAAGTGTGATATATGGGGGGTTTTGTCTCGAGGAGAAATTTTTTTTGTTCAGAAAGCCTTTGACCTTAGTTCATCTCAGCTTTCATAACATGAATTAAAAAAAAAATACAGTAAAATCCAACAAAAATTATTCTGCCTTATCCTAAGTTTCGTCTGAAAAAAGCTTCACCCGAAAATTTTTCATCCATCGGAAGGTTTCTGAGAAAACTCCAACAAATAAAGGTAAATCAGCCTTATCATGAGTTTCATTTTCCTTGAACCAATTCACTTTTCACCTTTGATTTTCATGTATATACTATGGGGGGAATAAAAACTTTCGGATGGATTTTTTTTTCTTGGCAGCTTTCGGGGATTTTTGTGTCTCTACGGAATTCGTTTAGAACTTGCTGGAAATCATCGAGATTAGTTGGGTAAGTTGGGTTTTTGGTGTTTTTTTCTCGAGATTTTCTTGGGAATTTGCCGACAAAAACGTTCGACGTACACCTCTGAGTCTAAAATATTTTCACAAGGCAATTTCGCAATAAATTAGTTTTTTTTTAGGAATTTCGGGTTGCACTTCTACATTTTTCGTAATATCTTCGGCATTTAAAGTCATATCTTAAAATGTGATATATCGGTGTTTTTGTCTCGAGGAGACATTTTTTTGTTCGAAAGTTCATTCACCTCAGTTCATCTGAACTTCTACACATTGCATTTTAAAGAAAATTAATGTTAAATCAAGCAAAGATTTATCTTTATATTATGAAGTTTCCGCGGAAACCTTTCCAGATTTATACCGCAAAATTTGGGTGTAAGGTTTTTCGTTTTTATCCAGGTCTCTTCGAGTATTTCCTCGAATTATTTTTGGGGCCCTCCGCATTTTGTTGAGTGGCACGAGTTTTCACTTCAGACTGCTTTATATTTAGTTTCTTGGTTGCTTTTGGAGTTCTTTGTGACTCTTCGGGATTCGCTAAGATTTTGCTCGGAATCTTCGAGATTTGTTCGGTTTTTTTGGTTTTTATCGAGTTTCTCGACCGAGCAGGATTTTTGGGAATTTTTTGTGTTTATTGTTTTCGAAATGCTTTTGATTTTTTTGTTTAATTTTTTCTTGGGTTTTTATGGATTTTTTTATTTTTTAGATTTGTTTCGAGATCTATTCGGCAAGGTGTCTGTCCAAGGTTTTATATTTTCTATAGACTATTCGAATAAATTTTTTATAAAGTTTTTGACACTGACAGAAATTTTTTACGGATTTAATTGTATTTAACTACATCGAAATTTTGTTTTCTCGATTCTTCGTCTAACTTTAATTTTGCATTTCTTGGAACTTTAGGTTTGTTCAGCAACTCTCCAGTAACTTAATTTCTGAGAAATTGCTGTCATGTAGAAAAATATCCAAAAAGTACGTGAACGCAATACCAGTAACAATTTGGAAGTTTCATGAACAGTTGATAAATTTGAGATTTATTCGTAGCAATTTCATAATAAAACAATATGTATTTCATGTCTTAAATGTTTTATATTTAAATAGGTTTATTTTCTTAATTTCAACTATAAAAACCCCATAAATGATTTACTTATTAGTTTGAATTGAACACAGCAGCATGCGATCACCTGTTTTCTCACTTGCAAGTTTTTAAAAATTTGTCCAGTAAAAATTCGCAACTTCCCCTCCTAGAGAATAGGCATTTTCTCAGTTCTTTCCCGCTTTCTTTACTACGGAAAAGTTTATCCTTGTAATTTTGCGCCGATTTTCTTTTATTTCCAGGAATTTTTTAGGACCATTCAGAATTATTTCGGGATTCATGGTGCTTTATTTTTCGAATATTTCATGGTTCTTCGTGCTTAGTATTTCGGGATTTTTCTGGATTTTTATTTAAGGATTTGTTCGGAAACTTTAAGCTTTGAAATTTTGATACTTTTTGAAATTTTCTTTGACTTTTTTCGACACCGTTCCGAATTATTATTTTTTTGGATTCATTTATGCTTGACTTTTTCTAAGTTTTTTCTCCCGGTTCTTGTTTGCAGTTTTTATTTTTAATTTTATTAATTTATGTGGGACATTTGCGGATTGTTTTATTCTTCGAAGTTTGCCTTCGTTTTCTGGGTTTTGTTTCGGAACCATTCGAGTCCGAATTAGTTGTGTTTTTAAGGGGATTGTTTTTCCAATATTTTTAGGGATTCTTTTAAGATTTCTTGGAATCTTTTGGAAGATAAAGGCGGCTATCACTTAATCCGTCGTAGTTCGATGTTTCGTGAAATCTGCGAATATTCGATTTTCAGTGATCCGAATTCTTACGGACGTGTGCCAGGGCTTCCAACTATCCTTAGCTATGAAGTGCCATATTGAGGATAAAAAAGTGCCAAAATGTGCCAAATAGTAAAATAAAAGTGCCAAAAAAGGTGACCATTGCCAAAATAAGATAAACCAGTTGTATACACTATTGAAATAAGAAAATTTTAGTTGAGAAAAAGAAGTACAAGCAAAGGATTTCAGAAGAATATACTCTCACTTTGTGCCAAATTGAAAAACTAAGTGCCATTTGAAGTAAAATTTGGCCAAAAACGGCGAGGTTTGAGCCATTTGAATTCAACGAAGGCATTTTCGTAGATTTCAGGAAAAATCGGACTACGATGGATTTTGTGATAGCCTTGAAAAATAATAAGCTATAAAAAAGAGAACTTTTGAGTGAATACACATTTTCAATTGAAATCTCCAATTATTGAACATATGTAAAACAAATTAATTTATGGCCGTTTTTTTTCATTTATGTACATTAGAGTGCGCCTTATTTGTCAACTTTCACCCACAAAGGAAGACTCCCCTTCGATTGGTTTATTTATACATAAAAATGTGCTATGCGACCAATTTTCCAAACTGGATAATAGCAAGACGTTCTGTCACACAAGAGCCATAAATTTACACAAAAAAAAAGGCTCTATAACTTTTAAAACTGACAAGATATGAAAATGGCGTGGCCATATTTAAGATCAACGTGCAAAAATCCATGCAGTGATATGAAAGAAATAAAGTCTTTTTCAATGAATTTTAGGCTCTTCTTCTTATTGAAGTAATGAAAACTTTAACGAATAAGGGTATGTTGCTTTAGGGCTTCTGAGGCACGTCGTTTCGTTATCCGATTTTGAAAATTTTTCACAGAGCATAGTTTTATGACTAAATGACCCTATCGAAGGGGAGTATTGCTTTCTAGCTTACAAAAAAAAAATAATCTTCATACAAATAAGGCGCACACTAATGTATATTCATATCATGCGCAAAGGATGTAATTTAATAAATTCATGGTAAATTTAAATTTTCCAGTAAAGGGATAAAAAAACAATATTAGAAGTTAATTGGGTGTGAAAATTTAATTTAACTAAATAGTATTTATAACAGATAATTGCTTTGCAACAGTTAGGTTAATATCAATAGCATTTTCGCAAATTATTTAAGGCACTTGATGCACAAAAAAAAAAAATCAAATCACTCAACCAATAACAACAAAAATATATAATATATTTATAAATAAACGAATAGAAACGTTTGTATGTATGTCAATAGAAATATGCAAATATTTGTGCTCAAATGCACATACATATGTACATGCATACTCATATATGTATACACATTCATATATATGTAGTAAACATGAAAGTCCATTGTATGCATGTACATTGGTTTGTGCAGATCTTTTGCGCAAAACCACTTTCCTTTGTTAGCTTATCGCAATAGTAATTAAATGCCCGCCGCATTTGTGGCCAAAAACAGGCCTAAATACTCGTACTACATACTATGTACCTTTTTTGTGCACAAAATGCCAGGTGAAAAAAAATTTTTGTTAACATTTGACTGTCAAATGAACTGTAGAATCGTCAGCTTCTTGTCAGAAGAGTGTTTATGGTTTAATGACACATGATCCTTAGTGTAAAATCTAGCCTGAATTGATAATATGCAGCCATATTAGATTGGTCCAAAAAAAAAGTTTAAAATGTTAAGTTCTTATCTCCTAAGATTTTTCTAAAAGGAAAAAAGCATATCAGTATTTTTTTGAAAAAAAAAAATATATTTAGAACTGCCTCAAAGCCCATGAAGTTTTCCATGTATTTTATATGTGGAAAAATACTTTTTCTTAGAAATGGCATAGAATTTTTGAAAATCAATATTTTTCGATCGGAAAACTGTTTTTCTCTTCAGGAGATTTCCAATAATAATGCCATATTATTTATTTAACCATTTTTTAATACTAGCGATTTTGTATAGGACCGCCCATTGTATTTTTTGGGGTTACGAGCAAAGATTTTTTTTGAAATTCCCTTGCAAAAATACTTTATACTCAGGGTTGTATGGCAAACTTTTTTTTTTGTTTGCTTGTAAGATGGTACGGTCTAATGTATATATGTATATAAATGAAAATTATGCATCGATATACGTACATACATAAATTAGTGTGCATCACCAAAGAAAGTGGCGGGTTTTCCATAGGAATTATAAAATTTTCTATGTTTTAAGGTCTCCGTCAAAATATTTCGGAAAAAAATGAAAGGTTTACGTGAGCTAAACCGATTTGAAAATGCTTGGAAAAATCTCACTATTCTGATTCCGTTGATATAATTTTTAAATTATTTATATACAGACATTTTAAGCTGAAAATCTTCTGACACCCGAGTAGATTTTTTAGAAAAACTATTTTTTAAAATAAATTTTAAATATAGATAAAAAAAATTGGTTTTTGCAGGTATTTTCAAATAGGTCCAGCTCATGCAAATCTTAATATTTTTCCGAAATATTTTGGCGAAAGCTGTAAAATAAAATAAATTTTATATATTCGTTGGAAAAAATTTTTTGTATGAAGAGTGATGCACCCTAATGCACATACATTCATGTATGAAAAAATAAACTGACAGATTTTTATCAGCTTATCCATAAAACAATTAAAAATAAATTTATCCTTTTTTCTGGCTATTGCTTACTGCCACAAGCATATGTGTACATACCTACATACAAATGTATGTAAATTACCTATTAACCTAAAAACACATTTGCTTATTGAGTATTTGGTTGTATGAAACTTTTGAGTGGTAAAGGAAGTTAATATTGCATTGTTTGGTTGTTTTTGCTTTTGCTTTTTATTTATTTAATTCTGACAAATTGTTTTTAATTGTTTCTGTCAGCATTGTGTGTGATATATTCAAGTGTTTGTTGTTGTTGTGGGTATGTGCACTTAATTTTTAATTTATGTGCGAATACTTAACTGACATACATATGTATATATGACGGACGGACTGTATTTCCAAAATACAAGTAATGCCCTTTTTATACAACCCATATATGTAGCTAAAAGCTATATGTATGCTTAAGTATATTCACAGAAGTAGAATGGAAGGCCCAAAATCAGGAAAATAAGGCATCTAGTTTTATACCAGTAGAGAATGACCTACATAAAAGCTTCGGAAGACCGGAACCCCCTTCTTGTGATTACGATAAATGTTCAAAAGGACTATTGATTTGAGTGTATACAACTAGAGTATTCAGACGCTTAATGTAATGAAGAATAAAGCCAACATAATCGCCATATTAAGACGAAACCCCATTTGGAGATTTTGATATACAACAGTTATAGAAAGCTTAAATTTTTCGATAGAATGAGCAATTTTTTGAAATATTATTGACATCTAAAAACATTATTAAAAAAGGTGTGGGTACCAAGTACTCGTGAAATGTGGTATGTTGGCATCTGGTGCTTCAGTTACATACACAAATAAGTTTGATTAAAAATTAAACCCCAATTTCATTTCATTTTATTCATTTTGTTGTGACCGGTAAACGGCATAACCACTTCGGGAATTGTTCGGGATTATTTCTTCACTATTTTCGAACTCACCCAAAATGATCACGAACTATACCCAACATTTTCCTGAATTACCCTAAAGTGATTCCGGAATCGTCTCCAGTTTTTCCGAAAATTGTCCCTTACTAGTGCCAAAATCATTCCAAACTAATCCCGAAATGTTTGTGAAATAGTTGTGAGGTCCTGGAATAGTCCTGTACCAGGTCCAAAATGCTTCTAAACTAGTACCGAAATACTCCTGATTTTGTTATGAACTAATCTCCAAAGTTTCAGCACTTACACGAAATGGACCTGAAATAGTCGTGAACTAGGCGCGAAATAATCCAAACTAGTACCGAAAGTCGGTAACCCGTACTGGACCGATCTGGAACAAGCCTTGAAACGGCCTCGAAATGGTCTCTTATTAGTCCCATATTGATTCCGAAATGGTACGAAAATGGTCCTCCATTAGCCGTGAACTAGTCCCTATATGGTCCTGACCTTGTCCTAGAAAAATCCCAAACCAGTCCCGAAATGTTCCTGAAATAGTCGTATGAACTTTTCTCAAAAGTGCCCCGAAATGCTCCCGAGCAAGTTCCTAAATACTCCTGTGCAGCTCTGGAAATGATCCCGAAATAGACCTAAAGAGCTCTGTACTAGACCTAAACTAGTACTAGACCTGAACTAGTCCAGAAATGTTTTCGCTCTAGGTTTTGTCTTCGTAGTCGTCCATTCTAGCATTCTTCGTCGTTTTCGCCTTCATATTCGGCTTTGTATTCGTCATCGTATTAGTTTTCGTCTTAGGCTTAGTCTTCATATTCGTCTTGGCTTTTTTTCGCCTTAGTTGGTATTCGTCGTCGTTTTCGCATTCACATTCGTCTTTATCTTCGTATTCGTATAGTTGTTCGCATTTTTCTTCTTCTTAGTCTTGCTCTTAGCAATAAAAGAAGAAAATAAGAGCCAACCTAGTGCCTAGTTTTCGACACCGATTTTTATACTTTTCATGAACATGAAATGGTATTGTAAGATTGGTCCGATGTTTGTAAGTACCAGAAGAAGAAGAAGAAGAGATACATATGTATATAAATGAAAAAGTATACCAAAATGACCAGAACGTGGAACTGGGTCGATTTAGCTATGCACGTCTATCTGTCTGTCTATTTGAATGCTATCATTCGGACGGCTAAAACCGAGAAATCTCGTGAGTTATTTTCTAAATAATCATGCAAAGCCTACTGAGAAAATCGTCAATATAAGCTATATCTCCTGTTTGTTCAGATACGCGTTTTTGCGATAAAAATCCTTTATTTAGACAGCTAAAACCATTAAATTGTGTGACCTTTCTACTTATCAAACATTCAAGGCCTACTATGAAAATTATTTAGATCAGTGCTTTACAAGGCATATCTTTCGTACCACTGATTATTTCAATATGAGTTTTGTTATATAACTTTCTTGTTTATGTACTGGTGAAGGTAAATATTTTTTAGCTCCCAAAAGAAAAACTTATTTATAATTCAGTAATAGGTTGAAGTAAAATTTTCTGATATTTATGAAAGGTATGAAGCCTTTGGCATATCCAAAGACAGCGGCGTCCTTACTTGCCTTTTTTTATTTTTACACCCTTCACATACATATGTACATACATATAATCCCGAACGAATACCTACAAGCGCACTTAATGCATTAAATTCCTCCACTAAAACACATGGTATAAACCTATAAATACCGACATGCATACATGCATACTTAGTACCTTTGCAGAAATTTTTGTTTTCTATAAATATGCGATATGTGCTGCTTTTGCTACCCATACTAGGGATGTTAATTTTTCAGCTTTTTCTAATCCCGAAATTTTCGGGATGTCGTTATCACTGTCCCGGTATCCCGGAAATAGTCCCGGGATTTAGATATTCATTACTTTTCAACAACTTAAGTCGAAAAAATTGCTGCTTTATTGTTTGAGAAGCTCTCCTACCATAAAATAAATAATAAATACATGGGTTTGAAACCTACTTTTTTATTTAAAGTGGCGTTCTTATTTTGTAATTTCGAAGATATGATTGATTCTAAAAATTATTTAAAAACTTCAATGCAATGTAGATTAAAAATATGGGTACCAAATGCAAGAGGAAATATTTCTAGAATTAAAAACATAAAAAATTTTGGATTCACAAGGACGAATATGCAATTTTTCAAGCTGATAAAGTTAGAAGGACGAAATTTGAGGATGTTATCGAGTTTATATAAGTAATTAACATATAACTTTTTCAAAAAAAAAAAAAAATTACGAAATTTCTAGGACAAAAGTTTACTTTACTTTTTCAATACTTACCGGTTCTTCTGCACCAAAAACTTGAATCTGTTTAAATTCTACAGGATTTCCTCTTTAATTTGTTACCCATACTTCTTCTCGAAGCATATTTCTCTGATTTTTTAAATCATTTTTAAATTACTGACTTCGGAGTGCAAAACTAAAAACGCAATTTTACTATATTTGGCCCATGGTTTCGAGAAAATATTGATATTTGTGTTTAAAATTTACTATAGCGCGGTGTTATATAAAGTATGTATAATGAGCTAGATATTTAAAAAAAATATTTGTTATTAAATAAAAACCGAAATATAGGCAATACTGGTAAAAAAAATGAAGTTTCTATTATTGCCATCAGTGCAAATTACAAATCCCGAATTACAATCCCTATTTGCCAAGAATTCCCTTTGAAACCATAAAATCCCGGGATCCCGGGATTAACATTCCTTACCAATACATTCTACATCGCTGATATGCAGAGGTGCTTTCGTGAGCCCATGCTAAATATCTACATACTATGTATCAGGGTTGTGGCGAATATTCGCATTCGCATTAATTTTAACATTCGCATTCGCAATAATTAATGCGGAGCTTTTGCGAATGGATATTTGGTAAACAAAAGGACAAATTTACGCCAATATTTTTTGCCGCTCACAGGAGTATTTGTCAAAAGTCAGATTTATCAACTTTGATAAAAGTGTCTTTAAATCTATTATTTCTCAAGCTATATGTATAACCGAGCTATCAATGGCCACACAGTGGTCCTCAAGCAGCGTTAGGTATTATTAAAATGTAGCCAAGCGCAACCTTCAGAAAGCCATTTCAAATTAACTGCAGATTTCAACATTTCAAAGTTTGAAATCGTAGCTGCTCGCCCTTTTCGATTGGGGCATATCTCAATGAAATTGTGCCGCAAATAGTGGATACAAGTTCGAGAATGAGAAATTTAGCTACAGGAAACATCGTGAAAGTTATTCTCAACCGTCCTTAGATTCTGAATTTTCAAGGCACGGAATCGTAGCTGTTCCTCTTATCGATTGGCGCATATGTATGTTATCCCAGGGCAGTTACTAGCAAAAATTCATCAGAGAAGATCTCCATTGAAGAAACACTAGCTACAACTTTGTGGATAAGAATGAAACTTTTCAATGCCCGGTATTCTATATCATAAAAAAATACTACGATTAGCGGCGCTATCTGTTTCAGTAAATTAGGAATGCCAATGTCAAAAAATCATATATGATCGATTAATAATTTCTGATACATGAAATGATCTTTACAGTAAACCTATAACACACATTACCCATTACATTACATTACCCAGAACAACGACGTGGAGGAAGTGGTTATTTGGCCCCTGTTTCTTGTTTTTTTTTTGTACATTTTATAAAAAACTTACCTTAAAAAAAGGAAGTGCGCAGAAGCCACACTGGAGAAGTGAAACTTACGTTACATATCTATTTTGGCTCATAACCAATATTCATACATACATACATATGTACATCTCTTTTTGCTTTTGTTTTTTCTATCTAGATCTCTACCCTACCCCTGTTCGTTCTAATTACATTTATGTTATTCTGTTTTCCTTTATCTTCATTTCTATCTTTATACTCTATCGATAAAAAAATCTATAGTAACAAAACCGAAATATGAAAATTTCGATAGTAAAATCGATAATAATATTGGTAGCAAAATCGATTAAAATTCGATAAAAGTATCGATAGCAAAATCGATAAAAATATCGATAACAAAATCAGCAAATAATCGATAACAAAAATCGATTAAAAATATCGATAACCAAATCTACTAAAATATCGATAACAAAATCGATAAACAATCGACCAAAAAAATCGACAAAATAATAGATAACAAAATCGATTAATAATCGATAGCAAAATCGATAAATAATCGATAACAAAGCCGACAAATAATCGATAATAAAAAATCTATAAATAATCGATAAAGACTTCGATAAAAATGTCGATAACAAAATCTATAGCAATATCGACAACAAAACCAATAACAATATCGATAAAAAATATCGTTAAAAATGTTACATTATCGATAACAAAATCGATCAAACTATTGATAACAAAACCGATAAAAATATCGATTATTATATCGATAAGTCCCAAGAGTTCCCTGATTGAGTCTTTGTGTCTCCATCTATTGCCTTTTCTCTATATGTAATTACCTTTATTTTAATCTTTCTTTCTTTATCTTCATCTTTACCTTTATCGGTATGCTCATCCTCATCTTTTTCTTTATATTAATCTTTGTTTTTACTTTTATATTTATCATTTTCTTCATCTACATATTCCCCTTCACCTTTGCCCTTAGATAAATAAAGTGTTTAAATTTACCTTGGTCTTCATTTTTGCCTTTATCTTTACGCATCTTTGTTTTTGTTTTTATCTTTACCTTTGCCTTCATCCTTTTCTTTATCTAAGTACGTACTCACCTTTCCGCTCATTCTTGTTTTGGTCTTTCTAAAAGTGTTATTATTCAACCTTTTATTAGCAAGTTTTTGTTAAATTAATACCATGTGCATACACTCAAGAAGCACTTGTTTCAGCCCCAACCATTTCCGTTGCATCATTTCCGTTGCACCATTTACGTGTGCAATTTCCTTTGAGTTTGCCAATTTACTCCCAACCAACTAACAGCCGCTAAAGAAGTTTCACTTCAAAAATAGCAAGATTCTGATCCGATTCGGTTAGCAGCCACGACTTTGAAAACGGAATTTGTGCGAAATTTTCATTCCTGGAAAATAACAATTTTTTTGGAATATCTACCTTTTCAGCTTGCTATAAGCACAAATTTTTCAAACCAGTCGCAGAAGAAAGACTTAAAAGTGCATTACAGAAACTAAAATCGAAATGCTGATGACGCGACAGGTTCTCCAAATTCCGAAGCAGCCAAATGAATGAGAAAACCGACGCGCTTTGAGCGACATCAAAATATAAATTTTTTGATTAAAAAAAAATGATACGAGTATCTATTAAAATTCCGACTTTACTTTTTCACATGAATTTTTGGACCACCCCAATGTACATACATACATACGAATGTAGTACCTGAAAACTAAACGACCACATAAAATACGAAAGAACGCTGTTCATTCTTCAAATTTTCAATGCTTTATGGGTAAGCAGCCACAGCAGCAGCCAGCAGGTAAAGGTAGATATTTTTTTTTAAATTTCCTAAATACGAGTATGTAACTTTTGTGTGTGCGAATATGTGGGTACTCAAAATGAAATAATGGGAGCACATTTTTCCAAACTCGTTACAAACACACATTCTTGCACACATTATGCTCTTACTGCTGCTAAGTGCTATGCGAGGTGTTGGCAACCAGCAACCATCAGTGACGCGCGACGTCACGAAATGAAGCAACTGCTAAAAATTCTTCACGCTAAAGGTAAAAATATGAAAATATTTCAGTTAACGACTTCTTAGTGTTGGTGAAAATTAAAAAAAGCGAAATTTTTTGTGCATAGAAAATGAATTAAAAACATGGTTAGGGAGTTCCGCGTCATTGACAAACAACTATGTACATACGAACGACTTGCAACATGCAACACAACGTGCAACATGTGCTTATGTATGTATGAAGATATGCAATTCATACTATGAATGCAGTTACATACGTGCCTTTAGGTCTGTCTGCTTGTGCAATATTTTAATTCATAAAACATGCACAGGTGCCAAGAGTTGTGTGTGTGCGTGTGTGTGTGTGTGTGTCTGCGTGCAAAGAAAGGATACATTTCAACACACCTTTGCTAATTTCATGGCATAGTAAACGTAGCCAAACATACATACATACATTAGTTTGCGGTATTTTGCCAATTTGCCACTTATACTCGTATATTTACTTCACCCTACAGGAAATATCGAAATGAATAAAAAGAAAATCCGCAATTTGTTTTGTGTCCGGGCTAGGTTCTAACTAGTCTGCTAAACCACTTTATACTTTTTTCCAAACTTTTTGGTTCGCTCATCACATAGTAGTTTCTAGTTCTTCGAAAAAATCACGAAATTTTTTGCTACTAAAAACTAGAAAGTTTTTTTTTTATTAAACGAAACATAAAACAAATAATTTTAATGCAATGTAATATAATGGTTGAGAGATGGTAATCATTTGTCGAATCCTGGATGCTCCCTTATATGTTTTCAACCAGGTAAAAAGAGGCCTATATGAAAGTCATGCATAAAGCTCGGATTCTTATGTTAAAAAAATAAGCCTAAAATAATGTAGCATCATAACTTTAAGCAAAGTGTATATCAATATATATATACAGTCAGCGTCAAAAATATGAATACCCTGACGATTTTACGATTTTATTTTTTTTTTTCATGTCAAAATTTACATTTTTAAAAATTGTAGTTCATTTAAGATCAAAAATCATAAAAATTATTTTTTTTTAGATTCACACAGAACTCGGAAAAATGCTAGAAATACCAAAAAATTTTCACGAAAATTCAAAATTTTTAAATTCGTTAGCGTTGATTTTAGGGATATTTTTTGTCGCGGGTGTTGCGCATTTGCTTCCAAGTAAAAATTGATTTTGTTCATACGTTATATGGAGGAAAATGCGCAACACCATCGACAAAAAAAGTTCTTAAAAACCAACGGTAATTTTTAGCGACTAGAAACTGGCACTTTATTATACTAAAATAACATACTCAAAATTTTTCTAAGAAATCGAGTTGAAAATTTTAAAATTTTGATGCAAATTTTTTGGTATTTCTTGCATTTTCCCGAGCTTTCTATAAAAAAAAATAAAAATTGTTGTAAAATTTGGTATGAAAAGTATAAATAAATAAAATCATCAAAACGTCGGGGTATTCAATTCTCGGCGCTGACTGTATTTTGCCTATACTTATAATGGCACATATTTTTAGGCTTATTTTTTTGGATAGAAATCCAATCTCTACTCATAAAAATCAAATAGAAGAAAAAGTAGAACTATGTAGCTACTGATTGAACGGAAAATTTATGTACTACCCTTAAAGGGTATACTGAAATATACCCTTAAAGGATATACTGAAATGAATAAAAAAGAACCTCAATTTACTTTATTTGTATATTACTAGGCTCTAGCCCAAAGGGCTCTAGGGTTCAGCTAGTTGATAATAACGCAACAAAAATAAAATAAAAAACAATAAAAAAGAGTTCCTCTCTGTATGGAAAATTAAAAGAAGTAAACTAGTTTCGCACTAGTCCCGTACTAGGGTCAAACTAGTCTTGCGCTAGCGTCAAACAATTCTCGCATTACTTACAAAAAGTAGGTATTCCTTTTTTGTTTTTAATTTTCAGAGTCAATTTAAGTCATAAAGTCGACAATCAGAGGTGATTAATTGACTTTGAGAATCGAAAATCAGAAACTCGATTCCGAAGTAAAGAATCGAACCTGCGTGCGGCTTTTCCATCCCTACTTCTTTCATACAAGTAATCATTCTAAAACCCGACAACTAGACGGTTCCTTTGTCTTTCTAAATGACTTGTCGGCTGGGAGTGCGAAAGGCACGAGCAATACAACTTTCTTGATACAAAATCAATTATTTTTCTAAGAATTCCTTATTCGGACAGGACTTCATACTTCCACTCTAAGGTATGAGCGTGGGGACGAGATACATTTTCCTAACCCGTAGTGCTATTATTGGTTTCGGTAAAACTCAGATGAAATCACTTTCCTATTTACCTGCCAAGTTGGTAAAAAATCGAAAATGTTGTTATATTCCAACTTTGGCGCTGGTAAAAACTCTTTTCCTGGATATGCTTAATTAATTTCTCCAAAGTCCTTTCCTGTTCAACTTCGGACAGTACTCTCAATTTGGTTTATTGGTAATTTGTTCCGGGTGTTGTTTATTCGTTAAGTTTCTTTAGTAGAACACAAATTTTTTTTACAGCCTAGCTGCGTCTGACCATCTCGCCAGCTCGACGTCGGTTGTGATATTAGGACTTATCATCCGTTTTCATCGGGAGACCAGTACATCACTTTACCTTTGTTCGAATGTTTACATAGAATTCCCGAAATGATAAATTTCCTTAACCCAGGAGACCCATACATTTTTCACCGGACTATAGCGCCGTAATCGCAGATTTAGTATTCTGCTGAGTCTTTGTCTGCACTCTGCCTAATATACGCCCCCTATGTCAGCAAAGTATCAATACTTATACCAAAATAGTACTTCGACTCGGACGAAAGTTTCAAATATATTAGTTCCATATAGTCTTGGTATTGAGAACTTGGATATCTATGAATGCCGTTAGTTTAAAATCCGTTTGGAAAAAAAGATCTCCCATTTAAGTTCCATGTTAGCTATTGCTTAATTTCCATTTTACTTCAAGTTATGTCTCAAAATTATTTGCACCAATTCACAGGTGAGAAACTATGTAGTGGATTCCCTACTGGGTATGCGTGCTGGCTCACACTTTCCAGTGAGTGTAATGGCCTCTTTATCTGATTTAAAAGTTTATACAGGCGTTCATAGTAAGAGTTGTAATTTTGTGTTTTAATTGCAATGCTTATCAAAAAATTGTGTACTTTAACGATGATGATTTTACGAGAAGTGACAAATTGCTATGAAAGAAATGTAAAATTGCTTCAACTACATACACATTATACACCAGCAATACACCAGGATTAAGAAAAACTTAAGGGATGTGAGAAGAGATTTTATTTTCAAGTATTTATGTAGGAAGTCCTGTAACCATTGAACGTGAGAAAGGGGTTAAATTTTGAAGTGGAAAGTTCTTTGATGACGCACTCATGTCTACTTACCTAACTAAATATTTAGAAGATTATCAAATTCGGCCTATATTGGCACTGTACCATTTTTGTGTAAGTTTTCTGTAATTCTCAAGTCAAATATTGACAAGGAAATTAAAGGCACCAATGTCACTAGACTTGTAATTTCCTTATAACTATGCCGGAAACTACAATCTTTTACGAAGTTTTTCCAGCTTTATTTTAACCACTGCCCAAAATCTTCTCGGCCAGACCGAACGTAGAGTTAAGATTGATGTGGCTATTTTGAGTGAATCACATATGTATAACCGCGTCGCCAGAGAAATGTCAGTCATTCCGCACAGTCGCGGTTTATATCATCATTGCCAAGCTGAGATGGCAAGACCGTTTTGACTTATTGATTCAGGTAGTGGTTGAAGGAACCAAAATGATGACTACTGAGCGACTGTCGACTCGTCTAACAGAGCCAAACACGAAGAACTTTGGAATCGTATTGGACAGAAAATTGTTGTGAAAATTTAATGTGGTCTGGAAGAGGTTCTGAGTTTCGAAAGGTCTCTTGAAGCTACGATAGGTTGATGGTGGGCGTAAGGTAGTGAATGCAACGCTCATCTACACAGACGATTATAAAATGGACAAAGGAGTAGGGGAAGGAGTATTCTATAGTATTTATTAAGCCGAGGTATTTGCAAAAAGGAAAGTGGCAGAGTTACCGCATGATACTAGTCCAAGGCCCTACTTCCATATGATACAAACTCGATCACCGTAGCGGACTGTAAAGAGGCTAGCAGCGGCTAAAACCGTCCACCTATATTGGGTCCCAAGGCGTAAGGTTGTGGAAGGTAATGATAGAGCTGATGAGCTAGCTAAGAAGGGTGTTCTCTTAGACGCCTAACTAGTCTCGAATATACCAATTTCTCTAATTATGTGTAGTTCATACGACAAGAAATTTAAGACTTCTGGTAGGTTTGATACAGAAAACAAAAAGTGCAGAAAGTGTAGCTATCACGAACAAGCTGTGGAACATATATTTTACGAGTGCCCAGCATTCAGCAGGCAAAGACAAAGACCCATGGTACTCGGTAAGGCACAGCTGCAGGACCTGCAGCCAGTAATCGACAAAGGACCAAAGTGTCTACTAAAATTCGCTAAAGGAACAACGATGTTCATTAACATTGCGTGAAAGCGCTGTTTCATGTGTAAAAAAGTGGAGGCAAAATTGAAGACGAAAATGAACGCAATGAGATATTCATAGGAACTAAGGAGATTTAGTAAGAAAATTTTAATTATCGACCCATCGAAGTTTATAGTTATCGAAATTTATCGAATCATCGAAGTTTAAAGTTATCGAAATTTTTCGAGTTAACTATGTTTATTGAATTGTCGAAATTTATAGGCACAGATCGAGATTTACCGATAGTTATCAAGTTACACAAATGTATAGATTTTTCTGAGTTATCGTTAATTGTGGAGTTAACATGATTTATCGAGTTATCGTTCTGTATGAAGTAATTTCAATTTATCGAGTTATCGATAGTTTTTGTTGTACCGAAATTTGCCGGTCTATCGAATCGAAGTTTTTGGAATTATAAAAGTATATCGAGTTATCGAAGTTTCTAGGGTTATGTAAGTATCGAGTTTTCACTGTTTATCGGTTTATACAATTCTATCGAATTACCAGAGTGTAACGAGAAATTTATGGAGTTATCACAGTTAATCGAGTCATCGAAATTAATAAAGTTATCTAAATTTTATGGAGTTATCGATGTATCTATTTATATCGAGATATGTCAATTTCTGAGTTATCGAGATACATCGAGTTCTCTAAATGCACAGTTTTCAATACTTATCGAAACTTGTCGAGTTATCGAATTTTATTGAGCTATCGGATACATATCAAATAATCGACATTTATCCACAAACTGGAACGCATCGACTCTATTCCAAATCCTGCCAAAATCCTTCAAAGATATCAAAACTGGTAGTCACGTTTTAGTTCCAAGGCAGGAGAATTTCCGGTAGGTAATTTTGTACCTTATAAGTTCAACAACGTGTCACGTTTGAAAAAATCTCCAAGGCTCTTAAAATCTAGAAAAATTGTCGAATTTTGACAGTAACTGGCACTTCTAATATTAGTAAAAACGCTGCGGACTTTCAGTAGTCAGTTAAGGAACCTTAAGAGCGATAATAGCAAGATCATTTGGTAAGCCACAATGTGGACTGCATTGCAGAGAGATACTTACGGTAAATCTAGTGGCAGTTTAGATGAAGCTAAACGTGGGTTCCATAGGTCGCAGGACATATCTATGCTTAAACAATACACTTCAGAGGAAAAGTATGTAGATTATAAAAATAAACCGAATCACCTTCACCGTCAAGAAAATAGTACTAGTAAGAGAAATACAAGAAATACCAACAACTACCATTTGCAACCACCACATCGATATGTTTCCCCATTTACTCGTCGTTTACAAATATTTCGAACTCATAGACTTTGAACTAAGTAACCTTCGAAGCACGAACACTAATAGCTTCTAACTAACACTAATACCATCTATGCTCTAATATGTACTTTGAAACATTGAAATACATTGATTTACCATAAAATGGTTTAATTGTGTGAAAACGTTAGCAAACTAAATATGTACATTTGTATGCATGTACGTATGTCCCATATGCACATACATATGTACATAGATACTATGTAGATAAGATTTAAATAGTTATATTCAAGCAGTTGAATGGCATGGAATAAGCCTGAATGTAGCCACTGAATGCAGCTAAAGTACTCTGTGGGTTACTTGACTGCTGCATAGTGCAGCTGCTGTTTGCCACCGATGTTGCATTCAAGGTAACCACAATATTTAATCTTTCTTTTAAAACAAATAAACAAACATTTACGTATGCATAAATATATATATATATATGTGTGCATGTACATGGCAATATAGAAGTGTCATAGTGTAAACATATACAGTATATTATGAAATAATTAGTAACAGTAGGACGAAAGGCAAAAAGAAGAAAGTGACTTACAAATTTTTTGCGACAATACTTTACCTCACCTCAAAGCTGCTAAGGTATTGCCTTCAGCTTTTAATACTTATCGTCTGCAGGAACTGAGTGTAGCTCATACATTAAAAAAATTATTAAAAAAGTGCAAAGTAGAAAAGCTGTATGGATATTAAATTAAAGAGAAAATTCCGTAGAATTAAAGTCGCTTTAATTTTTTGGTGCGCAAGGACGATGCGGTATAGAAAATGCCTTTTTAAAATTTTGTCCTTCAATATCCTTGACATTTTGCAATAATTATTTTTGAAAATTATGTGTTAAGGACTAATATACACTCGACCACATCCTCGAATTTCGTCCCTCCTAACTTTATAGCTTTAAAAAACAAAATTTATTTAACTCGCATTTCCAATACCTATTCGTTCTTGTAAACCAAAAAACTGTATTCTTTCTACAGAATTTTCTCTTTCAGTTGGTACCCACGTTGTTATTCTACATTGCACTGAATTTTTTTTTTTAAATAATCTTTGGAATAAATCATATCTTTGAAATTACAAAGTCCTTTTTAAAAAATCCTGACGTCAGAGAGAAAATCTAAAAACAAAGTTTTAGTTAATTTTTGCACGGTATTAATTACCACCAGGAAAAGGGCAGCAGAGGAACGCATAAGCCTAGGACCCCTTACTGATCTGCCATGGAGCTCGGTTCGCCGAAACTACTATATCTGGATGAAGAACGAGGCGCAACACTACTAGACAAATGCGGAAAATTATGCTCAGTTGTCATATTTAAGGACTTATACCCAGTTCTTAAGTACCTAAAAATGTATGAGCATTAAAGTATGCCCATTTTCCCTACTAACAAATTTATTTCCAATTTTTAAATGACTAAAAATTTGTGTACAGTTCTTAAATTAAATTTATAAATTTGTAAATTTTGGTATCTACAAATCTGATTAGGTATGCTTTGCTTTAAACAGGCAAAATGTTATATTCAAAGTTTTCCGAAATACTTGAAGAAAATGGCTATAAGAAGCTTTTTTCCTCTTTTGTGAAATATTTAAAATGGGACTTAGCAACTTTTCACTCTAAGCTAGCGATATATCTTTGAATTAATTTTTTGCCCTTCATTAAATTTTCTTTTAATTTTTAAATGTTATTCCTTAACAAAGAATAATGTTTTTTTATTTCATTTAACTTTCGAGAACTAATTTTTTTTTAATAATTTTTGTTTCGTTTTTTAGTTAAAGTTTCTTTTAATTTTTAGATTTAGTTTTAAAAGAAAATGATTATTTTTCTTTTAATTTTTAGACTGAGTATTAAAAATAACCTTTTTTTAATTTCATTTAATTTTTAGTAACTTATTTTATTTTTAGCTTTTTTTTTTGGTTTCTTCATTTAGTTCAGTTTTCTTTATTTTATTTATTTCTTCTATTTTTAATTTAATTAAGTGATTTCATATTCATTTAGTTTTTATATGTTACTGTTTTAAAAAGAATAATGTATTTATTTTATTTCATTTAATTTTTAGGATATCATTTTATTTTTTCAATTTGTTTTGTCCTTTTCTAATTTAACTTTCTTTTCAGTTTTAGATTTTGTTTAAAAAAATATTATTTTTAATTTAATTTAATTTTTAAGTACTAATTTCTTTTTTTATTTAATTTTCCAATTTACTTTTCATATTTTATTGTTGTAAGAAGAAAAAACTTAATTTTAATTTAATTTAATAAAAGAAATTTATAAAGTTTTTATTTATTTATTTTTGTTTTATTAACAAAGAAACACATTTTTTTAATTTCATTAAATTTTTAGAAACTTATTTTATTTATATCTTTTTTTACTTAATAAGTTGGTTTTGGTTATTTTATTTTAATTTACTTTAAATTTTTATATTTTATTGTTTTAAAAAGAAGAATATAAGTGTTTTATTTCATTTAATTTTTAAGACATTATTTTATTTTTCTGTTGTCTTTTTTATTCATGTCGTTTTATTTAATTTTAAAGACATCATTTAAGGTTTTTGTTGTCTTTTTATTTATTTAATTTAATTTTGAAAACATTAATTAATTTCTTGTTGTCTTTTTTTAAATTTTATTTTCTCATAATTTTTAGTTTTAGTACTTCTTTTTGGATGTAATTTTGTCTATTTTCTAATTAACTATTTATTTCTTGTTTTAAAAAGAAAAAAGAAATTAATTTTAATTACATTTAATTTTTAAAAATATTTTTTATTTACTTTTGCTTTATTTTAATTTTGTTTTTTCTTTTCTTTGTATAATAAATGATTATTTTTTTATTGCTTTTATTGTTGAAAAAAGAAAAAATATTTGTTTCTTTAATTTAATTTAATTTTAAGAAACTTAAAGGGTGAACAGCATAACGCTAAAACCTCCTCGTTAGCAGGTATTGCAATTAGTCTTTCGAAAGACAGAAAAGAACTTTCAAGATAGTTGCCGGACAATTTTTGTACGAGGGACTTTTGTCTTTCGAAAGATTGTGGTGAGTTGAAAGAGCGTTGTCAGAATTGCACTATAAGTAGGTAAACGCTTCTAATTTTACGCCAATATCCTGTACATGCGTATGAAGTGAATTCCTTTTGCATACGTTCTGTGCCAAGAGGTTAAGTTGGTGAATGAATGTGACTTAATGATGCTCCGATTGCAATGGGTTGTTGTTGTTATTGTTGTTGTTGCTGTTACTGTTGTCGGTGTGCATGAGCTTAGCTTCTAAGGTACTTGTGGGTCTATGGCATGCAATCACATGTGTGTATTATTAAGGTTGGTAGCGTATAAGTAAGTATGTACATAGGTATGCGTGTGAATGCACACAAATACCTAGGGTGCCTTCAAGTGCATATTTTAATAGTTTACGGATGCAAATGTGCTGCACAACAATCCATTACAAACCAACAGTAAAAGCTACAAAGAAAAAATACTCGTAGTTAACCGTAAAAGTAGAAGTAGAGACACGCAACAAGAACACAGTACAGCAAGATTTTCCACACAACTGCACAAACGCAATACAAGGAGTAAGGTCACATATGTGCATATGTAAAGTATATGCTTGTAACACCCCCTGAAGATTTGCTAAGCAAAAAGCATAGCTTGAGTGAGCAAAAGAAAAATCCAAAAAAAAACAGAAAAATTTTAAATATTTTATGCGAAAAGTTTATATGGTCATAGTCACTCACTTTGTGTGGGTAAGTACGTACATACATATGTATGTATGTATTTGCTAGTATCTAAAGCATGCAAGGGTAAAGTAGAAGACGTCGGAAATGCAGCATAAATATGTATATACGATACCTGCATCTAGTCTCGTGGCGATCGGTGTGCTGCGTGCGCTGGCTAAAACACCTTCAGCTTTGATGCTTTCGCCATTGGCTTTGGCAATAAGATTGAGAAAATGCTTTTTTGAAATATTTATAATGCGGTAAGCTGCGTAAATAACAACAACGACAGGTAGCAACAAAAATATTCGGTACTGTCGCATGCTGCAGTTGCAGTAAGCTATGTACATATGTATGTATTTATGCGTACTCGTATGCGTCCAATGTCGTTTACTGTCCTTGTTGGTTTTTCATCAGAGAATGTTTCTGCTATTTGGCTTTACTTTCAAGTCAAATTTAACATCAACTTATATGCAGGCATTGTTAAGGATTTTTGGGCTATTGCTGCTGTTGCAACCTCAGATGCCTTTCTGTGGCTTGAAAGCGAAATTGTCAAGGCTTTTTGAATAATGTAGAATGGAATGGTTTGGCTTTTGACAGAATGAATGGGAGACATTGTTTTCCATTAGAAAAAAAGTTTTGAAGCCTTAGCCAAGGAAATAGTTAGACGAAAATTAATTCAGCCAGAGCCTTTATGCAACTCTATGCAAGGCCAGCAAAAAAAAATGTGTTTTTAATAAATGTCGTTCTTGTAGTTTTGTTCCTAAGAACGCTTCAAACCCAAAATGAAATTGGGAACACAATTATTGAGAACGTTATCAATGCTAACAATACTTTCGGGAACATTTTTAAGAGATCAAACGGAACGCTTTGGAAAAGAACTAATCGCGAGCAAAAATCTAAGAAACTTTCTCTCGAATAACCATTCGTGAACTAAAGTTTCACGAACTTGCTGACAGAGATCGAAACGGGAACAAATATTCTCTCAACTATTCGCGAAGAATGGAAGCGAGGACACAATGTTTCACATAGCGTTCAGGAGTTGGAAATGATTGAATACTAAAATTAATCAAAAAATAACTATAAGATAATTATGCAAAATAAGTCAACGAAAGACTTAAGACACGAACTGTTCTTGCACGAAAAATTAAAAATTGTTCCATACATGGATAGTTCACCCTAATGATAAAAGATCTAGAAGTTGAAAAGATCCAGATCTCCTCTGGCTTAGAATTAACAATCGTAGTTCTCACTGCTCAAAACTTTTGTTCTCGTTTTGTTCTCTAGGAGAACGTTCCCCAAACGTTTTTTGGCATTTGTTCCTCCTTGAAAACGTACTCGATACATTCGTTCTCAATTTGTTTTTGATTCGAAACGTTCTCGAAAGTTTCGGTCTCATTTTGTTCTTCTTTGAGAATTTTCCCCAGAGTTTCGTTCGTATTTTGTTCTTTAAGGAAACGTTCCCGAACCGATTGTTCTCGTTTTGCTCTCGTTTTGCTCTCGTTTTGCTCTCGTTAAAACTCTCAATACTTTAGTTCTCAATTGGTTGTTTTGTGTGAACTAAACCAAAACTGGAACGCGTTCTCGGTCCCTGCTCACCATACAAGAAGGTACCCCAAGAGTCATCCCCTTATCGTAAGATCCTACAATTTTTTCAAATGTCGATTGATATCAGGATGCAAAATATACGTCAACAAGATATGAACTGCCAATTTCTTCAAGATTTTTTGGGGAATCGTTTCTCCGTGGTAAATTTAGGTGCAACACTACGCCGTTTAGCTATCCACCCCGAAGAGTAGATAAGGAACAAAGCGAGATCCTGCCAGGTGTGACCCGTTTCCAGGTCTCTCAGCAGGCGTTCTACTGAGAATATCACTGCTGCGGCTGAAGGTGTCGCAGTGGACACCGGAAAATCAACCAGACGACGTGCCACGCTGCTGGGCATCAATAGGCGGTTTTAACAGAAAATTTTAGTGAAAGATGGTGAGGAAGTTACCTCACACAGTACGGGCAGTGCATTAATTGTTAGCCATTGACCGTCAATCGAGTGTTACCTACGCTCAATCCATAATGAATTTCAACCAAGAAGAAGACAATTTTTCGTCGAAAATCATCACGAGCGACGATATGCATTTCCATCCCTGTGCATAAGCGGAAACGTCACTTCTGGATCACCGAAAACCGGCGTAAAACCCACGAAGAGCCACTTAAAGTTGCAGCATGAAAAAAGTGACACCGAAGATAGCATAACGACGAAACCGGATTTTCTCCAAATAAAATTTTATAAGGGATGATGGAATATTCTCATTTTCGTTGTTGGTGTTTCCGACAGGGTAGGAGTGTGATGTAATGTGGAACGATTTTCCGAACGAGAACGAAAAATGACACTGAAGATGGCACAACGCCGAAACCGGTTTATCTCCAAACCAAATTTGACAAGGGATGACGGAAAATCGTTCCACATTACATCATGATGGAATATCCATCCAAAATACATCCTAGAGCAGTGTGCTGCTTGTGCTGGAGACGTCATATGTCACACTCATTCGGACATCCCGCGTGCCAAAATGACTAAATTGGATGGCTAGCAATACAGAGCCATTATCGACGACTTTCTCTTTGCTCAGTAGAATGAATTGGTACTGGAGAACATGTGGTGACAACAATGTGAAGCAACGGCACATGCCGAACGAGTCACAACCGAAACTCTGAACACGTCTCACACGAGTCTTTGTCAAAAAGTCTCAGGCTCTTAAAATCCTCAGAGAGAATATCCGTGAAGAACGCGAGCATCTATCGCCGGTAGTTCTGGCACGAGAGACAGAAAATTAGGAAAGTCGGACAAGCATAGTCATACATTTTGGTGACGGTTACTAGCACGAAATAATTTTTTCGACTTACTGGAAGTAATTCAAGACATAAAATGAACACAATCCATAACCCAAACCGAAGCTCTTCTTTCATCACAAGAAACGACTTTCAAACGAACATCAGGTGACAAATTTTGCGCCACATTGTACTATAAAAAGTTCCAAAACACACGTAGGCATACCAAACATCGCATTGTGTGGACATTTATAGAGAAAATTTGATTATACTGGGTTAAGAGGAAGGATCGGGTCGCCTAGTCACAGCTTTTAAAGTTGACCTAGACTTTTATCGGGTGACTCACGTCATAGTTAGAAACCTTGTGAGATCCTTTCGAGAGTTCCCATTCAGTTCATATGCAGCCAGACAATCCTAGGTCGCTTAATCAGGGCCTGACGAGAGCCTCACAATGGCACCTTACAGGCCTTGTTTTATCCCTACCTCCTCGGCGCTAATAAGAAGGACAATGCATATTTTAATCTTTTCCCAACTGAGCCTAAGAGTATTTTGATGCTCCCATTTGATATTTTTAGAATTAAAGCTTTTGACTGTCTGTGATCTTCAGAGTTTGGGATGTAATTTTGAGACTCATTTGCCCTCCAGATGCAGTAGTTTTGCTTTACATAACTCCGTTTAAGAACGAAAAGTAAGTCGCCCTAAATTCTTAGACAGAATACGCAGCTGCTATTTCATTAATTATGTAGCCACTGTGAACAGGCAGACAAATGAGTTAGCCCCTCTTCACAGAAGCGATGCGTACTAATAGTTACCGATATAAGATTTTGTATTACTCTAAATTACCGTTATATGGGATGTTGGCGTGGTTATTGTCCGATTTTTTAAAGTTTCTGCCATTTAGTATGCTGTACCAAGGCCAACAACTGGGCCAAGTTTGGAAGAAATTGGTGCTGCGGTTACCAAGATATACACATGTAACCTTAAGTGGGCGTGGCTACGCCCATTTTCCAAAAATTTGTAATATTCCTATTTTTCGTCTAAAAATTGTTGTAAATACCAATTTTGAGTGAATATTCTTCAGTAGTTACTAAAACATCGCAGTTTTCGTATTTCTGAAAATTACCGTTATATGGGATGTGGGCGTGGTTACAGTCCGATTTCGCCCATTTTCAATACCATCTTACTTTGGATTAACGGAAACAGACACACCAAATTTCGTTGAGATATCTCAATTTTTGCTCGAGTTATCGTGTACACGGACGGACGGACAGACGGACGGAAAGACAGACATGGCTTAATCGACTTCTCTATTCATTCTGAGCATTTATGTATACATTTGTCTATATCTATCTCGATTCGTTTTGGCTGTTACAAACAACCGTTATGTGAACAAAATTAATATACCCTTGTGCACAAGTGCGCTCGGGTATAAAAAGCACAAGCTTTGAAGACAGCTATCAACAAAGGTAACACGTACTCCTGACTGATGGTCTGTTAGATACTATATCCTGCTTCTCGCAACAATGAATCCTTAACTTTTCGCTCGAGACATTTTCTTGTTCAAATCTCTACCAGTACTCAACTTTATTTAAGCTACTAAACGAAATCGCTTAATTAGGCAGCGAATATTGCTTTTTTTCAATGTCAGGCTTTTGGCCTCTCGGAAGCCGTTATAGCATCTACTACTACTTTGCGACTTGAATTAAGGCTATTGGATAATTGAAATACACCCAAATGCATGTATCACAATATGCGTCTCTGGCGAAAGAGTTTAAGACGGTTTTAGTTTAAAGTTTTTTGAAGAGGGTTGCCACCTATTTGAAAAGTCGAACTTATTACACAGGTGATATAGGAAAAGTGGATATCAAACGAACGAGTGCTAAGAATTCTTTAGTTTGAACAATTCGAATATTTTAGGGTCACTGAAGAGAGTTACCACCTGTTAAAAAAAAAAATAAATTCAAATTATTTAATAAGTTAAATGGATTTTCAAAAGAAGAGTATCGATCGAAATGGTTTTGAAAATAATTTATTTCTTAACTGTTTTTAGAAGAGTTGCCACGGGCTAAAAAAATCAAATTGAACTTATTCGGTTAATTGAAATATGTATCACAATGCCAGGCGAAAAAGAAAGATTTTAGTTTGAAAATACTTTTAAAGGGTTTCCACCTATTTGAAAAGTCGAAGCTGTTTTACTTATACCCAAGTGAAATGAAATATGGAAATATTAGTGTCAATCGAAAGATTTTAAGGAAAGTATAATATATTTAATTGAGGTAAAACCCAATTTTTTTCTTTGAAGGTCGAAAAGGCCTGCACTTTTATTTCGAATTTCCAAAATGAGAACTCAAATTAATGAAATGGAATTGCACAGGATTGATGAGCAGTAAGGTTTATTTTTTGAAGTTAGAATCTTTTTAGCAGTATAGAGTGATTTGAAATTTTATGCAATGAAAAACTGACACCATGTAAGACTTCTCTACACTCAGAAATGGCTTTAGATGAACAATTTGGAATATTTTTGACGTTTTTGAATAGGGTTTCATCCTGTTTAAAAAGTTCAATTCAATTTTGGCGTTTTAACGCCAAGCGCGTTCACTAGTTTGATATAAGCCTAAAAAGTACTCCATTTTGTGTTGCGTTTTTGATGTTTGGACATCTTATATCTCGACATGCGTTAACTCAGCAGAAAATATACAATTATTTCTCGTGTAACCCAGGAGAAAATCTATTTCAGGGCCATTTCGGGGCAGGTTGGGGATCATTTCGGGATAAGTTCAGGATCATTTTGGGCCCTTTTCGGTGTTATTTCGAAACCATTTCGGGCCTGGTTCAGGACTAAATATTATAGGGCCATTTTGGGACTAGTTCGGGATCATTTCGGAACTAATAAGGGACCATTGCGGGACCATTTCACGACTATTTCGGCATCGTTTCGTGGCCTGTTCAGCACTATTTCAGGATCATTTCGGAGCTCTATCAGTACAGTTTCGGAACGACTATTTGAGGACCATTCCGGGTCTAGTTCTGCACGATTTGAGCTCAGGACTTTTTCAAGAACATTTTAGAACTAAGAAGTTCGGCAGTATTTTGGGGCTTGTTGAGAAGCATTTTGGAACAATCTAGGAATCATTCTTGGACTAGTAAGTAATTTCAAGACTTTTTCGAAATCATTTCTAGACATGTTCAAGACTTTCAGAACCACTTAAGAACAACTTCAGGATAATTTTGGGACTAGTCCGGAATAGTTACGGGCAAGTTCGAAACTAGTCACGAGATGAACCGGAACTATTCTTGAAGTGGTTATGAAAAGGTCGTGTACTTGCGACGTCCCGAGTATTCACGGCTAACTCTTTAGGAATTCCATGTGTTGCATTGACAGTTCCATATAAGTTAAAGTGCTGGTACAAATGTAGGCATGTATGTGCGTATATTATACGAAACGATACCATAACATGAATTTGTCGCATTCGTGGTACTTCATACCTACCATGGACGAATATACATACATACGTAACATCGTTCCATAACATCACTCTAGTGTTATCTTAGCTTTCGCTGTCACTTTAGGTTCATTTGCGTATTGGCATATCTAACGCACACTTGTATGGAAATGTACCTACATATGTAATGCTAGGTATATGTGAATAAATGTCTGATATACACATTTATATATATATGTATGTATGTACCTACATATGTCGAACATGCATATGTAGATTTCATAGCTGCAAGTGCATTAGTTTGCATAAATAAAAGCGCACTGAGCCATGATGGCAGCAGATGATGCCTTCGGTTTGAATTCGATTTGTCTGGGGAAACATTTGTAGGAATCTCTTAAATACATATTTTACGTTTGAGATTAAAAGTCAAATTTAAAATAAAAACTTTAAAGCTTTTGGGAGAGTTTATGTGGCTAATGGCCTTTCGAAAAGTACTTTTTTGATAAGTGTTCGTGCTCCATAGTCACTGAATCATAGGCTAGTCTGAAAATGTATATCTTCTGAATTTAGTCTATTTTAAGATCTAGGGAGATGAAATACAGAAGACTGTAACTTTGATAATCAATTTCATGACGATAGTGTCTCTGCGTTGCTGCGATCAAAGCTCTTGAGTCGGCAACGGCTAAGTAACTCGATATACAATCAACTGCGTCGAAGATCCTTACGAACTCTTCGGCAGCATACAGTCAATCTCTACTGGGCCCCGGGATATCGTAGTATTGATGAAGCTGATGGAGTGTTTGAGAAAAAGCGATCAGATTTAGGATTAGCAAAAGCTGAAATAATCTGTATTTTGTTCGCTGCTCTTAAAACCGAACGTTAGGCTTTTCAGCGAAATACAAACTGATACTGGTCCATTGACCATATAACCGTTAGGTTAAAATCATCGCTTAATCAATTTTATAGAATCTCTTAAAATCAGAAAAAGTTAGAATGCAGTAGGTACTTCCTGTGCGAGTGCTCATCCACTTCGAAAATAGTGCCATAGTACCTTCGAATTCGTCAGAAAATCGGACTTGGTTAAAGACTTATTTGGACAGAACTGGGGAAATTTCTTCCAGGGCTGCATTGACATGAATAACATTGGTATAGATACTGTTTGAACTTAATAAAGAAGAGCCCATACGAATGAAGTGAGGAAAGCGCGGATGGATAAGCCACAAGATGCGTAATGAACCAAGATAGCACTATTTCCCGGTGAGCATCAGATTATAAGCCCCAGTCTATCAAACTCCAGCGCGTCTCCTAAAAATACCTCCCTTCGTCCCAAGAGGTTATAAATTGGATAACAAATATATAACATACACATACCATTTTTTTTCTTTAATTTTTTCCTTGCTCTAGTATCCGACGTAGTCTTTTCTACTTGATTCCTGGTTATTTTGAAATCTACTCTACAGAGATCTTAGCCGTCTCTTAGTTCTTAAATAAAAACTAAGAAAAGATATATCAATGAAATTGAGAGTTCCACGATGTGTCTCGGAAAAAAAGGGTGTGAATGAAGCGTACCTCAGTGACAGAGCCAAAACAAGCTCTAAATACCTAGCCTTTCTTACATTAGGACCGCGGTATGGGATGACGAATCGCATCTTTCACGAGGTGCCTGCTTTAACCAAATACAGTGGATCTAGACCCATGCTGTGCCAGCTTTTCGTCGCCCTTAATCTAGGGTGTTATGTGTAGCCAAGCCCATAGGATGATTTGCAATCAAGGGAATCTGATAGAATTTTGACGGAGCCTCCCGGATACTTACCACAGATGGGCGTTCTGCCGCTGCCGACCGCTCTATCACACCAGGCGGCCATATTTAAAGGGGCTATGTGGGTGCAAGCGAAATACGATTATCGACCATAAGCCGTTAACGGCTTCACAGTCGGCCAAACGTAACTCATGCTCCAGTGCAGTGGTTCAGGGACCCAAAAGCAGTGCGCCCAGTAGTCAAAGCAAAGCGGATCAGAAGGGTCGCCTAGGGACTGGTGGAGAAAAATGGCGAAGGTACAGTGCCCGATAACTTGAACGATGTGGTTGAGAGGGCAAGGTCCATTCTCTCTGAAAGCTGGAAACGGACTCAGAAGAGGAATGCCGAAAAGAAATCAGAACCCAATCCTTTTGGTTATGGGTAGCGACCCAAAAAAGGCAGCGATCGGCAGACAATGCCAAAGGTGAGCAAAATTGCGGAAAAAACTTTATTGTGCTCATTTTGTTCGGGACGCTGGCTAATACCAAGGCCGTATTAAGTTGGTCTTCTTCGCCAGTGCAAGGTCGGCTAGGCTATAAAAGGAGGCCATCTCTTATCGGGGGGAGTGTTGGCCCGGCGATGAGCCAGTGCCAGTACACATGGATGATATCCCTGGCTAACTACGAGCCAGAGCTTGGATCCCAGAGGAGCGCTGTAATCCTTAGGAGAATACTGAACTTATATCGATCTAAAATTACACACCTCTGAACCTTGACTGAAAAGTAGTGAAGGTTAGCGGGTAGCAACGTTACGTCACCTTGGTGGTAAACAAGGTAACTCTCACAATCCGCGCTAACTACAATAAGGGAATTATGGAAAAATGCCAGCACCGGGCCGACAATCTGCCGCCTCAGGACGTTTTTATTTCTTATGAAGCAAAAACCTCGTGCGGTCTAGCTCTTAGTCAGGAAGTCCATGGTTTCTGAGGTTACTCATCAGATAGCAGAATCAGACTCTGCAAAGGAAAATCGGCAATGGCACGGTGTACCGTTTGTGGAAGGTTTTATAACCACTCAATGCAGTATACTCCGATGGTATCCAAGGGGAGGGAATGACGTGTTGGAGTAGAACTTTGCAGTTTTAGCTGGCACAAATCCACGGGCGTACCTCACTGGAGGAATACATATCGTCGTTTAAAGTACAAAACCGCGTATCGTCGTTCTGCAAAACCGCGTAACTGAAATTTTTTGAAAAGTTGTATCCATTCCTCACGAAATATATTAACCAGATATACGATTTCTTTTTAAAAAAGATAACCATTTTGAAATATGGGTGTTTTTTTCTCTCTAGAAAATAATTTATGCAACATCATATACGCGGTTTTGTGTTTTAAATAACGATATGTACATACAATATACAGTCACGGCAAAAAGAACAGAGAATTTTTCACAACATATGCCACAATTTTTATTATAAATTTTTCCGCTAATTTTTTATAAAAATATGGTTCAAACTATCGAAAAAAACAAAAAAAAAATTATTTCAAAACTTTGTGCAAACCCCTGGAAAACTCAATAAATTTCTATGCAAATTTTCAACTTTTTATTCAGATTTATTTTTGAGTATGCGGTTTATAATAAATAATAAAGTGCAAGTTTGAGGTAGCTATGACTTACTCTTGATTTTTGGCAAATACTTTGTACGGAAAAAATGCGAAACACCTTTCACAAAAAAAAAAAACAATTCTCAAAAATCAACGCGATTTTATAGCAAATTCTAACTTGAAAATTTGCATGAAAATTAATTGAATTTTCGTGAGTTTTGCACAAAGTTTAAAAATTATATTTTTTTACTCTAGTATGAACCATATTTTAATAAAAAATCTTGATAAAAATTATTGCACATGTTGTCATAAATTCTCTGCGCCAATACTTTTTAAGTTAGTATATGTATACATATTTTTTAAGACAAATTCACAACCTTCCTTCGAATGAAATAATTACAATAGTATCAATGTATTGCTCATGTTTTTAGAAACGCACCCCCCTTACCCTTTGTTAAATTTGATTTGAAGACAAACCGGTTTCCGCATTGTACCATCTTCAGCGTAATTTTTCGTTCTTCTTTAGCATTTGTAATGGTTTCAAATTGTCGCCATTACAACGTTTTTGTATGCTTAGTTATTGAACGAGCTTCACTCATAAATCATTACAAATGCTCATTGTTCATTAATCACTCCTCAAAGCTGTCAGTCATTTGTCAGTTAACATGTCAACGCACTAATGTATCCAATATGTACCTAGTATGTTCAAATAAACGTACAGCTTTAAAGCTTAAGAGTCAGTCACTGCAATAGCATATGAGTGAAGTGGTGTAATGGAATAGAAATAAATTAGATGTGAGCAAATATTTTGTAGAATTGAAATGAGAAAAGAAAAATCTACGGAAAGATACGTATTTATTTATAGTTCATTTCCACCAAGCCTTAACCACACAAGTTCAAGCTCATTCCACCTTGTAAAGGAGTTCAGCCCTAACTTACATTCCTGAACAATTTTTGAAGAGTTGGAAGACATTTTCCAAGGCCTATAGAGCAGCTTGGCCACTACTGTCAAACCTGATTTTATGTCCGCGCCACCTTTCGTTTGAAAGACCGTTGCCATTGCACCCAAAGTAGTAAAGCAAGAGAAGTTACCGTCCAGATGCCATCCACTCCAGGACCATTTTCAGTCTTTGAGTTTTTTATTTGTCGGGACTAGCAACACCTTCCGAAGACAGGACTCACGCCGTGTACTGTTTTCATGTTCCTTATAATTGGTTCTAAAGCGGATGTTTGGAGGTAAAAGAGCTGAGTTGTTCGTCTCTTAACACATTGCTGTAAGAAACAAAAAACCGACGTCTCAATCTCTTGGAGCCAAGAAAGGCCAATGGGGTTGTTGTCATGTATGCCGATGAGCGCCAGCTGCTTGTAACACGTAGTGAAGAGTCCGACATATTGTCTGCAATACCATCTGTTCAATGAAAGCAAATATATAGCATGGCCCTCCAAGATTGAGGACCAAATGAGTTTTGTCCATCTGCATCCCTTCGAAGTCTCCTTGTCATTGCTGAGGGAAATAATCACCAAGTTTCTGACGGAGGCTACGATGGCCGAAAATGTTCATGCTGTAACTGGTTGCGAACCGAGAAATACGTCGTCTGAGCTCTCACTAGCCAAATGGTCTGATGATTCATTACTACATAGGTACCATGGAGAGACTTGGCACCCACAGTAATACAAGTTCGTTATGTTTTTCAATATAACTTAGTCGAGACTTGCCTTTCCAAACCAATGCGAAAGTAGTTAGAGGACCCAATGATCAATGCCTTCTGTGCAGCTGTGATGTCACTATAGACACGTAAATTCCTACATTTCCACCTACTTTTCACCACGTGGTTCATGGTTTTGAGGATAACAAATACCTTGGCTTGGATTACCGAATCATATAGTAAAGCATGTGTGATCCCAGGCTCATCGTTCGGATTAAGCCAGGATTCAGCCACAGGGTATTCAACGTTGCATAATCTCCTCGAAGTTGAGGCGACGCTTTTGTCTAGATCTCTGCTACCAGCAATCTCCGCCCCGTCCCACACGATATCATACCAACATTCGGTTCTTTTAAGCCTGCTGGTAGATGGCTTTTAAGGTTAGCCCAGGACCGAACATCCGAGGCGTAGGTTCAGAGGATTCCCCTTTTAGTCTATGTCTTGCTCAACGACGCCCAGATTAACCCAACCCAACCCGGGAGCTTTCCGCTAGTTCTTACCTCAGCGAGTAATATACATACATACATACATAGTGGCATATACATTTCTACATATCTGTGTATATCCCTGAAAATAGAATACTAAATTTACCTGCTTGTTGATATATTTATACGTATGTGAGTTTCGAGTTAAATTTGACATTGGACAATATTTACACTGTCAGTCATTCAACCAACAATCGAGTCACATACTCCAAGTCAGTACATATGTATGTGTATTCATAGTAAGTATGTATAACAAACATACATACTTCTGTACCATTCTACCAAGGAAGACCAAAACCAGTGTCAAGCAAGCAACAGCAATTAAGCGTCCCAAGCACGTTTTATAGCCACTGCAATGATGGTTTGGGCACAAATGGACTATGTTTACGGTTTGTCATTTGGTAAAGCTGTTGACAGTAGTACAAACAACACATATGAAGAGGCACACATATTTATATAAGTACATTAGAACATACCGTAAAACAAAAGCCATACACCGCTGAGTCCAAAGCAAATTTTTTATTTATTTTCATGTCACCGGCATTTATAGGCAGATCTTAATGTATGATACATACGCATACATATCGAAGTTCTTGTCACTTTTCAAGAACCCCGTCCTGGTACGTATCCACCAGATCTCAGTTCGTGACACCCTAACGTACCACCCTAATGTCAGTAAATTAAAGCTCACCAAAAATCATTAAGCTTTTGATTATTCCCGTAGAACTTTTAAAATTTTGTTTTTGCCGAATGTACACCCCGCTTCACTTGAATAGGTACACATTTTTTCCTCAAATCTGAGCTTATCTCTTTGATCTCATTTTGAAGAATGATCAAAATCGCACAAATGGAGAAAACACCTATATTACTTTGGATTTTATTCCACGTTTTATCAAACTACACAGAAATTATGCTTAGTATTTTGATTCAGTTGAATAGGCACAGTGACTTTAAAACAAGAAAATGACTACATTGAATCAACAAAACCATACCATTCATTTAAATTCTAGTAAATAACACTTTTAGTATAGGATACTACATCCTTAATTAAAATGTATGGAAAAACCTCCTATCCGAAAAACAATTTTAGAGGCGCTTTGAAAAATCAAAGACAACTGCCAATCATCAAATGTATTGTCTGAAAAGCAAACTTTGCAAAATTCCCAATTCCAAACATTCTCCATCAAGTTTAGTTCCTGTGAATAGGACGAACGCTGAAAAAGTATGACTTTGCTTCGTTATCCCCGTATATAGTTAGCTCCTGTAGTGCGAATCGGTGCGTAATTTTGCTAGCAAATTCAAGAACAAGCTGAGAAAATATGCGACAAATGTAAAAAAAAATTCCTTAATACTTTTTTTCCGTAATCTTACTACTTAATAATCCATAATAATCTATACATATAATAAAATCCTAACAGAGCGATGGCTGTAGATTATTGATATAAAATAAAAATTAATTAATTAATTAATTATTATTAATTCAAGATTTCAATTTTGTGTGAAAACGCACCAAAATTTGAACAGTTCAAACAGTTGGTATACCAAAAGACAGATAGAAAAACATCTTCGCCGTTTTTGCTATATTCTCCTTATCAAGTTTATTAACTGTATGATGAAATCTCCAAAAACGTAAATTTTGAATTACATCTATACATTATTAAACGGGGCCTTTATTAGAGCAACCGAAGCCAAATCAACAATTTTTAGAATTTTTGTCTCTCACTCTCTCTCTCTCTCTCTGCATGTATGTTTGTAGGCATATCACTCGAAAACTTATGCATGGAATTGAATGCAGTTTTCACCACTGCATTGCTAAAGATCTAACTTAAAATATAGGAAAAATATAATTAGAGAGTTGCCACTTATTTGAAAATTACAGTTTAAGAAAATTGATAAGATAAACAATATATTACAATATGGCAGTCAAAAGAAAGATAATTAAAAAGGTTTGGAGACAAACCGGTTTCGGCGTTGTGCCATCTTCAGTGTCATTTTTCGTTCTCCGAACGAATGACACTGAAGATGGCACAACGCCGAAACCGGTTTGTCTCCAAA
>NW_023458557.1:86039697-86052497 GCF_013731165.1 Rhagoletis pomonella
CACACTCCTACCCTGTCGGAAATACCAACAACAAAAATGAGAATAATTAAAAAGGTTTATAGCAGAAAATATTTTTGTTGAAGGTTGCCACCTGTTTGAAAATTTTAATTTAAATGAACTGATAAGATTAATTGAATATTGCGATATGGGTAACAAACTGAATAGCTTTAAGAAAATTTACTGCCGGAAATATGCTTGGGGAGAGTAGCCACCTGCTTGAAAAATTTTATTCAACTAACTTGATAAAATAAATGAAATATTACAATACCGGTATTAAACAGCATTAAAATACTTTTAAGGCGCAGTGAAGCACGCCGGGTATTTGCTAGTAATAAATAAAATCCAAAGTAATCAAGGAGTTTTTTTTTTCATTTTCACCCCATTACTTTGAAATTAATCATTCTTCCAAACGAAGCTGCTCTGATGTCGACAAGTCCAGATATAAGCTTGGTACCTTAGGAATAAATGTGTACCTATTCAAGTGAAGCGGGGCGTAGGTGTCACTGAAAAATGCAAAAAGGTCCGCCCAAATTTTTTTTTTTTTTGAGAAATTGCCTTACACAAATATCTTAGATTTATGTTTAATTGTAAGGTGATATGGTCTAACGTATTAGCATAGATGTTTGCATATCTGTGCTAACAGTAAGGTGTGCCTTAAATTTAAGGATATGCGCACTTGAGTAAAGCAAGAAGAGTTTCCATGATGGATGCACAAAGATTGAAAAAAAAAACTTGAATGTATTGTACATATAAATTTAGACGATATATCTGAGTAGGTGCAAGAAAAATTCTATGAAAAATAGACGCTTTTTGTGATTGCCTGCTATCTAAGCTTTAAACTGCCTTTTGCTGCACAAATTAGTATCTGTTTTTTAGAATTATTTGCCTTTTGTGATAAGCAATGCAACGTGTTTGGTAAAAGGGTTTTCTTCAAATCCTTTAAAAGCCTCTCTCTTTAGATTAACATTTTTTCTTGCTTGTGCACAATTTGTTTCCAATCACCTTGCTTCCGATTAATCTCGAATATCTATGCAAGAATTTAAGTACATATATACATAGGTACGTACATATGTATTTACTTGTATGCATTCAAATGAACGTACATGCATTAGTACTTGTATTTATTCACAGCTCATAAAAAGTTAAGGTACAATACAATAGCCGAAGCACAAAGAGAATTTTTAGGATAATACAGGAATGGAAAAAAGGAAAAATAATGTGAATACTTAAGTTGTTACGTATCTGTGAATGGACGTACACACATACCTATATACGAGTATGTCGAAAAACCAGCATATAAAGTTTACTCCATTGTCTAAAATGAACAAAGGTGAAAATATTTGAAGTAGATAGTACTACGTGCAGAATATCAATGAGCAAAAAAAGAGAAAATGGACTCTCTGCCTTAAAGTATGCTGCGTTAGAGTTCTTCTTCTTATTCTTGATTGGCGTTGTAACCTCCTAAGCACGTGGGAAAGTTACACGTTAGGGCCATGGAAAGCGGGCTAAATCTAAACCCAGACAAGTCCGAACTTACGCTATTCACAAATAGGAACAAAATAGCCCAGTTTAAAGTACCGTCGCTAGATGGTAACATGATCATACTATCTTCAAGCACAAAGTATCTGGGAGTCGTGCTTGATATCAATCTGAACTACAGAAACACAAAAGCTTACATAGAATGCTATACCTGCAAGAGAATCTATGGCGCACTGGTCTGATCTGAGCATAAACAAACAGGCGCACTAAAATCCTGCCCGACGGCAGCATTAAACACCATTTCACACTTAATTCCTATTGATCTCAACTTAAAAGAAATCCATGAAATCTGCAATTCGAATCAGAGGGTCAGGACTACAGTAAACTCGCCAATTCAGGCACGGGATGATCATTCAGAAGGGAGTAGAGGAGGTATAGAGTGGCAGATAAAGAGGCTATCTCTTCGTACACAGACGAGCCAAAGATGGATTGGGGTATGGGGCAGTTGTGTACTCCGAAGAACTCGGCGTTTCCTCGTCTCTCCGTCTAGGGTGTGATCACCATATAACCAGCTAGTCCAGAAGTGTAAAACACAATTATTCTCAGTGTAGGTGTGAATAAGTGCCGCTATTGGCTGACTTCTCGACCATAGCAACATTGAAGGCAATGATAAGGCTGATGAATTGGCCAAGCCAGGAGCCTACTTGGAGAAAGCCGAGGCTGTTGCGGTGGGATGTCCCCTCCAAGTCATTCAACGAGAAATTCGTTTGGATTTGATTGGACTGGCGAGTAAAAGGTGGTTGGATATATAGACTTGCAAAATATCCATGAAACTCTGTCCTAAGTATAACAGTACGCAGACACTAGACCTGCTTCCTCTTGGTAACAAAGCTCCACGTTTTACCAAAGGAAGTCTGAGAAACCCGTTGCAGATTCTGCTCTCTGAAATACAACATACCCATACACCAAATCTAAATGGGAGGTTTGGTACATGGATGGACGTCAACTGGAAAATGGAAAAACTAGTGCTGGCATATTTGTGACGAACTTCAAAAAATCGATATTAATTGGCAGCTATCCCACCATCTTTCAAGCGGAATTTCATGAAGTAGAATTTTGCGTCAGAGAATGCCTTAGGAGAAGTATATCCTGGTAACTTATCTGAATTTTGTCGGACAGCCAGAAAGCTCTACTGGCACTGAAGTCACACAAAATAACATCAAAACTAATGCATTGACTTCGTGTCCTAAACCTTCATTTAGCCAGAACTCAGTTTTACTACGATAGTGCCTGAAAGACATGATGACAATAAGCAGCTGGACTGCCTAGCCAAACAAGGTGCTAATGCAGTGTTTTATGGTCCGGCAGCACACATTAAGTCGATCAAAAATTTCTGGGTAGACAAAATGTTCAACTGACACTGGATGAAATGTACAGGACAGAAACAAGCCAAACTATTTTCTGTCCTTCAAAAGAGGCTTCAGGGAAACCACATACGTACTAAATTTAGGCAAAGGCGACTGCAAGTTACAGAGAACACTCTTCGGTCTTAGCTCAGTAAACATAACATAACAGTTAGATCACGTTAGAGGTCGCAATGTATATGGTGACGCTTTAAGAAAATCTTTTTTCTAGGTGGAAAACAAAAGATCAGCATTTGCTTTGAGTACCGTAGACCGGAATTTATGCGAAACGCGCGATTTAATGGTCTAATAACGATCAGCAGCATATCTTATGGAACCTTCATTCGCCAGAGTTCTTGGAATAAACCATTTGTGATCCTCACTTTCTCTCCCTCTCCACTCCCTTTGATTTCCAGCGAAATAAACTGAAAAAGTTTTACTCCTTGTCTCCCTGAAGGAACCATCAGGCCTCTTGAATGAACGCAGCTTTGGGGCATTGGTCTACTTTTAAGGACTTCCAACAGCCCAACTGTTTGTTTCAAGCTATAATTACTACTGCAGCATTCTGTTAACAAAGCAGTAGCTTTCACAGTCCAAATCGGTATTCGTTTTTAGAGTCCGGTTCTATAGTTTCCATAAATCTCTGCTCAAATTCTGAAGTCCTTATTCCGCCGGAGAACAGGAGTGCGGCAAGGATTGGACGAGGCGAACCAGCTTTATTCTGAATGGTACGAAGACATGTCGTTACATTGACCACTGTCTCATCAATGTACTGGGTGGATCGAATTCTAGTGGGCACAACAAGCGAGCTCTAAATCTACTCCATAAAACACAGTCAGTCAGGGTTAATTAAATTTCGCATTGCGACGGAGGAAGTAGCATCTTCAGCAGCATCAAGTTGAAATTAAATAAACCTGTGCACTGCCAGTGAGTGAATCGTAGCCAAGGAATCTCTAGTTTAAAATTTACCACAAGAACAGGTAGTTGGAAAGAATTATATATGTAGATACATATGGGAAACATGCAGGTACAACGGCAAAGTGGTTCCACCCATGTTTTGCCCCTGAAGCAGCAGCCAAATCCTGACAGTAAATAAACACAAGTTTGCTCAATGTCTTGTGGGAAGACATTACCCATAAGAATAGACCTCGGCCTGACCGATCTCCCAACAAAAGGGATGTTGCCCCACCTAAGCCATCAAGTCCACAAAGTCGTTGTTAAAAAAAACATGTAGGGCTTTATGCTTATGCAAGATTCATCATACAGCAAGGTCCCCGGTCTACTTATAAGATAATTAGGCAGATTAAAATGCTGCCAAGTCAATTGAAGTTACTGGCATAGGACGGTTGCGCGAAACATCCGATTATTCCATCACACACCAGGTTTTCGCCGGGCAGGAGACCGTTGAAAGCATGGCACAAATGAACCTCAGTTGGAATCAGAGTTGCGGCTGCGAAAGAAGCCAGCTTTGGCGAGGCCTTCTTGTTACGCTAATGGCATCATTTCATAGCCACGAAACTGTAATCGGACTTCTCCGCACAAACTTCCGTCACAACGCACTCCCGCCAGCATCGACAACACCTCCTCGAGTGTCTTAGTCACAATTCGTTGGAACATTGTTGCAGGCAGTAAGTGACAAAGCCTTCCACCATCAATGGGGCTACTGATTTCTGTGTTTGTAACATCCATGGACCTTGTAGTGGCCTTTTGGGAGATATAACAGCACTAGTTATGTCGGTAAACATATAGGAAGGTTTCTTTCTGTTGCGTTTCACCACCCGCTTGCATTTTCTTTCCCTCAAATCCTAGGGAACAGCCAGGCCTACGCAATCACTAGGTGGTCGTTGGTAGATAACTGCGCCCCAATTCATGCCCATGAGTGAAGAGGCACCATTATTCCTCTAAGAATCACTCCCCTCGCACAAGAGCCAAAAACTTGTGTGGTAGTTGGGCCCTATAGGATTCATGACACGGCCGCAAGTGCGTGTGATTTTTAAGTTCACCCATTAGATAGTTTTAAAGTTTCATTCAACTTAGTTTAGTCCTACTGTCAGGATGATAGGTGTTTGCACCTAATTCAATACCAGTGGATTTAAGTCCCCGTTTAAGTCAAGCATGCATTCAGTTATATTACAAACCACCTATCCCGTAGAGCGGAGGCTTCTCATTGCCTGGGGAGGCCGATCGTCATTAACTAAATTTTAATTCGTTTTTCATTTATTTTAAGGTTATTTTTTTTTTACTTCATATAAAAAGTCAAGGTCGTCAAGTAAGATATTTTTTTTTACTTATTTTATTGTTTTCACTTTTTACTATCTTAAATACTCGTACCTAGCCTTGCATAAAAGTACACTGCGGAAGCGAAGAAATTTTTATTTGTACACATTTTTATTCACGCTGGCAGCATTTTTTTCAATAGGCAATTTTCTCTTTAAGCGCACGCAAAAAATATAGTATATTTATATTTATTAATGTATGTATTTCCGGAAATGTTTGGTTGTAAAAATTTTCCGCATTGACCGAACGGTCGGTTGAACAATCAACCGGTCGAGCGGCTCAGCTTCGCTCAGCTTGGTTTGGCTTGCTCGCCTAATAGCAGGAAGGTGAAATAAAATGATTTATTATATCCACTCTTCCTGGCTGCCATTTTGCTTTTTCATTACCTTGCTTTTCCTCGCACAACTAAGCAAATTTCAGTTAGGTGACAGCTGCAGTTGCTGCTTAACAAAAATGGAAATACAATTTTAGCGACAATAAAATGGTTAACCGCAACATGCAGTAAGAATGCTGTAGATTGGGTTAGTTTAGGTTAGGTTACGTTCAGGTGGCTGCCTTTTCACCATATGCATGCGATACTTCGGCAACTGGAACTGCTACGTTAGAACGAAAAACGTTGAGAGAACGAAGTTACGCAGACGACCAATGATGCCAGGCATTCTCTGTTAAAAATCCCACGGAAATGGGGAAAAAATCCCTCAATTACCCACATCTTGAAAATTTATCCCACAAAATTCCTAATGAATTTAAACATACCCATGTTTCAGTAGTAAAGAAGTAAAATTCATATAAAATAATAATAATAGTTTGGCGCTTACACATATGTGCTTTTCCTCCAATTTGTGGCGGTCCCCTTGATGTTGTCACACAAAGGGGAGGGACCTACAGTTTTACGCCGACTCCGAATGGCAAGTGTATTTTTATGAGAAGCTATTTTTCATGCCAGGAATACACTCGGAGGTTTGCCATTGCCTGCCGAGGGCCGACCGCTGTTAAGAAAAACCCCCTTTTTCTGCATTTCTTTCACTCATTCAATTTTTCACTTTCATTTCTTTGCTCACTCACTAAGGGCCTGAAAGAATTTTTTGGTGACTTTAAAATTGAAGCACATTCATGTGCTATTTAACATTTCATCAGATAATTTGTTCCGCTTTTTACATGAAATACCAGTTACAACTGAAAAGATTCTTTCTTACTCAGCGCTTGAATTGGTTAACGTAAGAAAATATTCGAAATTGGCCTTATACTTTTTAACAATATACCACTTCACTCCACATCACATCTTCAGAACGATTAATTACGTAAGAGTGTCGAATATTCTTGAATGTTGATCAATTATGCAACAATAACTGCGTCAAAAGAAAATCCCTTATTTATATGAAATGTCCCTTTTTTCCCTTTTAATAATTTTTGATGCAAAATATCCCTCAAAGAGGGAAATTACCCACAATCTGGCATCACTGCAAACGACAAATGTTGATCTTGGGCTCTTGCGGTGCAGTTAGAAAGTGCGCGAATCCAGATTTCTTAAACGCAGTCTAGCAAAATCTGGGCAATTGAAGAGAAGGTGTTTACATGTTTCTACCTCGTCGACCCACATGCAGCTGCGACTATGTGGATGAGGTGTTATGTTCAATCTAACTGCGGGAATCTATCGGACATTGCCCAGTGAATATACCCACCGGCGTTGAGAGCTGTGGCGCTGTGATTCTAAAGAGATCTTTAGGCCACCTTCAGTCTATCTTTGGTTAGAGAGACCTTGAAGTAGCACATGCCGGGATTTTCACTTAGCCTTAGCTAGGTTGACACGACTTACTAGAATATTTATGAACCTTCGTTGGGGTATAAGTAAATCTAGCATGAAAAATATTTCCCCAGTTTTCCAAGAGAATATCTATAGATTCACGCATTTTTCCCTAGAAGGATAGTTAACAACGTTCTTTCTTCCGAAATAGACTCCAAAAACTCACGGTATTCCCTTTATCTTTGTGGCTTCTTCTGGGATTGTTACACGCCGAAGATACGGGTTGTTTCTTTTTTATTTTAATTGTTTTCTTTTTTAAAATATATATTTAGGCTGCACTTGACAATAGTAAGTTGAATAAGGATATGGATTAGCAGCAAGAGTTTACGGGGTGTACACAGCTCATCGGTTTGCGTTGCTGCCCCTGCACATCGGTGGTGCCAGCTCGATGCCTGCTGAAGTCTAGAAAAAGAACTCTGAAGAGGAGATGTAGTGATCTCCAAAATAGCAGCTATAACTTCTACTGCTTAGACTTTGTTATTTTTCAATTTTTCTTAAAAAATATAATAGCGGTACAAAGCTAAATAACAACTTTGAAAGATAAATTTTTTACATTTAATTTAACTTTTGAAAATTGGTTCATGTATTTCTTTAGTTTAATTTTTTTTCTTTCGCAATTTAAATTTCTTTGAATATTTAGATGCTATAACATATTTCAAAATGAGGAGTACTTACATTAATTTCATTAAATTTTTAGGAACTTATTTAATTTTTTCTTTTTTAAATAATTTTGTTTTCGTTTTAAGTTTAAATTTCTTTTAATATTTAGATTTTATTGTTAAAAAAAAATAATGTTTTTATTTTTTTAACTTCATTTGAACTTATTTAGTTTTGTCTTTTTCGAATAATTTTATTTTCGTTTTAAGTTTCATTTCTTTTTTACTTTAAGATTCTATTGTTTAAAAGAGAAAAATATTTATTTTAAATTTTATTTGATTTTAAGAAACTTATTTTATTTATATTTTGTGTTTTTTTTTAATTAGATTTGGTTTTCGTTCGTTAATAACTTTTCGTTTAAATTTTTAGATTTTATTGTTTTGAAAAGAAAAATATATATTTATATTTTGTTTAGTTTTTGTTATCTGTTTTGCTTTTTTGTGTTGTTGGAATTTATTTCTCTTTTGATTTTTGAATTTTGTTTTAAAAATAAAACTATTTTTTTAAATTTAATTTTAAAATACTAATTTCTTTATTTTGTTTAATTATTTTCTTTTTATAATTAAATTTTTAGACTTAATTGTCTTAAGAAGAAAAAAATGTTTTAATTATATTTAATTTTCAAAAATATTTTTCATTTATTTTTGCTTTACTTTGATTTTTTTCTATTTTGAACCTAATTCTCTAATATTTATTGATTTTGATTGTTTTAAAAATATAAATATTAAAATATGTATTTTTAATTTAATTTAATAAAAAAAGGAACAGTCCAGCACCTTCGTCTTGGTCTGCAGGCTGTATTGGAGATACAGCCGCTAAATTTAAACGTAGAATACGTGCTATAGTTAAGAGCATATCCAAGTCAAAAACGAAAGCACACACTGAGAACAAAATATCGATAGCAAAACCGATAAAAACATCGATATAAAAATCGATGAAAATATCGATATCGAAATAGATAATAATATCGATAGCAAAATTGATAACAAAATCGACAGAAATATCGATAACAAAATCTGTCAAAAAATCGATTACAAAATCGATAACAAAATCGATAAAAATATCGATAACAAAAGCGATATTAATATCGATAGCAAAATCAATAAAAGTATCGATAATAAAACCGATAAAAATATCGATGACAAAATCGATAAAAATATCCACAACAATCGATAAATATATCGACAACAAAATCGATAGTATAATTGGTAACAAAATCGACAAAGGATCGCTAATAAAATCGACAAAACAATCGATAACAAAATCGATAAAAAATATCGATAACAAAATCGATAACAATATTGATTATTATATCGATGAGTTCCGAAAATATCGATAACAGAATCAGTAAAAATATCGATAATAAAATCGATGAAAATATCGATCACGATAAGCGATAACAAAATCGATAAGTAATCGATAACAAAGCCGATAACAAAATCGATTAAACATATCGATAACAAAATCGATGAAAATATCGATCATTATATCGATAAGGTTCCGAAAATATCGATGGCAAAATCAATAACAAATATCGATAACAAAATCGATCAAAATATCGATAACAAAACCGACAAAGTATCGATTATTATATCGATAAGTCCCGAGAATCTCGAAAATTTCTAAAATCCCCAAATAGTTCCGAGATTATGTCTCCGTGCTTCTATTTATATCCTTTTCTCTACAACTACCTTTATTTTAATCTTTCTTCCTCTATCTTGATCTATACTTTTATCGGTATCCTCATCCTCATCTTTTTCTTTATATTTATCTTTGTTTTTAATTTTATCTTTATCACATACATACATATTCACCTTCACCTTTGCTCTTACATATATGTATGTATAAGTAAAGTATTTAAATTTACCTTGGTCTTTATTTTTGCCTTTATCTTTACGTAACTTTGTTTTTGTGTTTATTTTTACCTTCTTTATCTATGTACGTATTCACCTTATATACCTTAACTTTTATTCTTGGATTGGTATTTTTCTAACTGTTGTTTCACTTCAAAAAGTCTTCGCGTATTATGCATACATGTGTTCATATATGTACGTACGTATGTATAGACATACATAGATTACTAAAAAATAGAAACAGATCCACATTATATATATGTATATATATACATTATGTATATATGTATTTACATATGAACATACGCTGCGATTAGGTAATAAATATTGCGCCATCTGTTTATCAAAAGCCGAAATATGTACTTACGCACACATATATATATTTTTTGTCTCCATCCCTCACTGCAACGCATGCACGTGTTTGCAAAACGATGACGAAGTGATTTTGCATGGAAAATCATTATGCCCATATATTTGGATAAGATAAACATATATTGAAGATATCAACCAATACTTCCCATATACCAAACGAAAGGAAAAATTTCGAATTTTTGATTAAAGGAAACAAAAACAAAATCATTCGAGCGGTTTTCGAGCATTTTGGCAATGAATAAAATTAGCAAATTTTTTCAACAATTTTTTTGTCTTAAAATGCTCAATATTTGTTGAATTTATATAAAATTTGTACACGATAATATTTCTACTGCTCCAAAGAAGCTATATCCCGAAAATGAAAGTTTAACCTGCAAATCGTAAGTTGCTAGAGCACTTTAAAGGCTCAAAATTGACCACAAAATAAGCCAATATTTACCGTGGTTTTTACGACAGAAACCGAATTGGTTACTTACAAAAATGAATCTGTCGATAGGTTTGGAATTTTATCTTTGAAACGCCACACTTTTCTTTGAAATCGCTTCATTAGTTCTCATGCAATAAGCGTTTTTGTGAAGCTCTAAAAATTACAACTACAACATTTCAGCATAGCCTCCATATCGTAAGGTAGGACATATTCTACGTCAAAAAACTTTTTACTAAAAGGCGAACAGCATAACGCTAATACCTCCTCGTTAACAGATCTTTCAATTAATATTTCGAAAAACAGTAAAGAGCTTTTAAGATAGTCACCAGAATTGCCCTGTTATTCCGATTTCCAGCTCTGTGCTTCCCGAGAAACTTTTCCAACACCGTAATTTCATATATTGCAATTTTCTTAATCTTGTCTATTTTTAGGGACCAGCGTAACAGCCTGGAGTCAAACCGAACAGGAATTAACAGCCAGTTTCACCAAACTATTTAAGTGGAAATTAACTTTAATTTAATTTTTTATTTAAATCTCATTTTAATTATTTTCAGTTTCAATAAACTATTTATTTAAGTGAGTAAAAAGTGGTTGTAAAACAGACTAGGACTAGCTTTCGCTTTCATTTGTACTGAGAGCTTTTGAAAGCTTTGGCACGCTGTGTTGTAAAAGCAGGGCTGAGTGTGGTTATTCTGATTTAACTTTTATTTAAGTGCAGAGCATAGGTCACTTAAATCAAAATTAAAATTGATTGGTGAAACCGAAATTAAAGTAATTTTCACTTAAATAATTTGGTGAAACTGGCTGTAAGTTAACTAAGAAAAATTTAAGTAACGATGTACTATTCTAGTAGTAGCAAATTTTCAACGCTAGCACATTTATTTCAACACTTACTCGTAGCTTTGTTTTAAACTAAGTACTCCAAAATTAAGCACCAAGCCACAAACAATATTCCAAAGAAATAAATCATTTTATAGTCCATACAATCCTTCCAAATATTAATTTGTGTAAACAACAAAGACAAGCAAATATTGTTCGAAATAATCAAGCAGCATCAATATTGGCACCACTTGAAAATCGCCACATTTTAATCGCAGCGCAAATATTTTCCCAAAAACATTGAAAAGCAAAGAACAAATAAGCAGCAAAATTAAATACTTAGCAAAGCGCAAGTACGATTGCGTGAATTGAATCTATGTAGTATGAAGAAAAGGGAAAAGAGAAAAACGATGGAATGCTTGCCTTTGCTATTCACCATTCAGCTCGAGCCTTGCTGATGCTGGTCTCCTCCTCGACCGCTACATACATACATAAAAAGCTACAAAATTAAAGAATTCAATTTCATTTCGTTGCTTATTTTCTTGCACTGCTTTGTATTTGCTTTGTTGGAACATAGAGGAAGGAGAGTTGTTAAGATGTAGGGGCAAAAATATGTACCTGGCAGTAAAATCTAAAACAAAAATTGACAATAAAATAACAGGGTGAATAATTGGTAAGAAAATTTACTGCCGTAATGCGTCATTTTGGACATGATTTCGAAGAAGTTCCATGTAATTCCATTAATAACTGAAGTAGGTACTAGGGTTAAAATGTTCTACAACAGTTTTAAGCACGAAATTTTACTAGAGTCACGGAGGAAGCAAAAAATCGTCTTAGATAGCGCGGGCGTATCTATTAGTTTTTTTGGAAAAGGGTTGCCACCTGTTAAAAACTTAATTCTAATTACTGAATAAGTTATGTAATTCAGTATGCGTAACGAGCGTATGTAGAGTTGCCAGCAGTAAAAAAATTCAAATCCATCTTGAATTAAGCCAATTAGGTAATTAAAATATGTATCAAAATATGGATGTCAAACGAAAAAGATTTAAAAGGCTGTCAGATAGAAAATATTTTTAAGGGGTTGCCACCTGTTTAAAAAGTATAATTTGGTTAAATTATACACAATTTATTTGAATTAGTAAAATATGAGTGCCAAACGAGAATTTTAAGAAAGTTTCAATTGTGATATTTTTTATTAGGTTTTCCACTTTTTCGAAATCTAAAGCATTTTTTGTGAAAGTCATCGGATCTGCACAAAAATTATGCAAATAAATAATCACTAGTTTTTCATATTTCTTCATCCTTAAGCAAAAGTTGTTACTTATGTAGTTAAAAGCATGGATATATCAGAACAAGAGACTCTGCGAAGTTAAATGTCTTTTGTATCTCTTAACAGAATGCCTAACCGCCTTGGTACTATGTGAACGGGAATTGCAAGTTTGTTTCCGAATCCATAAATAGTTACCTGTGTCTGCTCTGTCCTCCAGCCTTGAACCGTCTGTGTACCAACTAACTTATTTGGGACCGATTGCAGGGATACCGTTCGCCTAACCTTCGCGATCTGGGATTTTAATTTGACACTTTTTGCCAAAGCAGAAATCAGAAATTCGGCATATTTACAGCGTTGGTATCTTTCCAAGAATACTCACATGATATCTTTGTATGAAATCAGTCGTTAGATATTCGAAATTGCAGCTTCGTCGTGACCG
>NW_023458557.1:86052507-86064209 GCF_013731165.1 Rhagoletis pomonella
ATCCGGGACTGAACTATCGAATTTTTCCGCAACTATAATTTACAGGCCATCTACGTACGAAACAGCATATTAACCACACTCATGTATGTAGTCTGATTTGGAGGTCGCCTGCTACGAGTGACCAAAACAAGAGAAAAAAGCCACTCCCTCGATCACTGGTCCGAGTAACATTTAAAATTACAAAAAGTTTTTGATGTGCAAACATCTTAGTTATCGCGTTAACCCAACCGAAAATTTGTAACTGTTTCTGGTCTAACCCAGCAGAAAATCTGTAATTGCTTCTTGTGTGTACAAATGAACATTTCTGCATTATTTTGGGACTAATTCGGCACCGTTTTCTCAACTATTCAGGATTATTTCGGTATCGGTTTTAAACCATTTGGGGACTAGTTCACGACTATTTGGCGACCCTTTGGGCCCAGCTCTGGATAATTTCAAGACTAGTGGAGTATTATTTCATGAGCATTTGAGGACTGACTCAGGATAATTTTTGGACCAGTAAGCAACCATTGCGGTACCATTTCAAGACTTGCCCGAGATTATTTCGGGACAAATTCAAGACTGTTGCAGAACCACTTCGGGTGGCGTAAAACTGTAAGTAGGAGGAGAAGCTTGGCCGAACATTTAGAAAAATATTTAATTATTTAATTTTTTAAACCACCCACTTAATACAGAAATTCAATATCGAAACAGTAAATTTACTCGACTTTAATGCTTCAATCAATCCTATTGACAGTCAAATTTGTTTAAGCTTCAAGCAACTGCTTCATTTCCTTGCAACGTATTTTTCCAATTGCCCTTTACATACAAAATAAATACCTTTTCCGTTACGTTTTCTTTGTAGCATAATTTTCTATACCACTACAACGTTACGACAGAATGATTTACGAAGTTTTCGTGTTTTCCTATCCTCTTCTTTTTGTGTAATTCTTCGTTTTTCCATTTCATTGTTTGATTAACTTTGTTCCTGCTTGGTTGCATTTGAGACCAAATTAACACCTCCGAGACTAACGGCATTGCAGTCCATCGTTAGCACTAATTAAAATAATTGCAGTTCGTGCAAATATTTATTTTCTTCGTTTTGTTTTTAAATTTCTGTGCTGAAGAAAGAAATTAATTAATTAAAGCTTGGTATTTGCTTGAACTAAAAGAAGTAAAATTATTGCGTGGCATTTGTTTCGTAAATAAATAAGTTTGAGTTGCTTTAAGTTAAAAGGTGATCGGCATAGCAATCGGCCTGAGTAACCAATCATTGATTTTCAATTACTAATGTTTGCATTTTTTTCACCATCCACTGATGGCGTTAAGCTTCATCAAGCTGTTGTGTTACTTCTCTTCTTCAGAGGCTTGAGCGCAGTTTGAAACACAAAAAGCTTAATTTCTCTACACGCACATCATAATTGTGTTTTGTATATATTTTTTCGTACATATATGCAAATAAAAGTACATAAGTAAGTTTATCAGCATAAATCACTTTCTACATCTGTGAACTCGTGTTTTTGTCCTGTGTCTGCCATCACGCATCGATTACACTAATTCCCCCAAAACGTAACTAATATCAAACATTTGTCTCAATTCTCAAGGCTGCTCCCCACTTATGTATGTACGTCTTGCCAAGGCAACAGACAGGATTGTCTACACGTGCAAATGCTTGTATTTTTAGTATATGTCTATGTAATACAGTTGCCTATTGATTATTGCTCTTTGGCATTGCGTGCCGTATAAAAATTTGTTCATTGGCATGTATGTATATTAGGGCGGAAAAAATTAGACAAAGCAGTATATTGTGATTTTTTTGGTCGAAATTTATTTTTATTGTAGCAAAAGATTTTGCGATAATTTTCTATTTCCCGGCATTGTGGAGTAGTTTCTTAAATATGAGGAAATCATAAAATTTTAAAATGAAAAATTAGTTTCGGTCACTGATTTTTCTTTTAAAAATTGGCATGGTCGAACGTCAGTTTTGGTATATAGTTTGTTCGCCATTTTTGCTTAGAATCGAATGTAGAATTCGAATATGAAATTAAATTACTCCGCCCTAATGTATATATTGTCAAATTATATTTGATTATTAACAAGTCCACACCGTAGAAGAAGAATCAGTAATAAGGGCAGTGCCGAATCTAGAATTTTGAGGCCCTGTGGCCAATAGTTGGAGGGGGCCCTCATAATTTTTCGAATTGTTAAAATATTGTAAAAGATTTTCACTTATTTAACTATGTGTAGATTTAAACTTACTTAATTCTGTATGGAAAACCGGTTTATTTATAAGGTTTACGCGATTACGAGGCATTTACGCGTTCACATGAATTCCCCTATACTAATTCGTCACCGCTGCGGTAAAAGCTGCTAACTTCACTTTTCGGTCAAAATAACTTTTTGATACTGACTGAAGGGTGGGAAATATCTCTACATCGCGGTTAAATAAATAAATAATTTTAGTATCTAGAATCGCTAAAAGATAATAGATGGAAAATAAAATCTGCTAACTCCAAAAAAACTCTATTTTTTTTGGTGAAAAGCTACTAACTCCCTAAATAAATTAATTAGTACAAAGGACACACACATTCTTCGAAGCTCCACAAGCTTTCGATTGAGAGTATTTATGCTCCACCACACCACAGATGCATTGCTAATTATGGGCCTTATCACACAGGGATTATCTTTATCATACATGGGAGGAGGAATCTCCTGTAGCCAGACCCCACGTTTTACCAAAGACCTGTTTACATTGCCAGCAGTGGGATTCTAGAAATCGCCACGCTAAAAATCTCTAGATGAACAATGCTTGTGCCTAAAAATATACAACTTCTCTAGGGAAACATATCATAACCTACCATTCCTCTGGGCTTGGGTTTAACCCAACATAAAAAAATCTAAACAAAATAGTTTTGTTCTAATAGCGGTCGCGCCTCGGCAAGCAATGGCAAATCCCCGAGGGTATTTCTGCCATGAAAAACAGCTGCTCATAAAAATACAATTCCGACACTCCCGATAAACCACAACCTCCGCAAATGCAGAAAACCTTCCTTAAAAACGATGTATGAAATATGCAACGTGATTTTATGATTTATTGAGATGAGAAAGGCAAAATAAAATAGTCCGAAGATGCCAGATCTTTCATTATTTTTTTAATTAATTTGAAGTCATGTGGATTTTTCTTAGTCATAGATTTCGGGACCCACGGGACCCGCCTTACAATTCTGTAAAACGTCGGGATGGCCGGATTCGGGAAAAATTTCATTTCGGGATGGGTGGGATCAGGATTAAATATTTAGTCCCGCGCCCATCTCTAGTTACAACATCAATGCGCACGTCACAAATCGGAGGAGAATTTCAGCCAAACACTAACATATGTGTAAGCGCCAAATTATTATTATTATCTATCTACTCCATGCCCTTGAGTCGAGTTGCATATGCTGTCGAAGGTGAAATTGTCGAAAGCATCCTCAATGCTTACAAAAGTGCCCAAGGCGAACTCTTTCTTAGTGGTGGCATTGCTAATTTTGGCAAACCAGATTTTGTAGAGACGTCTCAGAAGATTTCCCCGCCTGATAGGCATGTTGATGTAAGGACAGAGGACGTGATAAAAGCGCTTCCCTGTGAACGCGAAACTCAACCAATCTCTTCTAACATTCCAGCATGAAGGACATCATGCCAATGCACCTGAAGTTTTTAGGAATAATATAATCGTCTCTATTAACTTCCGGCATAAAGACGATGTCTATTAGTTGGTATGGTTAAACTTAATTTATTGTATTTTCTAATACATATTTTTACACCATAAGTTGATTTATTATAAAACTGCTAACCCCAACTGCTTTATTTTAATTTTATTTTTAGACGCAATAAATGCTGCTTATTTCAAAATACCTTTAGCTGTCTTAACAGAGATACATTTTAAGCGATTTTTTATTTACAAAAGTATTTATGAGATCGTCGAAATTCTTGTCGCGAAGGATATTTCTTTCAAACTAAGGAGCATTTTTATGATTTTTAATAATTTTTTCATCAGAAATTCGAATTCTGCAAATACTTCTATTCAAAAAAAAAAAAAGTGCATAGATTCCAATAAACGCGGAACTAAGAAAAATCGTTATAACGTTATAACGTACACGAGCATCACCTCAAAAGAATTTTACTTGAATGTGGACAATTAAATATTGCGTATGGAAAATGTGCTCTCAAAGTTTGAAGAATAAAATAAATTGATCTGAGCTCTTTTGTTTTAACTTTTATAGGTATCATACCCATAGTTCGAAGAATTGGAATGTGCGGTGTTTAGTTTACGGTCGGGAGTTCTAACTTTGCCGGCTTTAAAGCAGTGAGCGGCAGAATTGGAAGACTGTAGTCAGCTATATTGGAAGCATGAAAGAGTAAGCTCTGTTGACGCCACCTAGACCTAGCTACCCCTGACTTAAATCCCAAATGGTGGGAGCCGCTGGGCCATGGATCAGCTGGCCCTAAGACAAATCCGGCCCTGAATAACACAACACAAACAACTAGTTCGCAATGAGTACAAATTAAGCTCGACGAATGGCGTTTTCTTTTTAACGAAAAATCTGGTGTTGTTTTAGTTATAGCGGAATTCTTGTAGCTAAACTAACGGTAGGCCTATAAAGCTAGATGTTTTGACGGGGTTGGTGCAGAGGGAGAAGAGCACTCATTGAGTTGGATTGAGTGGTCATGTGTGCAGGTGGTTGGTGCCGTGATGGGAATCTCCACATGCCGGACACTCATTGGGAATGTTGGAGTCTATTCTGGATAGGCAGGGGTTAAGGTGGCTGCAATATACAGACCCTAACTGGGCCAAAGTTACGCGGTTACCACTTTCACAAGACGGAAGTCTGTGGGCTGCAAGAATTATGGACGCGTGTATTAAGACCGCACTCAAAAACTTAAAATAGGCAGTGCTGGCCTAACTCATTTTTAAAAGTGAAATTAGTCCGCGATCTAGAAATGTAATTGAATAGGTCTTACGGTTTTGATTCATTGCGAAAAGCGAATTTAGGCCTCAATCAAATAATGAATTTTTGAAATGTTCGGTTATTTGTACAATGGCTTTGTGGTGGGCGCAGAGGAGTACAGCGTGTGGCATCTAAAGCTCCACCCAGCACTATCCAAAATTTAGAAAAAGTTGCACTTCCCATCTCTGACCACTCTACACACCCTGGGGATAAATTTAGAATTTAGACAGAGAAAATGTAAGCTCGGGTTAGGCGTTCCACAATATTTTTGCACAGAACACTTTCCCGCATTGCCGGCCTTCGGACGCGCTCAGAAAAAATAACCCTCATCAAACCAACTCCAGCAACGTCGTCCACAGTATTTTTTCGCAGGCATAATTCACTTTGACAAGTCAAATTAGGCCGCGATCAAAATATGAAATTAGCCCGCCAAGGAAATAAGAAGCCGGCCTTTATTGACGCGGTCTACAATTCCCTCCCTATGTAAATGGCAACAGCCTCGCTGTGAGTGCCATTAAAAGCCTGTCTATACAGTCGGTTGTTATACGTAGTGCTGGACCTCGTTATTCAGCTCATAGAGATGCCTCCGGACGTGCCTAGGTGGAAGCTCGGCATCAAGTAAGTGTCTGCTCGAGCGCCCACGTCTGTATCACCATACTAGGCACTGCTTGCTGTGCAAGGTGCTGTGCCCCCTTACTTGGAGCATTTGGCCCTCACTGTGGATATGATGGTCGGCGACATCTGTAGGCATTCTGTGGCTGTACTGTGCTGTGGTATGTCTGCAGCTTCGTCAACTGTGCCCTACTTGTCCCTCGCGGCCGGCTAATTGCTAATAAAGTTTCTTTGTCTTTGGCCCAAGTGCTGTCGGCTAACGATTAGAGTACTTTGTTAGTAATTGCAGCTTGTGTGCGCCGAGAAAGTGAGCAGACTTTAGAAGTTTACTTCGACATGAGTAGCCTTCCAATAATTCTAGAGTTATTGAAAAAGAAAAAATAGTTCTGGATATATTGTGAAAAAAGGACAATAAAAAATTGTTCTGAGTAGCTTTTCAATAGTTTTAGAATTCCTGAAAAGTAAAAAAAGTTCTGCCAAATTAAGCCGAAAAAATAGTTTTCATAATAGTCGAAAAAGGTGAATGTTTGAAAAAATAAAAATTTAAATTGTTCTGAGTAGCTTTTCAATAGTTTTATTCCTACGTAATTTTGCAGAATTTTTTTCCTTTTTAGTAAATCTAGGGCTATAGAAAAGCTACTCGGAACAATTTTTTATTTGCCTTTTTGCCACATGTCGTATGCTGCTTGAATCTGGCATACACAAATTTTAGAACAATTTTTTTTGTCAAAATATCCGGAACTTTTTTTTTTCCTTTACAAGAACTCTAGAACTATTGAAAAGCTACTCAGAACAGCCTTATTTTTGTATTTTTGCATCATACCGTATGCCAACTACATAGACATCCATAAATGTGTTATTTTCCATGCCTCTTGTATATTAATTTGAAATATTAGCGCCAAATATTTAGAACACACATTGTTTTCTTGAGAATATGAATGCTCCCGTAAATGCACGCAAGTAAGTGGCGAATTTGCTGCTACTCTGCCACTTATTTGACTACACATTTGTTTGGAACATTTCTTTGTTGCATTTGCAAGTTTTTTTCTCTTCCATTTACTTGCTTTTCCTTCCTACATATCTCACCCAAAAGTAAAACGTTGGCGCAACACATTTGCACGTTCGTTATTTGTGTCACAGCTGTGGTGTGCCTTATTACTCATTGCTGTCACATTTCTTCGAAATGGAAGTGTAGCTATTTTTTATTTTTATTTTAGACACGTACATACATACATAAACATGTACCATTACATGCATCATAGCACAGATCTTAGAGAGAGAGAGAGAGATCTGGAAAATCTTGTAAGCGGCACCCAGATGTTGCTGGCAATGCGGATTTGTGCAATGTAGTGCAAAGCATATTTAGTGAGATGCAAGTAACAGAAAAGATGGGACAACTACATACATATATACATATATATGTATATAAACTAAAGTAACAGCAACGCGTGCAAAATACGCACACAAATGTGCTCATATGGAACAAAAACAATACAAAAAAAAATAATAACAGCGCAACAACGTGAAATTGCAACGCAACCAAATTTGCCAGAAAACAACATAGCCAGCTTTTTCTGCATGCAGCGTGCGCATTATTGCATTGTTTCGTTTGTCAGCAACTGCGCTCAGTGTATTATTCCCATGTTTTAGAAAATAATCAATAAAAATTATTTTATATCATTAAATTTCAAATCAAGCTCTAAAATTCTACTTAGAAATACTTGATACAGTGGAAACAATATAAACTAGAAAAGTGTTAATTTTAAGCGAAGAGCTTTTTGATGTTTATCATGAGCAAAATGATGTAAAAGACAAAAATAAGACTGTTCTTTTCATATGTAATAAATGAATTAACAAGGCAATTCTGGCAAATATAATAAAAAGTCTTTCGTAAGATAACTGAAAGACGGATGGCAAGATAGTTCGAAAGACGTTTGTTATTCTAGCACAAAAGTCTTAGAAAAAAGCTCTCTCATTCACCACTCTTAGTTAAAAGCTATTTCTAGAGAAAGCAAGTCGTAGTCGTTAACGTTTTCGTGTTACTGGCGCATTAAGCTCGCGTCGCACAGTGGTCAATAAATGGGATTTAATGTTCATAATTCACTGGAGCCTTCATTTCTCAACCGATTTGATTAATTAAATGAAAGCTAATAAAATTTGCAAGAGACTAGTTGAGCCCAATTTTCGAATTTTTATTGGTTTGTATTAAACTTTTTAGTGCAAAGTGCAGAAATTGCGCCAATTTTGAAGAAGACCGATTCTCCTGTTCCAGCTAATAAAAGTTTCATAATAAAAGCTAGTTAAAAACAATTGTAGGGTTCTCCTAAAACAAAAAAAAAATATTAAAAAGTAATAATTTGAAATGTTATAAAAAAAAATGTTACCTAAAGTATTTATTTTTGATTTTAGTTCGATAATTAATCAAATCGGTTGAGAAATGAAGGCTCCACTGAATTATGAACATTAAATTCCATTTATTGACCACTGTGCGTCGCTCCAATAGTCGAAATTGACGAGTGAGCGAAGCCCAGGCATTCCATTCGAGAGATCAGAGTGCAAGTTCTCGAGCGGCAGAATTTTTTATATTACTTTTTTTCTTTTTTAATTTAATTAATTAAACTTTTAGAAACTTATTTTATGTTTTTTCTTTTTAATTTAATTCTTTTAAAAATAACTTTTTTCTTTGTTTAGTAAAATTTATTATATGTATTTTATTTATATATACTGTATTTATTCTTTAATTACATTTATTTTTCTACCTTTAATTCAATTTTCTATTAATTTTTGGATTTGGTTTTAAAAATAGAAAATTATATTAACTTTGTTGAGCTCAAGACCGGGTTGAAATGTTTTTGTTGCGTTTATTTCATCGACGTAGTTTATATAAAGGAATTTTATTTCATTTAATTATGGGATATCATTTTATTTATTTTTTGAATTATTTTGTCTTTACTTCATATGATTTTCTTTTAATTTTTAAATTTAGTTTTAAAATAATATTTTATTATTATTTTATTTAATTTTTAAATACCATTTTCTTTTTTGATTTAAGTGTTTTCTTTTTCTAATTTACTTTTTAGAAGAAGATGTTTTAAAAAGAAAAAAATATATAATTTTATTTAGTTCATAAAAATATTTTTTATTTATTTTTGCTTTATTTTAATTTAGTATTTTTCTTTTCTAAATTAAATTTTTTCTTAATTGCTTACTTTTTATTGTGAAAAAAAAATATATATATATATATTTCTTCAATTTGATTTAATTCAAATCCTAATTTTAATTGATATTAGATAATTAGATTGAAAACTCACTTTGAAAGGATTCTGAGGGCATACAACCTATCGTCCTTGGCAAGTGCTAAATAGTCAGAATCAAAATTCCTCACTTACTTTAGAGCACTCAAATAAAATATCAAAATTCCATACCGAGCCCAAGACTGCTTGATTTTTTGCCAGCCACCTAAATTACTCGTTTGTCACGGCGTATGAGTTATCTGACAACATCAAGATTTAATCCGCTCGAAATACAAATTTTAAGTCGCTATAACCTTTCTGTTTATTAACTTACTGCTACGCTTCCAAAGAAAAAAAAACACTTTGAAATTGAGACATAAATTTGGAAGTTTGGGACTCGCCAAGGACGAAAACTTGCCCACGAATTGGAGAGTAGTAACCTTTGGCACAGAGTGGAGTTTGTTGCATAATTCGCATCATGTCTGTATATCATTTTCAACGCATAATTTCTCCAATTTATGTACATATGTACCTATAATATTCGATCCTTCAAATGTATGCAGCGCGCATGCGAATTACGCTGCTGCCCACTTCATTTCATTTAATTGCCTGACATGAAATCATATTACCAACTCATAATTAAGGTATTGAAGCAAATTAATGGATCACCAACTGAAGTGCAATGGCACAAAATCCTATAAAATGCCAACCGACACGAAGCCAGTTTTACCAACTGTGAGGCTTAATTATTTCAAAAAAAGGCAATAACAGTATGCGTACACATTTCACTAGAAATAAATACTAATATCTAACTATTTATTACTAATAAAAAAAAAAAAAATATTTATACAAACACATAAAATAATTTGATTGAGTACTTCGATTTGTAGAGTGTACATATTACCGCTAGTTACATACTATGTACATATTTGCATGGTCAATGCATACAAAGAATTTATTAGTGCACTAATAATGCGGTGCTTAAAAATAAATTCACGCAAAGGCTAGCAAACCAAATATTTATATATGTACATATGTATGTATATGTGTAAAGCAAATAAAATAAATATGACAGGAACACACGCGCGCTTTTGTGTAAAAAGGCAAGTGGTTAATAAATAGTGTATGCGTGTGTGCCTGTGGGAAGCATTCGTTAAATGAATGTCAGCAGTGGCCGCCTGGCAATCAGTTTTTAGTGTTGGTAGTATGTAAGTATGTGCCCTGCAGAAAATCAAACGGGTTCAGAAATAGGGCCAAACTGGCATGAAAAGGGACGGTACTGGTTCTTCATCTACCCCAAATCAAAGCTTTCAACTGTCTCTTTTAACATGGCGATGTCCTACGGAGTGGCAACTTTGTAATTAGTTCTCAGTTGGTTCCATTTGGTACAACTCTGGGACCAAAAATTTTTTTTTGAGATAACATTTTGATAACTCGGTTTTTTGATATTTTTTCATTTTTTCTATCCTTTAGAGATTGCATTTAAATTAATTATTATTTATTTTTTATTTATTTATATTAAATTTGATAAGTTTCTCTTAGATTTTTAAGCGCCACCCAACAATTTCAATTTTTTAAATCTGAAAATCACAATTGCCGCCACTTACTTCTTGTTTCCTGTACCAAAAAGTGTACCAAAACGTAAAAAATGTACTAAAGCATCTTTGAGCTAAGGCTCTAATTATTCAAATATTTTACAAAAACTCTTTGGTGATATCATGATAAAAACATAACAAGGTTAAACCATTCAGAAGCAGTCTGACCCACTGGGAAAATAGGTAAGCACCTTACGTGGTAATCCATGTTTTCTTTCAGCTTTTAGTACCAATGTCATCTACTAAATAGTAAAGCACAAAATGAACACATCGGATGACGAATTATGGTGTCGGTTGCAAAATAACGTGTCGCCAAAGTTTTTTCAGAGCGCCGAACTAGTCCGACCGACTGATCTACATCAGAGATGATAAATACGTTTTTTTAATTTTGCACAAAATGTCGAAGAAAATGTACCAAATCAGCCGAAAAAATACCAACATATTTGTTTTTAAATTAGGTAAATTTCTCTATAGGTACCTTCGTTTAAAATCTCCAGTAAAACATGCCCAGCAACAAAATTCCTGTAAAATGGTGAAATGTCATCCGTTCTCTCACAAGATAAAAATATCCATTATAGTATGCGAAGAGAAAGTTTACAGAAACTTTCAAGCTAACCGAACAGCTGATGGAATTTTTGTTTTCATTCAAAAGTGTAAAAGGGAAAAATTCTCTCTCAATATAACGTTTAGGTCTCCGGATCACGGTAGCGTTTTCCAAACGGAGGTAGCCCCAATAGAGGAGGCCTCATATTATTTGCTAGTGTAACACCTCTAAAATGCAGGGAACACTCGATAAATCGATAGATTGGCGTTTAGTCAGCTCAGCGTGCGCTGGGCAAAGACCTTAGAATGCTAGGTGGCTAAGTCCTTCTGGCTCCGCGTAGACCGTGGGCGGTCCAGGGAGCTCGTGAGACTAAGCAAGTTACACTTCTCACTTCTGGCGGAGTTCTCACTGGTCATTGCATAATGGGTTAGCATGCAGTAAGGCTGAATATCATCGATGACCATGAAAAGTTCGAAAGGCCATTAAAACCCTAAGAATACAATTCTGAAAGCATTAAAAGCATTTTTCTATGTCTCTAATACAAATGAATATATTAAGGCAATCAACAAAAGCATACAAGTATGTTTATTAAGTGAAAAGTGAGAAGTGTGGTTTCTAGCAAGTGTTGTTGCTTAAGTACTTCGGATCAACAAAAGAGCTTTTTCTCCAAGGGATAAAAGAAGTAAAGTTTTATATGCAATTTAAGTTCATGACTGCAGTCATAAGTTTTAAAAAATTCTGTACTATGGCT
>NW_023458557.1:86064309-86065912 GCF_013731165.1 Rhagoletis pomonella
GTAGTACTCGCTTTTTACATATTTCATAAAAATTTGTTTATGCTTTTCAAATGTAATGGAATTAACACACTTTCATTTTGTGAATTTCTGAATTTGTGGAGTCTAAATAACAAAATTTAGTTTTATAACATTACATACTTCACTTTTAGAGAGTGAATCAATTGCAAAGTGACTTAATGACAATTGACATTATTTCACTTTTGGATTGTGTATTAATGTCAGTGACATTAATTCCATTGACATTATTGCACGTCACGTCTAATTTTACCAGATTTCAAAAATTTATCACATCTGCTAATTGTGTACCAATGTACCAAACTGGAAAACATGTACCAAAAATGATACAATTTCGGCCAAAATGGCAACCGTGGCCTCCGTCGCGATTTGAACTCGCGATCACCGAGAGAAGTGAGAATTTGTGCATTTACTGCTCAGCTTTCACATGCTAAATGTGAGAAACCGCAGAGAGGGCTGCAGCTGTTCTGCACTAGTTCAGAGATAGTTCTGAACCTTGTAGGGCGGAACTAGCGCTTTGTCAGACTGTCTATAAATTTTACTGCTATATACTGTATATACTGTTCTATATAGTTTTTGGTGTCTGTTCAATACATACAATCAACAGCCACTTAATTCACTTGCCATATGTATTCCACGATGACCACGCGAATGAATTTACACATGCAGCTACATACGTCCAAACATATTCATCTACACGCAATCACACATACAAATGTACATACACACATGCATATGTACGTTTGTGTAAAATACTCTTGGTACCAGTTAGCTGCATTTGGCTTTTGGGCCGAGCGTATTCACTTGTGCGGATTTTCATCTTTTCATCAGGTATAGTGCAGGCTTACTAATAATTGCATTCTGCGCGTTGCGTATGTAAACACCTTACTTACACATATGCTCGTTTATACTTACATATATACATGCAAAAATTCATATGAATATTTACATACATATGTACATATCCTTCTCTGATAGTGTATGTGCGCGCTGCATGCATTTCGTTCGAGTGCATACTCCCACTGCATTGTGGTTGAGCGAAGTTAATAGACATATTGGCAATATACACATCCGACAACTGGCCAATACATTCTATAATGTGCGTAAGGGTTCGCAAGGGCGACCCTTTAGGAATGTCCCGAAGTAATTTTTAAAATGAAAATTAATTAATTTTATTAATTACATACTAAATATTTGACGCACCAAAAATACGAATGTCATACACATAACATGCAGCATATGGTAGCTTTGGAAAGTTTTTCCATTCGCGCATACCTCCTTAAGATAATAGCGAACTATTTTGAAGATAGAATCCTGCAATAGCTAGTAAAGGTCATAGAGAAACAAAAATTATCGGAGGAGTTCTGCAAGGCTCAGTACTGGGTGCCCTCCTTTGGAACGTAATGTACGACGGGGTGCTGCGATTGCGAGTCCCAAAGGAGGCTACGATGGTGGAGTTTGCCGAAGAATATCGCCGTTGTTGTGGTAGCTAAACACTTGCACCAAATAATTTCCGAGTGGCAGGACTCAATGGGACTTAAATTAGCAGAACATAAAACAGAGGAGGTCCTAGTAACTGGAAGAAAAA
>NW_023458557.1:86066012-86067626 GCF_013731165.1 Rhagoletis pomonella
TTTTTCTTCCAGTTACTAGGACCTCCTCTGTTTTATGTTCTGCTAATGTAAGTCCCATTGAGTCCTGCCACTCGGAAATTATTTGGTGCAAGTGTTTAGCTACCACAACAACAGCGATATTCGTCGGCAAACTCCACCCTCGTAGCCTCCTTTGGGACTCGCAATCGCAGCACCCCGTCGTACATTACGTTCCAAAGGAGGGCAGCCAGTACTGAGCCTTGCAGAACTCCTCCGATAATTTTTGTTTCTCTATGACCTTTACTAGCTATTGCAGGATTCTATCTTCAAAATCGTTCGCTATTATCTTGAGAAGGTATGCGCGAATGGAAAAACTTTCCAAAGCTACCATATGCTGCATGTTATGTGTATGACATTCGTATTTTTGGTGCGTCAAATATTTAGTATGTAATTAATAAAATTAATTAATTTTCATTTTAAAAATTACTGCGGGACATTCCTAAAGGGTCGCCCTTGCGAACCCTTACGCACATTATAGAATGTATTGGCCAGTTGTCGGATGTGTATATTGCCAATATGTCTATTAAGTTCGCTCAACCACAATGCAGTGGGAGTATGCACTCGAACGAAATGCATGCAGCGCGCACATACACTATCAGAGAAGGATATGTACATATGTATGTAAATATTCATATGAATTTTTGCATGTATGTATGTAAGTATAAACGAGCATATGTGTAAGTAAGGTGTTTACATACGCAACGCGCAGAATGCAATTATTAGTAAGCCTGCACTATACCTGATGAAAAAGTGAAAATCCGCACAAGTGAATACGCTCGGCCCAAAAGCCAAATGCAGCTAACGGGTACCAAGAGTATTTTACACAAACGTACATATGCATGTGTGTATGTACATTTGTATGTGTGTATGTACATTTGTATGTGTGATTGCGTATAGATGAATATGTTTGGACGTATGTAGCTGCATGTGTAAATTCATTTGCGTGGGCATCGTGGAATACATATGGCAAGTGAATTAAGTGGCTGTTGATTGTATGTATTGAACAGAAACCAAAAACTATGTATATACAGTATATAGCAGTAAAATTTATAGACAGTCTGACAAAGCGCTAGTTCCGCCCTACAAGGTTCAGAACTATCTCTGAACTAGTGCAGAACAGCTGCAGCCCTCTCTGCGGTTTCTCACATTTAGCATGTGAAAGCTGAGCAGTAAATGCACAAATTCTCACTTCTCTCGGTGATCGCGAGTTCAAATCGCGACGGAGGCCACGGTTGCCATTTTGGCCGAAATTGTATCATTTTTGGTACATTTTTCCAGTTTGGTACACTGGTACACAATTAGCAGATGTGGTAAATTTTTGAAATCTGGTAAAATTAGACGTGACGTGCAATAATGTCAATGGAATTAATGTCACTGACATTAATACACAATTGAAAAGTGAAATAATGTCAATTGTCATTAAGTCACTTTGCAATTGATTCACTCTCTAAAAGTGAAGTATGTAATGTTATAAAACTAAATTTTGTTATTTAGACTCCACAAATTCAGAAATTCACAAAATGAAAGTGTGTTAATTCCATTACATTTAAAAAGCATAAACAAATTTTTATGAAATATGTAAAAAGCGAGTACTAC
>NW_023458557.1:86067726-86068907 GCF_013731165.1 Rhagoletis pomonella
ATGAAATCAGTCGTTAGATATTCGAAATTGCAGCTTCGTCGTGACCGCTGTTTCTTGAATAAAAATAGTTATGAGGAGGAGTCCATTATGGAAGCGACTCTAGAGCCGCAGTTGAGCACGTTTTCATTGATCTAGTAATGGAGAGACATACCTATTGTTTCTGCTTGTTGAGACGTTGTATGCTAGTTTTTTTTTTCAGAGTATTCTACCAACATACTGCTGATGGTAAAGACACAATTGGACGTAGGATAATTGATAAAGCCACTATATCCTTCCCAAAAGACCTCCGCAGGTTCACATAGCCCGTGAGGCTTATACATAATTTTTATAACGGGTGATTTTTTTGAGGTTAGGATTTTCATGCATTAGTATTTGACAGATCACGTGGGATTTCAGACATGGTGTCAAAGAGAAAGATGCTCAGTATGCTTTGACATTTCATCATGAATAGACTTACTAACGAGCAACGCTTGCAAATCATTGAATTTTATTACCAAAATCAGTGTTCGGTTCGAAATGTGTTGAATGTGTGAAAAGTTGGCAGAAAATCCGCTTTTTTATCGACAAATTTTGTTCAGCGATGAGGCTCATTTCTGGTTGAATGGCTTCGTAAATAAGCAAAATCATGCGATTTGACGCCTTTAGACTATTTTTTGTGGGGCTACGTCAAGTCTAAAGTCTACAGAAATAAGCCAGCAACTATTCCAGCTTTGGAAGACAACATTTCCGAAGAAATTCGGGCTATTCCGGCCGAAATGCTCGAAAAAAGTTGCCCAAAATTGGACTTTCCGAATGGACCACCTAAGACGCAGCCGCGGTCAACATTTAAATGAAATTATCTTTAAAAAGTAAATGTCATGGACCAATCTAACGTTTCAAATAAAGAACCGATGAGATTTTGCAAATTTTATGCGTTTTTTTTTTAAAAAAAAAGGTATCAAGCTCTTAAAAAATCACCCGTTATAAATGAGAGGTCCAATTAAGTCTATCATATGGCGTAATCGCTAGATATTTGACCGCATTGGAGTATTCCAGCACTGTCCCTCCGAGAGTGACCGAACTAGAGTTGGGTTTATACCTTAGTGCTAACGATACAAGAACAGGCATTTAAGGGTGTTTATGTGCACTTGCATCATCCGGGACTGAACTATCGAATTTTTCCGCAACTATAATTTACAGGC
>NW_023458557.1:86069007-86075781 GCF_013731165.1 Rhagoletis pomonella
ACTAATGCATGAAAATCCTAACCTCAAAAAAATCACCCGTTACATATCGTCGCCTGAAATGCAAAAATACGTAACAAACATCATCGTTGAAATGCAAAATGTCATAACTAATAAAAAATTCAAAATTCACTTTTTGATTTATATGATGGATTCGAATTACAACTCCCCTCATCATTTTATGAAAAAAAAAAATTAAATATTAGTCACGACTTTTTCCATTTAATTTACGATATTGTTACCTCTTTTTGCATTTCAGCTGACGATATGTATGTATCTAACATTTCATACTTTAAGAACCTTTAGTTAGGGAAATCCGTAACATTGTCTAATATTTACTGCGCTGAAAAAAAAACCATTATATTCTATTTTTTGCTTAGTATACCAGACTGAAGTTCATTTATTTTTGTAGAAGATTAACCACTTTGTGTGAAAAAGGCCTACATTCTATTTGCTAGCAATTCAATACCTGCTACTGTTTTTGCGAGTGTACATACATCCATGCGAAACAGGCAGAAATTAAGTTTTTCGTTTATCGTAGAGTTTTTTACACGTACCTTAACACTTGTGCATCTAAGGTCTGTACATCGCTGCATTTATGAACTTGTACCCTAATGCCTAGAAAATTAATACATTGCTGCACTCTGCCTTATTATGGAAACGTATATGTATCTCCCGCTTATTATGTTGAGTTCCATCGAGTTATATTACACTGCGAGACAAATGGTAGGGGTCAGTGTTCGGGAAGGGTTCAAACTACCGGGGAAAGTTATATCGGTAAAAAATAAGTTATACGTGTCCCGGCGTTTCGCTGGGTCACGTCTAGGAATCGAGATATATATGTAACTATCATATAGGTGAAATTGTCACCTTTGGTGGTCTTTTTTTGACATAACTCGAGAACCACTAGTCCGATTTTGCTCAAACAAATTTAAAAAAATTAAAAATTACAATTCCTTTAATCTGTTCATAAAACGTTTTTCTATATAATCAACAGTTTTAAAAAAATTTAATACTTTAGGAAAAAAATATTTTTTTCTTCATACATTTATTTTTACCGACAAAACTGTTGATTATATAGAAAAACCTTATATGAACAGATTAAAGGAATTGTAATTTTTAATTTTTTAAATTTGCTTGAGCAAAATCGGACTAGTGGCTCTCGAGTTATGTCAAAAAAAGACCACCAAAGGTGACAATTTCCCCTATATGATTTTTATATATATATCTCGATTCCTAGACGTGACCCAGCGAAACGCCGGGACACGTATAACTTGTTTTTGACCGATATAACATTTCCCGTTGGTTTCATCCCATCCCGATTTTGACTGTCGCATAGTATTATCAATTGGTGGCAAACGTAGATCAGCAGAGTTAATACAGCTTCTCATAACAACACGCTTAACAATATTTTTTGAATTCAATTGTAAACTAAATTTATTTTCATAGGGTCCAATTATTTGCTTAAAATAAAGCTCGAATGTTTTTCACGGTTACCAATCCAACACAACACTTTAAAAAATCTTTTTTATTTAATTTTAGACCAAATTGGTTAGAACTTCGGCGTTTGGAGACGTTATTGCCGCTTGTAGATGGAACGCTTTCATCAAAGTTATGTTTGTGTATAGTTCCGTAATATCTTTTAATGTTTCCTAATATGTAGCCTTTAAGTTGTTTTTCGCACAAAAGGCACTTCGAAAAATTTGTGTCTTTATTATATGTAACAAGTTTTGTCTTGTCAATATTCGATACTTTGCCCATTTTTATATCAAAAAAGCGAGTGACCTGCCTTCGTTCATATCAAAATATACTAAATTCAAATATTTGTTTACCCACGCTCTACCAACGAACGATTGCGAACGATTAAAAATACGATCTTCTCATATTAGCTCGTTTTGCGATTGTATTTTACCGCGATAAATACTTGAGCAAACGATTGTTAGCGAGAGCATTGCCTATGTTTTCGTTGGCGAGAGAGTGCGCGCTATGATTTTCTGCACCAGCGCTCTTGCCACGGACGATCGCTTTCGTACGGTCGTTCGTTTGCAATGTGTATACATAAACTCTTTGCATACGATCTCTTACGAACGAAAACGCAGGCAATGTTTTCTCGAACGCTCGTTTGCTCAAGTATTTATCGCTGTAAAATACAATCGCAAAATAAGCTAATATGAGAAGATCGTATTTTTGAGCGTTCGCGAGCGAATTTTTCCGTACCCTGGTTTTTACTCTCTAGAAAAGAATTTATGCAGCCTCACAAACGCGGCTTGCATTTTCTTGATACGCGGTTTTGTACTTTAATCGACGTTATGAATGTATGTATATGATAAAAAATTTTGCCTTTAACGTTACAGTCGCACGTATGTATATTTCTGTTTATATACACATTTTATATATACCCTGTAAAAAATGGGACTAATCCGGGATGACTCCGGGAGCAAGCGCAAAGGAGCATGCGACTAATACCACTTTTGATCTCTTTATATGGAATGAACTGATCGCTTTTGTTCGAGCATGTCCTATGAAGAGACTAATTGTTCACCTTTATACCCGAAAGGGTACAAAAAGCGACTAGTCACTTTTAAAAAAATAAAAATAAAAATTTACGCCAGCTGAGATTCGAACCGGGTTGCTCAGTTTTGTTAGACGAATACTCTCTCTGTGTGCCAACGCCGCACATGAAATTTCATTGACTAAGTGCGTTCATATCATTAAATCGTTAATAATACCCGTTAGAGATGAGTTGGGGACTAATTCGAGCCCTAACCGCCAAAATAACGTAAGCCACATTTTTTTCAAAATTTTCTTTTTGATGCAGAAATGCATCTAGATGCTCTAGGAATATTTCTACATCAAAAAGAAAATTTTGAAAAAAATGTCGCTTACGTTATTTTGGCGGTTAGGGCTCGAATTGATCACCACTTATACCCATAAGGGATGAGTCGAGACTAATTGACCTCCATTAGTACCCGTATGAGACTAGTTGCGACTAATTAATGCCCAATTGTACCCGATTGAGAGTAATCTCGGAATACTCTCTTTAGAGATTAGTCGCAAAATTTTTTGCAGGGTACATACACTTGTTTCTAGCTTTTGTTGTTTTAAAGATAAATGTGGTTTTAGGTGATCTTTAACGTTACATTTTTTTAGGTCAGTTATATATAACGTCACACGTAAGGAAAACTTGGCGAATCCTGCAAAGTTAGAAATTAAACTAAAGTATTTTAATAAAGGTCAAGGTTCAGAGAAACTATAAAAAATATCAACTTTTTTATAAAACACGTTTATAACAAATCTATAAACCGAAATATGCAGTCTTTAACGTTACGTACCATACTTGCCTATATTCCCCATTTTATCGCTTGCGAGGCACATGAGAAATTAATTAGTTGATGGGCGAGTCAAATAAACATTTTTTCTACACTCGTTCCCGAAATCTTGACCATATATACGTGCGTACATACAGTACAATATTATTGATACAGTGCCCGGTGTGAAATTTAAATACCACTTTATAGAGTGACGAATTTAATATAAATAAAGGACTGCATTTATTTAACAAAATTCATATCTTTAACAAAAATATTAAAAACTAGAAAATACTGCTATATTTAAGAGCACACTGCATTTGGTGCAGTTTAAGTTATTCTTAAAGAATTAAGAAAAACAGAATCATGATTCCAATTAAGTATTTTGTGGGATAGACTTTTTTCCTCGAGAAGAAAAAATTTAATTGAATAGCTTTTGTGTGCTTTCTGGAGTGATTTTCTGCCATTCCGCCAGTAGCACCCTCTCTAACTTTTTAGCTTCGAATTTTTTTTTTTTTTTTTGTCTAACTAATATAGCCCAAACATTTTCAACCACATTCATACCCGGCGTCTGGGTGGGAAGTATCATCAAATGAAGAAAGTTTCATATGAGCCAGGAACGTACAATTGATTCCTTACACTGAGAAAAAAAAATCAACCAAAAACTGGTTAATATTACCAAATTCACACTTCAAAACAAATCAACGTAATTTTTGGTTAATATTAACAATGCCTTGGTTGATATTTTCAACAATGATTTGGTAATATTAACCGCAATTTTGTTTACATTAACCACACTATTGGTTGGCGATTTTTTCGTTTGAACACGTTTATGTTCTGCATTTCCCAAATGTGTTTTCATAATTCGGGGATACAAAACAAAAATCTGTATAATCATTTAAATACATTGCCTCTGACGGGATTAGCAAATAACAGGAAGCATCTCTACAGACTCAGCTACAGCCGCTTTATAAATTCTTGTCTTTAAATGTTCAACTTGAACCGATTTCCTCGTTGTTTAATTTGGTTCTGTACTTCACAGATGCTCTTTCGTGTCAAGTGAAGCCACGTCCTTCTTCACCTGGTATTTCCTTGGCAAAGGAGGCCTTCCCTTCATCTGTTGCCACCATCGTCACCCGCGTTGAATAAACTCAGACCTGGAGCATTTCTGTTAATTCGTATGACATGGCCAAGCCAGCGGAGCCGCTGAATTTTAATTCCCTGCACTATGTCTAATCGTTGTAAATCTATGCCTAATCGTTGTACAGCTCATCGTTAAATCGTCTGCGGTATTCGCCATCGCTAACGCGCATTATGCGTAACTTATAGAGTGTGATCTTTGTACGGTGAGAGAGGACTTTACTTCTCAATTGCCTACTCATCCCAAAGTAGCACTTGTTGGCAAGAGTGATTCCCCGTTGGATTTCAAGGCTGACATTATTACTGGTGTTAATGCTGGTTCCCAAATAAACGAAGTCGTCTACTTTTTCAAACTTGTAACTGTCAACAGTTACGTGTGTTCCAAGACGCTCATGCTCGGGCTATTTGTGTGATGGCTGACGATACTACGTTTTGTCCTCGTTCCCCACCAGGCCCATTCGCTTGTTTCTCTATCTAACCTCGAGAAGGCAGAATAGACGTAGCCCTCGTGGGAGTCTCTCTCCCACCACAAATCCAATACCAAATTGACGACCCTTTACATGGCAGGAAAGGCTCTACGTTTTTTGGCTTGCCCCGGCTATCCAATTTTTTTAATGGCGATAATGTCAACCCTTGTCTTCATGAGGACATCCGTTCAACCCGCCGGGTATAGGCACCTTTCGCATTAAGTGTGCGGATATTCTAGATGAATGCCCTGAAATCTACACGATTTCCGTGGTCGCCATCAAATTAAGGGGGTTCCAACCGTGGCTGTAATTTAAAAAATATAAAACAATTTTTTTCCAAAATATTGCCTTTGACTACATACGTATGTACATGCAATATGTTCATCTAGCGAAGAACCCCGTACCTTAAGGCTCTAAAAGACAAGAATTTGGCTGCCGAAACCCTCGCGGGTACTGAATTTAATAACAGATACACATATGTAGACGTAAGTGGGCGGTGCCACCCCCATTTTCCAAAAATTTCACTAAATATCATTTTTAAAATATTTACTAATTTATAGCAGTTTCCGTATATTTCTATAAATTATCGTTATATAGGAGGTGTGCGTGGTTCTCGTCTGATTTCAAAAATTTTTAACTGTTTTCTTAGTGAGGTCCTCAGCAATGTTCACACCAAGTCTGGTTTCATCATAAGTGGGCAGTGCCACGCCCACTTAAAAAAAAAATCATAACTGCCTTATTTTATGCCAAAATTCTACTTCGCGTGCACACTTTTAACAATTTGGATCCTAGTATTTGCGGAAATATCGTAGTTTAAGCATATTTCGAAAATGCCGTTCTTTAGGAGGTGCGCGTGATTGTTGTCCGATTTTGCCCATTTTCAATTCCAACCTCCCAAATTTCGTTACAAGAAACCGTTATACGAACAAGATTATGTGAACTCACTTATAGTACACACTCGAACTTACCTAGCCATTGATCAGATTTAAACTTTGAGTAACCAATTCCTATCGTTGCCTCAAATTAACTTTCGATTGCTTAAGAAAGTAGAAATTCTTTTAAAAATTTCATAATATTCTCCGAAGTTTTATAATTTTACTTGCAATTATAATTTTTAATACCAATCACACGCAAGTTTTTAGCAAAACATTTAAGCGCCCATTTTGTTTCTTGAAGAGTTTTTAGTGCTCTCTAAAGACGTGCATATATACCCTTGCATACAGTCATACATATGTATATCAATATATAGTACAAACATACATATATGTATATATTTCTTTGCAGATATACATATATTTTTTCATCCATGACCGCTTGCGAGAGCTGTGGTACACGCCCCAAACACTAGTCATTGAAGCTCAAATAAGTATGTAAGTGTCAATGCTTGTGCACCTTTCTTTAAAAATTGCCAACGCCCGCATTGAATTGGCCAAAGTATTTAATCAATGAAATTAAGCACATCACCGCTAGGATCCCACAGTGGCAGCAGCACAAGCACATTGGCATCGTCGAAAGCTTTGCCTGATCGTTCTGACATTCACTTTGATTAGGGTCTCCCCTACGCCAACACCCGTATGCTCGTACCAGCCAAGGGCTGCCTTGTCAATTGACTTTTGTGTTTTCACTATCGCTGACAGCAGGCGAGCAGCGGTTGGCAGGAGGTGATGGCGTTAACGCTATTCCATTGCGAACCCTCAATTCCGAGTCTTTCGTGTGGTTTTGGTTGAAGCGCTTGACTGCTGTTCCTGCTGAAATTGTTGCTGTCAAATTCGGTGCTTTTGCTATTCCTCTTCTATTTTTCATGTTTAATAGCGCCATTGTTGTTAGGTTTATGTATTCATTAAAGCTAGAGTTGTTGTGAC
>NW_023458557.1:86075881-86080271 GCF_013731165.1 Rhagoletis pomonella
GTCACAACAACTCTAGCTTTAATGAATACATAAACCTAACAACAATGACGCTATTAAACATGAAAAATAGAAGAGGAATAGCAACAGCACCGAATTTGACAGCAACAATTTCAGTAGGAACAGCAGTCAAGCGCTTCAACCAAAACCACACGAAAGACTCGGAATTGAGGGTTGGCAATGGAATAGCGTTAACGCCATCACCTCCTGCCAACCGCTGCTCGCCTGCTGTCAGCGATAGTGAAAACACAAGAGTCAATTGACAAGGCAGCCCTTGGCTGGTACGAGCATACGGGTGTTGGCGTAGGGGAGACCCTAATCAAAGTGAATGTCAGAACGATCAGGCAAAGCTTTCGACGATGCCAATGTGCTTGTGCTGCTGCCACTGTGGGATCCTAGCGGTGATGTGCTTAATTTCATTGATTAAATACTTTGGCCAATTCAATGCGGGCATTGGCAATTTTTAAAGAAAGGTGCACAAGCATTGACACTTACATACTTATTTGAGCTTCAATGACTAGTGTTTGGGGCGTGTACCACAGCTCCCGCAAGCGGTCATGGATGAAAAAATACATGTATATCTGCAAAGAAATATATGTATGTTTGTACTATATATTGACATGTATGACTGTATGCATGGGTATATATGCACGTCTTTAGAGAGCAGTAAAAACTCTTCAAGAAACAAAACGGGCGATTAAATGTTTTGCTAGAAACTTGCGTGTGTTCAGTATTAAAAATTATAATTGCAAGTAAAATTATAAAATTTCGGAGAATATTATGAACTTTTTAAAAGAATTTCTACTTCACTAAGAAAACCGTTAAAAATTTTTGAAATCATACGAGAACCACGCACACCTCCTATATAACGATAATTTATAGAAATATACGGAAACTGCTATAAATTAGTAAATATTTAAAAAATTATATTTAGTGAAATTTTAGGAAAATGGGGGTGGCACGGCCCACTTACGTATGTGTATATTTATGTGTATCTGTTATTAAATTCAGTAACCCGCAAGGGTTTCGGCAGCCAAATTCTTGTCTTTTAGAGCCTTAAGGCACGGGGTTCTTCGCTCGATGAACATATTGCATGTACATACGTATGTATGTAGTCAAAGGCAATATTTTGGAAAAAAATTATTTTATATTTTTTAAATTACAGCCTTGGTTGAAACCCCCTTATTTTGATGGCGACCACGGAAAACGTGTAGATGACTACGATTTCGGGGCATTCATCTAGAATATCCGCACACTTAATGCGAAAGGTGCCTATACCCGGCGGGTTGAACGGATGTCCTCATGAAGACAAGAGTTGACATTATCGCCATTAAAAAAATTGGATAGCCGGGGCAAGCCAAAAAACGTAGAGTCTTTCCTGCCATGTAAAGGGTCGTCAATTTGGTGTTGGATTTGTGGTGGGAGAGAGACTCCCACGAGGGCTACGTCTGTTCTGCCTTCTCGAGATTAGATAGAGAAACAAGCGACTGGGCCTGTTGGGGAACGAGGACAAAACGTAGTATCGTCAGCCATCACACAAATAGCCCGAGCATGAGCGTCTTGGAACACACGTAACTGTTGACAGTTACAAGGTTGAAAACGTAGACGACTTCGTTTATTTGGGAACCAGCATTAACACCAGTAATAATGTCAGCCTTGAAATCCTACGGGGAATCACTCTTGCCAACAAGTGCTACTTTGGGATGAGTAGGCAATTGAGAAGTAAAGTCCTCTCTCGTCGTACAAAGATCACACTCTATAAGTTACGCATAATGCGCGTTAGCGATGGCGAATACCGCAGACGATTTAACGATGAGCTGTACAACGATTAGGCATAGATTTACAACGATAAGACATAGTGCAGGGAATTAAAATTCAGCGGCTCCGCTGGCTTGGCCATGTCATACGAATTAACAGAAATGCTCCAGGTCTGAGTTTATTCAACGCGGGTGACGATGGTGGCAACAAATGAAGGGAAGGCCTCCTTTGCCAAGGAAATACCAGGTGAAGAAGGACGTGGCTTCACTTGACACGAAAGAGCATCTGTGAAGTACAGAACCAAATTAAACAACGAGGAAATTGGTTCAAGTTGAACATTTAAAGACAAGAATTTATAAAGCGGCTGTAGCTGAGTCTGTAGAGATGCCTCCTGTTATTTGCTAATCCCGTCAGAGGCAACGTATTTAAATGATTATACAGATTTTTGTTTTGTATCCCCGAATTATGAAAACACATTTGGGAAATGCAGAACATAAACGTGTTCAAACGAAAAAATCGCCAACCAATAGTGTGGTTAATGTAAACAAAATTGCGGTTAATATTACCAAATCATTGTTGAAAATATCAACCAAGGCATTGTTAATATTAACCAAAAATTACGTTGTTTTCTTTTCAAGTGTGAATTTGGTAATATTAACCAGTTTTTGGTGGATTTTTTTTTTCTCAGTGTAAGGAATCAATTGTACGTTCCTGGCTCATATGAAACTTTCTTCATTTGATGATACTTCCCACCCAGACGCCGGGTATGAATGTGGTTGAAAATTTTTGGGCTATATTAGTTAGACAAACAAAAAAAAAAATTCGAAGCTAAAAAGTTGCAGAGGGTGCTACTGGCGGAATGGCAGAAAATCACTCCAGAAAGCACACAAAAGCTAATCAATTCAATACTTAATTGGTATCAGGACTCTGTTTTTCTTAATTCTCTAAGAACAATTTAAACTGACTTCAAAAAAATGTAACGTTAAAGATCACCTAAAACCACATTTATCTTTAAAACAACAAGAGCTAGGAAACAAGTGTCTGTATATAAACAGAAATATATGTGCGACTGTAACGTTAAAGGAAAAATACATTCATAACGTCGATTAAAGTACAAAACCGCGTATCAAGAAAATGCAAATCGCGTTTGTGAGGCTGCATAAACTCTTTTCTAGAGAGTAAAAATACTCATATTTCAAAATGGTTCTCTTTTTTATAAAGCAATCGCATTTCTGGCTAGTATATTTCAAGTCGAATGGCACGCAATTGAATTTTTAAGAAAAAATAGAAAATACCAACCTGCAAAGTGTTAAAGGATATTCATCATTTGATATTATACTAGTCGATGTTCAAAAGAGAGAATGTCGAAATCATTCTACCTGGTTGAATATGCCATGGTTACAAGGTTAAATGAAGTTGTGTTGATTTTTGCTTTTTTCCACACTCATGCACTTTTTATTTATTTTTTTTTCGCATTTGCTTTGTAGGTAAAATTAATTTTTTATTGTTCTTATTTAAATATGCAACCCATGAAAATAAACCATAATTAAGTGGTGGGTGTGGTTTTGCATTGCAAATAAATTAGATTAATATGTTGAGTGCCTGTCCCATTTGACAGCGGCTAATCCGTTTTAGGTTTTCATAAATTTGTAGCGGAGAAATGCTTAGCGAAAGCGTAAATTTCAAAATATTTTTTCTATGCAAAGTGCCGTGGGCGTGCTTTGCGCATTTCAACTGTGAATGGAAATGTTAATACCCTTTTTTGCAGCACTACGTTTTAGCGAATTAACGCACAAGTTTAATATGGCGTAAATTATTTGATTTTCAAGGCTAACAAGCCAGCCGCAACGAATTTAAGGATTAGCAAAAATAATTTTCACAAATTATGCTGCCACACACATTTGCACTCTCAAATGAAAAGCGCTTTGCTGTGGAAATAGTGGATAGGGAAAAGTAGTAAATGCGTTGCTTCCAATTTTGCGCTGGAGTCATTTACATATTTAATATTGTTTTGTACAATTTATGGTAAGTTGAGTTCCAAATCGTTTTTTTTTTTGTTAATTTGTGGTTATTGTAATAAAATGAATAAATGAGAAAATATTTTGTGCATAAAGCAGCGATACTGTTTGAGAATGAAGAATGGGCATCGAAGCAAAAAAGAAAAAAAAGCTCAAGAGAATTGAAAGCAATGCATTGTGAAGCGTAGGAATGGCATTGCGTAAATCCTATTCGCTTCACTTCTTTTCTTTACTACTTTTGATTATTTCGCTTTCGCATTCAAATTTGCCAAGCTATCATCTTTTACGCATAAACAAACGCAAAATGTTGGAATAGTATTTTTCTATGCGTTTTTCCTTTGCCATACAAAGCCGCTTGCAGACAAGGAAAAAGTTTGAATGCAAGGCGTAAAACAGCTGCGCGTGCGGTCAGTGGCCGACCACGAAATTCTCTTCCTGCTCATACTTTGCGAGCAATACACCCCTGCACGCCTGTCACCGCAGTCTCGCCGCTGACTTCGTTTATTTTGCGTTTAATTATTCAAATTGATTTCTTTTTTTGCACTTCCTGTGCGCTCATTCTTTTATTCTGCTCTTTTTCATTTCTATAGAATGTCAGTTTTCTTGCCTTTGGTTTT
>NW_023458557.1:86080371-86083722 GCF_013731165.1 Rhagoletis pomonella
GTTAGTTTTACTGCACGCTGTATTGTGCCTCCGGGATATTTAAAATAGCTTTCGGACGGTATCGTGCGTTGACTGTGAAATCTGAATCTTTTTTTTACTAGTCAATAGCTCATCTTTGTTCGTACATTTGTATACAGATATTGGGATAAACATAAAAGTAAAAAGAACAAAATAAATATAAAGAAAAATATGAGGAAGAGGATACCGATAAAAGTAAAGATGAAGATAGAGGAAGAAAGATTAAAATAAAAGTAGTTATAGAGAAATATATACAGAGACTCAATCTTGGGACTGTTTCGGGATTTTAGAGATTTTCGGAATTTTCGTGACTTATCGATATAATAATCGACATTTTATCGGTTTGGTTATGGATATTTTTTATCAATTCTGTTATCGAAATTTTTATCGATATTGTTACTGATTTTGCCATCAATATTTTCGGAACTTATCGATATAATAAACGATATTTTTATCGATATTTTAATCGATTTTGTTAATAATAGTCTTAATAGATTTAATAGACTTTGTAATCGATTTGGTTATCGATATTTTCATCGATTTTGTTATCGATATTATTATCGATTTGGTTATCGATATTTTTATCGATTTTGTCATCGATATTATTATCGCTTTTGTTATCGATATTACTATCGCTTTTGTTATCGATATTATTATCGATTTTGTTATCGATATTTTTTCTTAGTGTGTGCTTTCGTTTCTGACTTGGATGTGCTCTTAGCCATACCACGTAATCCACGTCTAAATTTAGCGGCTGTGTCTCTGATACAGCCTTCCTTTGTTTAGCTGTTTACGGTTTACGACATAAAACTTTACGACAGAATACAATAACTTGTGAACTCCCTAATTGTCCCTAAAATAACAACCCAATACTGCCACTACTGCATTATAATTCCACTATTTTCAGCTGCCAACTCATCTGCTTTACCGGCAGTGTATATATTCGCCTTGAGAGTACTTCTATTTTTCTTTGATTACACGTTTTACCGTAGCCTAAGCGGCAAAAAGGTATTTAGGAAAGGGGGGCTTATAGTTTTAAATAGCTGATAGAAATGTATAGAAAATTCATATTTCTATAAAACCTCCCTCCTTTTCAATGTACTTCTTAGATATATCATAAATGGCTTTTAGGGCCTAGTGAAAAAACATTCGCCATCTTTATCTTTGAAATACTCGTCTACAGCCGCTGAGAATGGTTGATTTCTTGTAATTCAGTCTCAGCCAGACCATGCTTTGGAAACCGCGCACAGATGCATTGTCTTGCAAAAGCTAGACTTCTTTGGCCAGTTTGCCTATAGCATAATAGTCCATTGTAGATGTTTTAAGATCAAAGTAGACGAACAAGAATACCTTCACCAGCCCAAAAAATTAGTAACGGCAGTGCTTTAATTGTTTTGATTGAATTAGCAAACCAAAGATGGATACAGGAACCACCCTGTTTCGTTACTAAGCCAATCTGGCCAAGTACCAATTGATCGCCGCATTATCAGCGCAATGTTTGGTATCATTACAAGACACTTGAGAGGGCATGGTAAGCGAATAAGATATTCCGCTAACATATTTGTCATGGCCATCTCTGCCACTGTCCTGTTCAGGCTATGTGACGATTTATTAATTTTTATTAATGAGTGCTTCTTCTAGGACAATTTTCCGCCAATCCCCCCTAAGAATTTCGCACGCCAGATTGGCCCGAAGGTTTTGCACGAATCGTCGATCCAGCCCTGTTAAACATTACCTATGTAGTCAACTATAGGAGAGTTTTTTGTTGATTTTGTTATAGTTTTGTTTTTGTTCACTTCCAAACCCCGAATGTTAAAAAAAAAACCAAATATATGTTGAGTTTTGTACTCAGCAACCAATTTTAGAGGGGGATCGAATATTTTCGATTTTATATTTCTTAAGTCTCATTTTAATTTGTAGGTACTATAATACGTATCTTTGATACAAAATCAGATGATTTAACATTGTAAGATTTTTTTTTTCCGCGATCAAAGTGAAATTTTAACTACATTTTAACACACATGTCTTAGCCCTCAAGGCATAATAATTATGTATATTTTTAATTTCCTCTTACATATTTAATTCACAGAAGCCCAACTGTTGCCGGAGGAATTTTCATGATCACTCGTGATTGGTTTTTTAAATTGAATGGTTTCAATCACTTGCTGGAGGTAATAACTGGTTTTGTTTACAGAATTTCAAGCTAACAGTATCTGGCCCAATTTCTGTTCTGTTAATTTTTTTTTTTACATACCCATACATACTTTTATATTTACAAATTTTTTGACTGTCGCAAAGCTGTTTGAGCCCCATAAATTAAAATATTCTTAAACAAGTATAAGTTTTAATGCACATATTCGTTTAAAGTCACACGCATTAGAGGCAAAATCATACAATGAACGAACTCGTAGGCTCAATACAAAATCGATTTTATTTCTCTGTTAGCTTATTTCCACGCTGCCTACGTAACATTCAATGTAACATATTTATACTTACTTATAGGTATGCACACATATGGGCATTTTCACAAAAAGGTCAACCAAGAGTGCAAAACTCAAACTGTTCCTAAAAACTTTTTGTTGATGAATAATAAATCTCAAATGTGTATATTTTATAAATATAAAAGAATTTTCATTTTCTTTTAATTTTGAGCCGAAATATACAACGAATATACAAAATTTACAAAAATCTAACTCTTTTGAACAAATACACCAACTTTTTTCCTTGTTATATTCCCTTATTCAAAGTAATACTATGATGTTTTTATAATTTAAAAATCTTCTACTGATAGTAACATAATGTTTAACAAGCAGACAGACTTAGTGGAGATCGAATAACGGTGATTTTTTTTTGATTACTTCTGCTTATATTCGTATGTCGCGTCCGCTACCGAAAAACAGCATTTATTGTTCTCATTAGTGCACAATGTGTTGAAGTGTAAATTGCTTTCAGACTTTAAGCAAATAAATTATTTCACTTAAGAAAAGTAGCCATTGACTCTCGGCAAACTCGATTAATAAAATTTATTGGTGTTTGAAATTCGTCGTGTCCGTTACCGCAAACCTTAAATATTAAATAAAGTCGTAGAAATTGCACAAGAGTAAAATTTTATAGATGGCAAAAACGGAAAAAGAAACAAGAAAAGTAATAACAATGAAATATAGAGAGAAAATGAAAGAAAACGTCGAGAAATGGCAGGAATACAAGAAGAAAGAAGCTAAACGAAAGCAAGAGTACCGAAAAAGATTATCGCAAAAAATGAAAAGTGATAGCAATTTATTAGAAAAGAAGAAAGAAAAGGACCGTGTTAGGCAACAAGTTTTGCGAAAAAAA
>NW_023458557.1:86083822-86104193 GCF_013731165.1 Rhagoletis pomonella
TTAAAAAAAAAGTTATCAAGCTCTTAAAAAATCACCCGTTACATACAGGCAATTTTTTCACACAAATTGGTTATTCTACAAACATACAAACTTCCATACATACACAAATAATTTACCCTCCAGACGAACCCTCGCGATCGTTCCAAAATTCAATCTTCGCAATACGAGTAACTGATTGAGTCTCACAAAAAACGCTCGCAACCAACGAACGATGGCGAAAGATCGAACGACCGACGCTTGCAGCGAAATCTTGTCTCTCGTAATTTTAACGAACACTGATATTGCTCGTAAGAGATCGTAAATGCTTCTGCTCGCAGCGCTACGTTATCAATCGCGAAAAATTGCAAGCACTAAATTTTTGGCCGCGATTGATTGCGAAAAAGATCGTATTTTGATCGTTCTCCGCACCCTGGTAAAAACACTCATATTTCAAAATGGTGCTCTTTTTTAGAAAGCAATCCATTGAATTTTTAAGAAAAAAATAGGAAATACCAACTTGCAAAGTGTAAAAGGATATTCATCATTTGATATTATACTAGTCGATGTTCAAAAGAGAGAATGTCGAAATCATTCTACCTTGTTGAATATGCCGTGGTTACAGGGTTAAATGAAGTTGTGTTGTTGGTTTTTACTTTTTTCCACACTCATGCACTTTTTATTTAATTTTTTTATTTTTTCGCATTTGCTTTGTAGGTAAAATTAATTTTTTATTGTTCTTATTTAAATATGCAACCCATGAAAATAAACCATAATTAAGTGGTGGGTGTGGTTTTGCATTGCAAATAAATTAGATTAATATGTTGAGTGCCTGTCCCATTTCACAGCGGCTAATCCGTTTTAGGTTTTCATAAATTTGTAGCGTAGAAATGCTTAGCGAAAGCGTAAATTTCAAAATATTTTTTCTATGCAAAGCGCCGTGGGCGTGCTTTGCGCATTTCAACTGTAAATGGAAATGTTAATACCCTTTTTTGCAGCACTACGTTTTAGCGAATTAACGCACAAGTTTAATATGGCGTAAATTATTTGATTTTCAAGGCTAACAAGCCAGCCGCAACGAATTTAAGGATTAGCAAATATAATTTTCACAAATTATGCTGCCACACACATTTGCACTCTCAAATGAAAAGCGCTTTGCTGTGGAAATAGTGGGTAGGGGAAAAGTAGTAAATGCGTTGCTTCCAATTTTGCGCTGGAGTCATTTACATATTTAATATTGTTTTGTACAATTTATGGTAAGTTGAGTTCCAAATCGTTTTTTTTTTTGTTAATTTGTGGTTATTGTAATAAAATGAATAAATGAGAAAATATTTTGTGCATAAAGCAGCGATACTGTTTGAGGATGAAGAATGGGCATCGAAGCAAAAAAGAAAAAAAGCTCAAGAGAATTGAAAGCATTGCATTGTGATGCGTAGGAATGGCATTGCGTAAATCCTATTCGCTTCACTTCTTTTCTTTACTACTTTTGATTATTTCGCTTTCGCATTCAAATTTGCCAAGCTATCATCTTTTACGCATAAACAAACGCAAAATGTTGGAATAGTATTTTTCTATGCGTTTTTCCTTTGCCATACAAAGCCGCTTGCAGACAAGGAAAAAATTTGAATGCAAGGCGTAAAATAGCTGCGCGTGCGGTCAGTGGCCGACCACAAAATTCTCTTCCTGCTCATACTTTGCGAGCAATACACCCCTGTACGCCTGTCACCGCAGTCTCGCCGCTGACTTCGTTTAATTATTCAAATTGATTTCTTTTTTTGCACTTCCTGTGCACTCATTCTTTTATTCCGCTCTTTTTCATTTCTATAGAATGTCAGTTTTCTTGCCTTTGGTTTTCGTTGGTTTTTTCGTTTTTTCGATGTGCTGCCTCGGCAACCTTTTATTTTTACAAATTTGTTCGGAAACACTTTTTCTTCTTAGATAAGATTTGGTGGGCGACTGAGCGCAGTATTAAAATTGGCTTGAAAGTTTCTCGCACCAAGCGTAACCCTGTAGGCACGAGGGTTGCTAGCAGCCCTTTCATAGCAATTTTATTCTTGCTCACGCTTTTTTTTTGCATTTCCGCTTAGCATACACTTTGGGCTTTCTGAGATTAATTGAAAAAATTAATTTGAAACAAAGTAACCAGAACAAAGATTTTGCTAAAAAGTGTTGAGAAAAAGTATTATGGATAAAAGAGTTTGCATGAAGTGACGCGGAAATTATTTAAAGGGTGCATAGCGGAATGGCAATGTGGAACCAATTCTGAACCGAAATTAAAATTCGAACTTAAAAGTTAGGGAAAAGAGATAATTTGATTAAATGTAGTAAATTGGCTTGAGTTAAGATGACGGAGAAGAACACAATTGAATTAAACCCCAAAGCAGCATTGATGATGTATGAGCAAATCATCGTCATCTTATAATCAACGTATTTAATTTTTATTTTTTTTTGTTGTGACTCACTAGTTTTGTTACTTAGATTAGTTCGTCTTGGCAAGAAGTACATATTTACTGTTTAACGTTGACATTTTGAAGTAACTGAAACTTTCAAAATGAAAAAAAAACCCTTTAAATTTCAATAATTACAAAATAGCTGCAATAGATATTCTGCATGCTGCCATTTCTTTTATTTAGGTGGCACACTCTTGAAACTTTGCAAATAAGCTGTATTTGATGTCAACTTTCATTGCTTGTCATAAGAACATTCTATTTGAAAACTTCCCAGAGTTATTTAAAAAAATATGTTTTCCTCGATTGAAAATGAAAAAGTGAGTCAGTTTGTTACTTTTTTGCCTAAATAAACATTTTATGGCTGAAATTGTTCAATTACTTAAATTATTTCTTGTTTCTGGAACTACATTGATTGAAATAAATGTAAGATGAATGCTTTAGCGTTTTGTTTTTATGCCGAGAGAAATTGTGACTCTGTGACTGCCAAAATGTGCAAATCTGTTCAAATGCACCAATTATGCGACTTGGCGTTTACATTATTTAATTCTAAATTATGAATTTTAAAGAATCAACCGCGGGCCACGAAAAGCACGTTCCAAGCATCTGGTCTATGTGAAGAACTCACTATATATTTCAGCAAAGAAGCCCAGAACGAAGAAGTAAGTAAAAGGTGCATAAAGGCAAGAGAGCTGCATTAAAGCATCTTAAAAAAATTCTGCCGACAGAAATGTTCGTCAAACAGCTACATGACTGCCCGAAGTCGAATAGTGCCAGTCAGGAGAGGTGACCTCATTTGTTGTTATGTATACCTAGGAATCCAGATGTGCTTGACTTAGAAGAAGTCAAAGGCATCGAAGCAGGAGAGAGGGCAAGCTTTAGCTGACTACTTTAGATATTTACTTCTCTAATAAGTCTGGGAAAATACACTTCTTGCAACCCGTCCATAAGAAGAAATGATACCATCGGAGTGAGCCTAGGTACGTACTGATCCATTTTTTAAGGAATGAATTCGATGTTTCCAAAGATCGCCAAGTACTCGAGCTGAACGAAGGTAAAACCAGTGTTTCTTAAGCTGAGGGTGGCGCGAATCGCGGAAGTCTAAACCGCAATGGTTACAAATACATGTTAAACTAATGCATTTTTCACCCGCTACTCAATATTTGACTTACAGTATAGTTTCCTGACTAGAACTGCGCCAAAATATTTGCCTTTGTCCGATATCCTAAGAGCTTAATAGCTGCTGTTGAACAAAGTGCATAGGTCTTATGTATTCCGGACTAATAGCTTGTAGAGAAGAGTTGAAAGAACGCCCTTTTATACAAATTTTAGGTAAGGTTAAGTCAGCCACATACTGCCAGAGACACACGCTGTGCTACCGTTTAAGCTCTATGTCGGCCATGCCCTTAAAAATAAAAGCTTGTTTTTTATGAAGATAACACTATCTTAGTCAATGTTCCATGCTTGCGATATTCTCTTAATATCGGCAGCTTCGACAAAAGTCTTTCGTTGCAGAGTCCATGCGTCTACTCCGATTAGACGGTGAGCAGCCACGATTCCAACAAGGCATTGGAGCAGAATACTATTAGACATACTCTTGTTGAGTCAGCTCTGTGTTCATCATTCTGAAAAAAGTAAGCTAAATATATATTTTTCTTGGTATCTATGTAAATATAACCAAATAATGTAACTATAACAAAATCATCTGTTGAAAGACCCATATTTATTTAGTTGGTGTAAATAAACTCCTTCTTCAGTGTACCCCAAATGTAGGTTCTGTAATACATCTTTGTCTTGACAGTTCGACAAAGTAAAGTTTAAACCACACTCTACAGGCTGTAAACGGTAAAAACTTTTGATTGCAAGCTTTTATGGTGAAAAGGGGCGTGCCAATTCTTCAGTCTAATCTTTAGCTGGGATACCTTTTTGTCCTGGCATCTAAACTATTATTGTGGTGTACTTAGATATTCGCTACAATGTATCTATATTCGATACCTATTATAGAGTAGGTTAAGCAACGTACTAAAGTTTTAACAACTCAGCTCCAAACACAGCGATCTGGCAATCGAAATCATAATCTAAGCAAAAATTGTCAGGTGCAAACACCACTACCTACCCTCTACTTCTGTTAAGAACAATCGGTGTAAATGACATTCAATTTAAAGTAAGCATCCCAGGCTATATAATCTTGCCATTCGTTCCTCGGGGAAATCGATTGTGGTAAAGCAATTTTCCAAACCGGAGGACTGTGTGATTTAGGGCCTTTTTCAACATATCTGTTGCACACTTGTCTGTCGTTCACCTTGATAGTCCATACCCTGCAGAAAAAAATTATCAAATGATAGAAAATAACCCACTTGTAGTTAGCTTTTTTGCGGGATTTCTATAAAATATATAACTTGTTGTTAGCTGCAAAAAGCTAACTTGAAACTAGTTCGCAAGTAATGCAGGAGTAATGAAGGACATAGTTTTCTTTAAACGCGTTTCTTTTTAAATATTCTGCACTTCGCAAATACTTTTTCGAATTGAGTACAAATAAAAGGAAGATCGAAATTTCGTATTATCATTTTGAAGTTATATCTGACGAAGTTCGAATATGGGACCACCTACAGCAGAATATGGAAACAAATATGGAATGTAATAAAATAAATAAAGTAAATAAAAATAAAAAAATATTTTGTTTTTCCTATTGATATTTTATGTCCAAAAGTAGTTAGTTACAAGTTAGTTACATCAAATGCAGAGGTAACAACCCTTGACTACATCTAATGCAGAGGTAAACCACCCTTGACTATTTCGCGGCCATCGCCATAGAAATATAGTTAGCTTTCGTCAAAGAAAATATACAGATAATAAATAACTTTTAGCTCCTTTCTAATCAACTTAATGTTAGCTTATAGTTAGATACGTTTCCTGCAGCCTTGCTTAGTGTGGAGGGTAGCGAACATACCTACATGTCACCCATTGCACCTTTCCAAATTTTTTCCTAATCGTAGGTTTCAGTGGTTTATAAACTTCTTGGCCTAATTTTTTTTCAAACTTTAGATATGATTGTATAGTGCCAGGTTGACTGAGCTTTGCCCGGAGTGCATATGCTTTTTAAAGTTTTCAAGATTTGAATAGTTTTAAAAAATATTAAGGAAATAAAAACAAAATTGGATTTCAATATCTATTATGCAATTCCTTACTCCAAAATTTTGGTGGCAACCCTATGTACAGTACATATACTGTATTTATTACGTATACATAAAAAATGTTGATTGAAATTAACAAAATAAAAATTTTTATTACATAGAAGTGTAGCAACCCTGATGGAAAATATTTTCTGAACAAAGTCCTCAATAATACCTTTCATTTGATGTCCATATTACGATGTTTTAGAAAAATTGTGAAGAGTCGAAAATAAGTGGTAACCTTACACTATTATCCAAAGGTATAAAATTTTGCATATATAGGGAAAGCATTGTTTAAGAACCTTCGACAACCCTATGGAAAAGGAAGTATGTAATGGGGAATTTAGTTTTTATTCGTGATGAGGACCATTACTATTTTAGCAGAATCAGCGTATAATGAACTGTCATAGATCATTGTGTATAGTTAAGTTCGCTTAGAGCTTGAGGGCACGTTTACACACTGCAGTTTAGCGCCACATTATATTCGTCCTTTCTTAGTGCTACTTGGTTGCAAATGCTTTAAGCTCCTATTTATATCTGTACATACTTATATACATTTATATACTCATGTACATGAATCCTATTGTTTATGACAATTTGTAAACTATGCTACACCATAACTGGTATCTTTTCACAATTTATTGTAGACTCCATCATTGTTTGCAAAGCTTTTTATGTCAACATTTCAGCAGGTGTTGCACACAGACAATCAAATAAAATAAAATAAACAATCGCAACAAAGTAAGGCAATAAGTACAGTTGAAATGGTTTGCCACCAGCTGCTGCCCGTTGCCAACATTTAACACAACAACACTCGGCAAGTTTTATATTTACTTTGTTAGTAATTTTATAGCTTGTTATATTGTTGTTGTTGGTCGCACACCATAATCACAAATAACAAATAAAGAGTTGCAAATATGTACGTCGTGTCAACCGTTCATTATCCGGTTTGCTTTTATCTTTCTTAGTGCGCATTATTACTGCTGTCCAACCAGCACACAAACCAACTACTAAGTCATTACTTCTTACATCAGCTTGCATGTTTGTCAGTCTGTCAGCTATTTAGTTTGCCGCTTGGCGCTTTCTTCATTCGCTGCTACTTTATTAAATACCATGAAAAATGTGATTTTTCAGTCTGTTGCGTATTTCCGTTTCCGCTTTCGTTACATCGCGCGTACAATTCGCATTCCGCACATTAACTTGAACTTGTTGCTGGTTTTTGTTTTTTTTTTTACCCAACTTCCCGGTAGCTGTTGCCGTCATTGTTTTCAACGTCATTGTTTTAGCCGCTGAGCACCTTTGTTTCAATTTTATTTTTATTTTTTTTTTCATTTCGAATCCTTTGTCTTATTGCTGCTTTGTTTCTGTGTCACTTGGTTGCAAGGTAACTGCTTGTCTGCTCGTTGTTTTGCGACTGACGGTACTAAAATATTTTTCTTTCATCCGCTTTTGTTCACTTAGCTGCTTTAGCGTTCATCTACTGTCCGCCAGTAGCTTTCTCGTAGCTCTGCTAATGCCCATTGTTGTCTTGAGCTACGCATAAAATTGGATCATTATGCGATTGTTGGACTTCTCTGTGTACATAATTACAAATATATTTTCCGATTACAAAAATGCGCATGTTTCCCTTATTGACTTCGATGCCGTTATATTTCAAATTAAGGCAGTTGGTATGCGAGTTCAAATCGTTGATTCCTCTTAGTTAATAAACCACATTCCCCTGGACGCCAATCAAAATCTACATAAATAGTTACGCATATGAGCCGTTTATTTTGAAAGTGGCATAAGTCACCTTTGCAAAAAATCGAGTTAGTGATAACACCAGTTAGAATTTAACGGTATCTGTTAATAAAAAAAATGAATTGAAATGTCGATAACTACTGAGGTTTTGTTCAAGAGAAATTTTACTAATCAGCGGTATACCGAAAATATTTATTTTGAAAGTGCCATAAGTCACTTAAAAAAATCAAGTTAATGATAACATGGATTACACCGAGCAAAAGTAAAAATTGTTCCCAAAAAAATATATACTCCCAAAAGTAGGAGCCAAATATAGGAAAACTTCGTTTATAGTTTCTTTCTCTGACGTCAGAATTTTTATTAAGGACTTAGAAATTTTAGATATTTTATTAGTTCCAACAATTATTTAAAAAATTTGATATTTGATTATTCCCAACAATTATTTAAAAAATGTAATGCTATATGAATAACAATATGAGCACCAAATAAAAGATAAAATTCTGTAGAATTGAAAAATATTAAATTTTTGGTGCACGGGGATGAATAGGTATTGAAAATGTTCTTTTACAATTTTGTACTTGAGTATCCTTGCAAATTTGCGGTATTTATCTTTGAAAAAATAATAGGTTACGGATTAATATAAACGCGACCGTATTCTCGAATTTCGTCCTTCGAATTTAATAGCGTAAAAAAATAAAAGTATTTAAGAGGGCATTTTCAATATCAATTCGTTCTTGTGAACCAAAAATTTTAATATTTTTAAATTCTATAGATTTTTTTTTGTGGTACCCTTTCGTACCGATTTTGGCGGGACAGTACCGATTTTGAGAAAATTTACCCGCTGAATATTTTTTGGAGTTGTTTTTTTTACCACGTTTATATCGGCTCGCTTTCTTGTCTACCCAGATTTCAGTACACACCAGAACATCAACAAAACTATTCTAGACTAGCACCCGCTAGGATTTTTCAATTGATATCTGTATACAAGCTGTTAGGCGGCCTTGTGTTAAATATGCGCATCATTACTACTGCGCCTAAAAATATGCCGCAAGTGAATTGAGTTTAAGCAATGTAATGCTGTCAACGGTAAAGATAAAGTCGCACAAAGCGTTTTTTTTATTATTGTGGATTTAGATAGTAGGCTAGTTCAACACGAGCCCACGGGTGCTTACCTATTTATTCAATCAATAGCTTCCTCACTGAACCACTTACGCATTAGCTCTCTAACTCACTCCGCTACTCACACACTAAATAGCTTACTCTCGCCCTCAATCACTTACTTTCTCACTCACTAACTCTCCAACTCATTCACTATGCTACTCACACACCTATTGACTCAATCATACATTTGCTCTATTATTCACACATCACCTCATTAATTTTTCACTAAAAAACTTTACAATTTCTGCCAAAACTCACTCACTTAATCTATCACTCATTCACTTACTATGTACTCACTCAATTAATATCTTATTTACTCCGCCAATCTCTCTCTCCTTTTCTCGAGTAAGCATATCTTTGTGACCTTTTGCCACTTTAATAAAAATAAATATATTTTAGCATATACATATATTGTCATTAAAATACTTAGAACTTAGAACTAAGGTCTTTGCTTTTTTATAAATTCGAACGAATTTTCAATGAGAGCTAGGCCACGTTTAAAACTATTTATCTTAATTAGAAAAATGGAAATGGTAGGCAAAACAAATTTTTTTAGGGTTTTTATTCTTTTTAATCATTCAAAATTTATATTCCCATATCTTTATTAAAAATCGCTTATTCAAAAAAAGGAGAAATACGTATCCTCTCATTGCATGGGCTTTGAGGCGGTTCTAACTGTATTTTTTTCTTAACAAAAGAATACGGTGTTTTCCATTGAGAAAAATCCTAGGCGTTGAAAGCTGAACATTTTAAACTTTTTGTTCCCGCATGTAGTTTTGGACCGTCCTAATGTACATACGTACACGCCTCAACTTGTAGTTATGTGCACACGGCTGCGCTTCCGTTATCTTATCTCAGCTGTCAAAGCGTTCATTGTTAAGGCTAACAGCTCAACTGTTCTACTTCGCTTTGACATTTCGCCAGAGTTTAGTTTGGCCAAACGCGCGACTTAGACACATGAAAAGCGACAACAGCAAAAACAGCCACAACAACATAAACAGCAAACCATAGCCTAACAACACACTCGGGTGATAATTTTAATTCATATCAACATACATATTTACACATTCGATACCGGTTTGACATTGATATACGACGAGTATGGAGCTTCCCAATTTGTGTTGCTGCCTTGTGCAACTGCGAAAAAAAAAGAAGTGTTAAACATGCAGCAAACTAAAAAGTTGAAAAAAAACTAAAATTAAACAAAAAGTAAACAAATGAAAAATTGTAAATTGAACTAGAAAATTTATGAGCGATTCGACAAACGAGGTGTAGCGCTAGTTTGAGAGAGCGATGAAGTCAGTTGTTGGCTTGCGATTACATCCGCAGGTTGCCGGAACGTCGAGTAGACGACTATTTTCGTTTTCCATTAAAGTAAAATTGTTGTTACTTCATTTTATGGGAGTGCGCGCGGAGTGTTTTGGAAACAGTTGACAATGTGCGCGTGATGAAGGCTAAGACGCGACGCTGGCCACCTATGCTGATACTTACCACCGCGTCACTATTGCTGGCGTGCCTATTCTGCGGCTTGCAGTTCATCGAGTACGAATATGCGGATTTTGACAGCAGAGCAGAGCAGACGCAAGTGAATATTTAGAGACTACTAAATAGTTTTAAAACAGAAAAGCGCCGACTCAAATTTAACGCCATAAAATTCAATTTTTTCACACGCAGGTATTTCCCGCCGCTGTGGTGCGTGTGCGCGTTTCTGATGCATTAGCGGTGCGTGAGTTCATTGCTGCAGCGTCAAATAGCGCACCGGCGCACCCTTGGGAGTTTTATCAATACAATGTGCGACGCAGCAATGCAATTGGCGCCTTTCGCGCCTTACCCGACACACGTGACACCAGGTGTGTTCACTCACACATGCACACCCAACTGCATATGCGCCCGAATTTTAAGCAACAACGCTCACTAAACGCCCCTCATCCCTCTTTTGCTTCATTGCAGTTGCACCACACGCCGATACCACCTGACTGCTGCTCAGCTCGTGCGCTCACGCGTCTCCATAATCATTGCCTTTCATAACGAAGCGCGCTCCGCCCTCATACGTACCATTATGACGCTGTATCTGCGCACACCACCCCGCCATCTATACGAGCTGATACTGATCGATGACTGCAGTGAAGATAGTGCGTATACGCCCTGGCAGCGCATGTACATAAATGCCAATGTCGCATTGGCGCTATTTTGATTGAAATCACGCGCGTATTTGCAAATTTACTTGAAATTCCACAAGAAAAAAAAAACCAACAGCAACGCATTAGTTTATTTTCTTTTCCATTTTTCGTTCCATAGTTGAATTGTTGCCTGCACTGCTTCGCCTCCAGCTGCCACCATTTATGCGCGATTTTTCATCCTCAGCGACCGCGAAATCTTCTCGCACGCACACCAGGTCAGCGCCGTCTGCCGCCTCACCGCAAGTTACAATTAAAACAGCGCGTAATAAGCAGCGCTCGGGTGTGATTGCATCACGTATTCGTGGCGCCCGTCTTGCCACCGGCGACTATTTACTCTTTCTCGACAGTCATTGTGAGGTTAATATTGGTTGGCTGGAGCCACTGCTGGAGCGCGCGGCTGAGGCCGCCGGCGATGGCGTGATTGCCGTCAGTCCCGTGCTGGACGGCATTGATACCGAGTCATTGGCGTATACGGCGAGTTCCAACCATCTCATGGGTGGTTTCGATTGGAATTTACATTTTCATTGGATACGGCGACCACAATCAACACAATCACTGCAACAACAACAGCGACAACAACATTTCGCTCAAAATGTCAACGCAAAAACCGCATATTTACGAGATTCTGGTCGGGAGGACAAGCTATTTGGTGAAGCGCGAATGCGACGCAACACAAATACCGCCGCAATGGCATTCAAGTAATTTTCCCTCACCACTCATCCCATACTTTGCGAACTTTAAAAAAAAAAGTCACCTATTTACCAGTATTTTATAGGGCTGCTTTCCTTTTCGTCAATTTCTAATACCGCATTCTACCATATTTATTTCTCAAATTTGCAGTAAATAAGCGAGTACCAAAGCTACCAGACGGCATAAACGAAATTTAATCTCGGCTCTGCGCTATTAAATTATGCTGAATTTGTGATGTTAGTTTTTTTCGATTTTGTGTGGTTAGTTAGTTTTACTGCACGCTGTATTGTGCCTCCGGGATATTTAAAATACCTTTCGGACGGTATCGTGCGTTGCCTGTGAAATCTGAATCTTTTTTTACTAGTCAATACTGTACTTCTTATATTTATTGTAAAGGGCTTTTAGGGCCCAATGAAAAAATACTTGCCGTTTTTTATCTTCGAACTGCTCGTCTACAGCCACTGAGGATGGTTGATTTCTTATAATTCAGGCTCAGCCAGGACACGCTTTGAAAATCGCGCACAGATGCATTGTCTTGCAAAAGCAGGGCTTCTTTGGCCAGTTTGCCTATAGCATAATAGTCCCCGTATCTCTGCCACTGTCCCGCTCAGACTATGTTGGTCAATGATTACGGCGTGCCTGCGTGACTCTAAGCTCTCGCACGTATCGCCGATCCAGTCCTGTTTAACATTACCTGGTCAACTATAGGAGATTTTTTTTTTGTTGATTTTGGTTTAGTTTTGTTTTTGTTCACTTCCAAACCCCGAATGCTAAAAAAATATGTATTGATTTTTGATCTCAGCAACCAATTTTAGAGGGGGATTGATAAATTTCGATTTTATATTTCTTAAGTCTCATTTTAATTTGTAGGTACGTCTCTTTGATACAAAATCAGATGATTTAACATTCTAAGATTTTTTTTTTCCGCGATCAAAATGAAATTTTAACTACATTTTAACACACATTTCTTAACCTTCAAGGCTTAATAATTTTGTATATTTTTAATTTCCTTTTACATATTTAATTTACAGAAGCCCAACTGTTGCCGGAGGAATTTTCATGATCACTCGTGATTGGTTTTTTAAATTGAATGGTTTCAATCCATTGCTGGAGGTAATAACTAATTTTATTTACAGAATTTCAAGCTGACAGTGACTGGCCCAATTTCTGTTCTGTTAATTTTTTTTTTACATACCCATACATACTTTTATGTTTCACAAATTTTATGACTGTCGCAAAGCTGTTTTAGCCCCATAAATTAAAGTTATTTCTTAAACAAGTATAAGTTTTAATGCACATATTCGTTTAAAGTCACACGCATTAGAGGCAAAATCATACAATGAACGAACTCGTAGGCTCAATACAAAATCGATTTTATTTCTCTGTTAGCTTATTTCCACGCTGCCTACGTAACATTCAATGTAACATATTTATACTTACTTATAGGTATGCACACATATGAACTCCCAAGGCTTGAAATATTTTTCTTCTTTTGTTCGTATGTATGTACATATCTTCAAATGAATGGGCTACAAGTGCACATATGTACATACAAACATTATTTCTCATATCTTCTTTTATTCTTTTTTATAGACTTGGGGTGGCGAGTCCATTGAATTCTCCATTAAATTGTGGCTTTGTGGCGGTCAAATCGAGATTGTGCCATGCAGCCGAGTCGGACATATTTTTCGCAAAGAGCATCCATTTCGTTTTCCCAATGGCAGTGATAGTCAGACAACGTATCTAAGGTAAGCGACGGCCTCGGGAGAGAACCCGTAATTTGAGTAGGCAATGTAGCGATAAGGTTTGAACAAAACAAATAGGGATTTGCGAAGTGATATGTTTATGTACGTATGTATACATTCGCATATCTATAGCCGATTGTGCATAGAAACTTAAATTCATTTGCACCTAAAAACAATTTAGGAAGTATTAAAGCAATATTCAGCTGGAATGTTCGAATATTCAGACTTTTATTAGAAATAACACCCAAAATGTTTAAACAACTTTCCACTTTCCATTCGATAGGAATTCAAAAATCATCGCCGAGTCTTGGCTGGACGCTTACAAATACTTTTTCTACGCTTCCAAGCCGGCAGCCAAGCATATCTCCGTTAACCAGACCGACATACAGCTCAGCTATCAACTAAAAAGTGCACTCAATTGCCGGCCATTCTCCTGGTATTTGCTGCATGTTTTCCCACAACTCAAGTGCGTAAGCCAAATCCTTCTCTCAACACGTCACACTTTAGTACAGATATGTATGTATGTATATTCGCACAAGCAACACTGTGTTTTCATTTGTTTCAGTAAGCATTGCTCATCACCATTTTCTTCCATCAAAACTCGTCAGTAATCTGCTTTTTCATCTCAATCGTGCTCTATCGATGCGTTTGTGTGCGTGTGCGCTAAAATGTTTGCAAGTTTGCATTTCACTGCTTTCAGGCTACCCAATGATGACTTCATCGCATTTGGCACTCTAAGCTGCGCCGAGCTTTGCTTGCAAATCACCAATCGTGCCACCAACATCGATATCGACATCGACATTGTCAGTCAAGTGCATATGAGTAGCTGCTTCCATAGTGATGTGACGCATTGGTATCTGCATCGACAACATTCCCAATTGCGTGCGAGTTCCGGTGCGTGTCTCAATGTGGAGCGAATGCCAAATCGCACGAATTCGTGGAGGCGTCCGACTCGCACATCCAATTTTCGTGTAGTGCTGCAGCCTTGCAGCGATGGTGAGGATGTTGGCGAAAATGTTGGCCATTATCAAAAGCAAAATCAACGTTGGCTTCGACGTGGCGGTTGGCTGGTGCACCAGCAGACGCAACTATGTCTCGATAATCCGCTAAGCGATGTGGTGGTCGTCAGTCATTGCCGTTATGCAGCACCAACGCAACTGTTTCGTTTCGCCCTGGAGCTGCAACGATTGTAGAATGAATGTATGGCGCGCGCGGCAGGTAAAGAAGGAACGGCACTGAAGTAGGTAGGTGTTCAACCGAAGATCAAAATGTGAATGTTGTTGGAGATGGATATTGACTTGAAATGCAAAACGACAACACTGGCACTGCTGAGGATACGAAAGTATTTTGATAGATGCAGAAATGAACTAGAAGCTTTGCAAGTCGGATTAAATTTGTATCGATGTGGTTTTAAAGACTAAAGCACAGTTGGACTAAATTAACTTAGATATAAACGAAGTGATCTTATATTTGTATTTAGGTATATAGGTTTAAAAACTAAATCAATAACATGAACAAATGTTGAAACTTAAAATAAATACTAGCTGTACCCTGCCACGTTTTGCTGTGGCATATTCCTGTTATATGGATGATAAATTATTAACGTATCAAGGCATATGTTTTATATGTATTTGGTTATGTAATAAGTACTTGTGTGCACACAATATTTGTTGTTTTTCCATTCTCTGCATAGATATCAAGGATATGTAGTTTGCCGACACAGGAACACTCAACATCTGAGAAGCAATCCGCATCTAAAACTAAGCTATTCTTTTCCAAAGTTCGACCTGGAGCATTACTGATTGTGATTTCTAATGTCAATCGAATTGGGAATTGTAATCTTTTAAATTGAAATGGTGTATCGGTCGGAATTATGGGAATTCTTCGCCTTTGAAAGGCCACGTTAAAATCTTTACTTACACTACTTTCTTCATCAATTTCTTAACTGCGAGCTGCTTGCCGTTGACATCAATAAATCTAAAGACTGGTTAGATGGTGAACAAATAATGATCGAACGAATTTTCACTTGGTATTATGACGCTCGTTCGATGAAGAATATCATTGTTGTGGACTTCGCTCATTTAGGTGGTTCACAATAGTATACTTCTCACCACTAAGTTATAAAAACATGGTAAAAATGGGTACAACGGAGTTCAGGTCTATGATTCGTCATATGAAAAGGGTTGGCTTATTAAAAACTTCCGACTTTCTAAAGGGGTGTTTGTAGACCTTCCGTCCGCTACACAAAAACCTGCTGCAGCAATTCTCCCGAGCCAAATCGTATATATAAAAATAAGTGCACGTTTTCAGTGTGACCTCATAACTTGAGAACGGCTTCACCGAATCCAACCAAATTTATGTGGCATATTCATGCAGATGGTTTATGTGTAGTTTGCCCTAATTCGTAAAAGGGGGTGTGGCACCTCCCATACTAACTAAAATTTTTGTATTGTATATCTCTTGAAATATTTGTGGTAGAGTACTGGAAATTGGTATATCAAATAATTCCACACTCATGGAGGATAGTGGGCGGTATTGGAAAAGTGGGCGTGGCACCTCCCATCTTATATATAAAGAATAAATGCAAGATTTCAACCAATATTTATACGGCATAGTTGGGTTATTATGCAGATGGTTTGTGTTAAGTTTCCTCGAATTCGGAAAAGGGGGCGTGGCACCACCCATACTAACAAAAATTTTCATCTGGTATATCTCTTGAAATATTTGTGGTAGATTACTCAAAATTGGTATAGAGACATACGAAATAATTCCATAATCATGTAGAAAAGTGTGCGGTATTGGAAAAGGGGGCGTGGCACCTCCCATCTTAAATAAAAAAATAAGTGCACGAATTCTACCAAATTTAAACGGTATATTCGGACTATCATGCAGATGGGTTATATGAAGTGTGCCCGAATTCGGTCCAGCGGTTAATGATATATGACAGTTTATGGCTGTCACATGAACCACGTATATGGTACAACAGCAGATACATGAAAAATCGAAAGCATAGTAAAAAATTGTTGCTATGATGTGCTGTGTTTATTTTTTCTTCGGATAAATTAGGTCAAGTATAAACATGGCGCAATATAGTAAAAAAAAAATGTCATATAGAAAAATTCCAGGATTTTTCAATAATTTTTCAATATTTGGTGTAGAGAAGCACACCGGGATACCGCTAGTATATTTATAATATTTTAAAACTATCAACAGCTCTACGCTTTTGTTCTTAGTTTTTTTTATGAGTGCAACCAGCCTTTCGAGCTTGTGTTTAGTATTCACGATGTTAGACCTGCATGCAAGTACATCTACTATGATTAATATTAGAGTGCACTGACAATACAGCTAAAGACCTTGAAGTGCTGAAATCTTGTCTATCATATCTCTGTAATAACCCTAATATATTATAATAAATCCCTTGTCTTTATTATACTCACTCATTTTCTTGCACAACAAGTCAAATTTCAAGGATCATTGACAGCCTGACGACCGCGTCTGCATGTGGCAATTTATTATATGGGCTCATCTTAATCAGATAACTACTTCATCACACTCGTATCCGACCAAAAGCCGCAAGCGCACAAACCAACACGCAAGCCATACACCAAGTGGGTCATATATAAGGTGACCAGATTTATGTGGCCTAAAAGCGGGACATTTCTAAAGCATCGAATCCGAACATACAATTTTATTTTTAGAATAAAAATGCGTAATATCACAATAAAAAAAAAACCATTACATTACATAATACATTTTTACTTAAAACAAAAAAAAACTGAAAAATTATCGGAAAAATATTTACGCACAACGTGTGTAAGCTTTTAGGCTACAAAAGCACCATCAGTTTTAGGGGCTTCAGGGGTTTCAGGGCTTATCGTTGATTTTTGGTAATTTTTTGTTCGTGCATTTTCTTCCATCCAAATTGATTTCAAAAATTTTGTGTATGCAGAAAATGAGCAACACCTTCCACAAAAAAAAAATATATAAAAAATCAACGGTATGTTCTAGCTACTTAAAATTTGCATTTTGCATTTAATGGGCTGCAAAACGGCATACTCAGAATGTTTCTTATAAATCTAAATTAACAACCTTAAATTTTTGACAAACTTTTGTCGAATTTTACTAATTTTTGTACAAAGCTGGAAATTTTGACTGGATACACTTTCATAAAAAATATTAAACAATAAATAACCGAAAGGGAGATAGCCAAAGATGGCATCTGTTCCTTACTTATACTTCGCCAAGAAAACGCTGAAAATCTGGATTTAATCGTTACAAATATGTAAAATCGGGATACTTATACGCCCCGCTTTTAAAAAATATTCAGCGGGACAATTTTCTCAAAAGCGGTACTAACCCGCCAAAATCGATACGAATGGTCACCGTAATCATACACATACTTTTGTATGCATGTGTGGGTAGGTACATGGTTGCGGCACAGCAATCTCAGTTTCACCAAAAGTTGCAAAACTTGCGCAAACTTGTATACTTACGAGTAGTTAAAAGACATTGTCAAATGCGACCACTGAAATTCAGCCAAAAACCAAAACTTACGGTAACCCATTCACTTAGCCAAAGTCAGTTTGAGCCTTTTGTTGAAGGAAGGCGACTTCTTCTTCTTCTTTTGGGAAAGAAGTGCGCTCAACCCGATTGTGTGTGTAGGAATGAAACTCTGCTAATGATGTGTGAAATTATTTGGTTAGTTTATGAAAATTGTGCGCTTTAGGTAGAATATCTACACACATACATATATACTTAATTGCATGTATAATATTCAAAGTATATGTTGGAAAGAATAAAGAAAGTTCTTTAACATTTTATAGGTGAATACTTTCCTTCCCTTTGGTAAAATATTCATTTTAGCTTAACACACACGCCGTTGCTGTTTTCTATAATTGCGAATTTGTGTTTTTATCAAATTTTGAATATTTTGCTTTCACATTTGCTTGACTTACCGCCGTTTGACTTGCTCCTGTCTGAATATCTATTCCACATGGCGAGTTCCGATGATAACCAAACATATTTTACAAGCTTACTCTACAATATGGACTTCTTTATTTTCTTATTTTTTTACTCATTCCTGTCTATCTTTTCTATTTTTTTTTTTGTTTGTCCTGAAGTGTGATAAATTTGCAACGACATGTCAATTACGCTGTGCTTCATTGCGTGCATTTTCAACATTACTTACCCGTATATATTGGCAGCGAAATTGCCTTAGACGTATATACGTACATGCATACATACGTATGCATGTGTTTATGTGCGCCTAGCTGTGAATAACCTTTTTTATTTGATTGAGTGCTTGGCGCTTTAATCAAAGTATCATTTGAAAGTATTAAACTGGGACAAATGAGGCATGTATGCTTATTATGATCGCTTGATTACACGAGAGTCAATCTGAGTAATTTGAGTGTGTGGAATTTGTGGGATTAAGAAATATTCTTTTATTTATATTAATATTTACTAGTTGCATATATGTATGTATGTAGGATGAACGGCTTATATGCTATTTGCAGCTAATGACAAAGAAGCTATTTTTCGCCAAGCACAAGGTTGAATAAGGGGCGCTTTGAAAGGGACTAATAAATAGTGTCCATTGTTGGAGGTTGGCGAGTTATGTAGATATGGGTTCGAAACTAAAAAAAAAAAAAAACACAGAAATGAAAAACTAAGATTATTCAGAATTTTCTTTTCCACATTATATCTGAACACTCTTTTATTACGTTTTACGTTCTTGTTTGAGTTTGGAGGACATTGAAGAACTAGTTCTAAGTGACCTAGTGATAAATAATAGATTCAGAAATTTGTCCCTAATATCATATCCGAAAAGTACCAGCGAATGTGATCAGACTGAATTTAAATAAATTGAAAACTAATAATTTTTTCGAGCCGAACTCTAAGAACATAGACTCCAGTATTACCGCCGATATGTTCAACTCTACTAATCAAAAATAAAAAATATTCGGCTGTGGACAAAGAAATTCGCGACATAAATGATTTAGAAAGTACTATGCTACGACTACATAATCACTTTGGCATAATAAATTGTTACTCCTTTCCTATTAGATTTGATCAAATGCTTAGATAGTCGCACATGAATCGGATAATTACCAAAGTGTCAGAATCTTTTTTTTTTTTTTTTTTTGAAGGAGTCATGTTGAACTGTATCAATATACCCGATCGACATGGCGTATGAGTAACATCACATATTTCCTGGTCATATCTCATATCGTAGGTGATACTGCAAAACGATTTATGTAAGTTTTTAAACCTGGTGCTTAAATGATCCGCTATCTGATAGTTTTTATAAATCATTCATCTTTTTCAGCCAAAGGGATACAGCTTGTCAGTAGGTAATACCGGTCTAAGGCTGCACTGATAAGGCCCAATCGGTTCGTTGTCCGTGGGCCTGACCCATGCATACAACGGCGTCCGATAAGATTTTATAGCCGATTCTCAAAAAACGTTTTCCTCGGTATTTGGTGCATATGGCGCGGTGACTGTTTTTGTGAATTGGACAGAGCATGATTAAATACCAACAGACGTACTTTCGGCTTACCGTATTTTGCATAGGATTTAGTACACATGTATACGTAATCAGATGCTCTTTATGAAAGCCAGTGTGAACGCACTTGATTTGTGGGAAGCATTTTCAACGAAACAACTTTATTTTTGTGTGTACATATGTATGTATATAAATCAATGTCTGAGTGGAAGATCGACCTATCTCGATTCAAAAACGCCCTACTTGAGAAAATGGCGCAAGGACGCCCTACTTTAGAAATTGGTTGAAGAACGCTCTATCTCTGAATTTACTTCAAAACGATGTATCCGAACTGAAAATAAATTGAAAATTTGTTGATATAGGGCATTCTTGAAGAAAGCACATCTTGCTGGGTTAAATAATTTAAACTTCTTCTTCACTTTCCCTTTACCTTCCGCGACTTAAACCTGCTGCCCGGGTAATTGCTTCAAGTCGTCTTTCATGTACGAGTATGTTTTGTCGACCATTACGTAACAGTAGAATTTTGTATGTTTACTTCCCTCTCCTTTTCTTTGTTCCTGTCCGGAGCGTTTTGCTCCTTAAAATACTTCAGCTGAGCATCCTTTTTACACTTTTGAAGATAACTTGGCGAGGTGGAGAAATTTGTATCTGTATACCGCATAGACGCGCTCGGGCTGCTCTCAATGGCTTGCAGTGATGGCGCAAGGTTATTTTTTTTCACTGGAGCACACTCAGGCACAGTTTGAACTAGTAA
>NW_023458557.1:86104293-86110790 GCF_013731165.1 Rhagoletis pomonella
GAAAAAAAATAAGTATGCAAATCATAGCACAAGCTATTACGATTTAAAGCAAAATATTAAGCTAGGAAATTTAATAAAACACCAACACTCAAAAGTGTACACAGATTCCTGCAAAAAGTAAAGCTTAGGTGACCATCGGCATCATAAATGCTACATGCACACCAACTGGGAAAATTGAAAGCTGTGCGACACTAAAGCAAGTCAACTGAAAGAGTGCAGCAAAGATGAATCTACAGTGGTACTTAAGTAATAGGGATGCTTGCAAAAAAAGAAAGGAAGAAAACTTTTAACTAAGCGCTTGCCACTCAGCAGGCAACTGGGCACACAGCACACTGACCTTTGAGCGACTTCTGTCTATAAACACTTTGCCAATCAGAGGTTGCTAGCAAAAACGCCGTACAAAGCGGCAGCAAGCAGTCAAGCATGCAACTGGGTGGGTGGTCCCATGCGAACGACAGCTATGCCTAGGCGCGTGCAAGCGCACAAACACTTGCACAAAACTACATACACTAACGGATGTAGGAAAACTATATGGGTGTACATATGTACTTATACAATGTACCTACACCTACATACATACATGTATATAGTCGCTTGTGAGGCCAAAGCAATATTTCAAAGTTGTTATGAGTAACTCTCTGCTTTGTATTTTTCGCTTTTTCGTTCAAGTGGTCAAATTTTAAAAGTTATACGAAAGGGAAGCATATCTCTACTTTGCTTTCTTTTCACCGCATACGCTTACACATTCAACGACTCAACAACTACACAGAAGTTTTATTCGATGGCAAACAATTAACTATATACATACATACATAAATTTAATAGATAGTATATTGTGCACCGACTCACATACCCGTACACACACACACTTGAACATTCTATGTACATTTTAAGGGATATTACTTATGCACTTTCCGCTTGTTGTTGGATAGTTGGGTGCTTCAATCGCCAACTACTACGTCGGTTATTGGTGGATTCAATGCGGATACGGCAAAATCTCTTAAAATAATATCACATTTCTATGTGTATTCGTTTGTTGCTGCTTACGGTAATATTGTGGCTTCGGGCTGCTGCTCCTCCGTTAGTTGTTCCGAAATTAATTTATCGCTTTCAGCCAATTCAAAGGGTTTTGGCCTCTGGTCGAAGTTTGTATTTTAAAGTATTGAACATTGCTGCTGCTTCACTTGGCTGCTGCAGCCCTGCATTAGGATCAAAAGTTTTGGCTGCTGCTGAATAAAGTAAGTTTTTTTTTTTTTGTAATTTTTTATACCCAGTACATAAAAGCCTAAAGGAGCTACAGCCCTATTCAAATGCGATCAATAAAATCTCCTCTTTGGAAGTTGTACAAGAAATTCAAACATAAATTCTGCTCATCCCATACAAAAGGCAAATGAGTACCTAATAACTTGAAGATGCATGGGGTATTGCTTCAAAATCACGGAAATACGGGCTCCTAGTAGACTTCATTTTATTTTTGTGCTTAGGGCTTTATATGCGAGGCAATAAGTCTCTCTTAAGCTTTTAGTAGGAAGAAGCACTAACGGACTGAAATCCATCGCAGATGCGTTAAAGTTATTTTTGCCTTGAACATCCTCCTTAAAACTCAGCTTGCTTAGTTGGGATTAAGTCGGAGATATTAACACTCCACACACATTTAAAGTTGTGCAGGAATCATGCCATCTGGTATCGGCAACTTGAAGACTTGAAGAAGGAGTTGCATGACTACAGGGCAGTCCCATATCTAGAATGATATCTCATTGATCGGAGTTTATAAAATATCGAAGAGAGGCCTAAGCCTCGTATCTCTAGTTTACCGATGGAACAGGGTTTTTTACTAAAGTATACCTTAATGGGCAGAACTTACGCCATGAGCCACGTTTAGTTAGTTTAAAAAGTGGTGATTAAGCTACCGTCCAAATTACATAAATTTTATTTAATGGTGAATTTAATAGCCTGTTTTAACTAAAAGGAGCAGCGTTTGGAAATTTTCTGATTTGAGAAGAATATCTTCCTCTGTTCGATCAATACTTAGAGCGTATTCAGTAACTAATTATAAATCCACCGGAAAAATTTACAAAAAAAGCATACTTTGGGTTTAAAAATTTCTATTGCGCTAGATCTTAAATTTCTTTTCGCTTGGTTTGCTCTGCATTCACTTTCTCTTGCATACTTTCATAGCAGCACACTTTATTGCCCAGCAACACTATATCGTGTTTGGTGCTTAGATTTATTGTGAAAATATCGAGTAGTAAAACATTGCAAAAGTTTTGTTTACTTAGCCCTCGGAAGGTAAATTCTTTTACTAAAGTAAAGTATGATTTTGCACTACAAATATTTTTATGGAAACACTCGCACGTAGCACGGAATTTGTTCTTTTAACATAACGGCACAGAGTTTTTGCTTGAATTATGAATTTATTGGTGCAAAGTAAAGTATAAAAGAAGTGCACGGAAAGAGAAAAATTTGACCAGCGATGAGTGGTTTATAGTGAAGTACTTGCGAACAAAACACATAGAGCGTAGAATACAGAGAATATGCTAATACCTTTTCATCGATAATGCAGTCACCATACTAATTCGACTAGGAATCCAATTTAAATTGAACAAGAACATATTTGAATTAATAAGCTGACTGCATTACCGACGACAAGTCAGTACTTCCTCCGCGTTTGCCTTATGCATGGTTTCATGCTGTACAAAGTGTCGTTGAAGCTTTTCACTTTCCTACCTAAGTATGTTCTTCGCCTTGGCTCTAAAAGCACTGCCATGTTGGTTCTTTATTGGATGGTGTATACCCCTGCCTGGTTATCTCTATGCGTATGTATATTGTTAGCTTGCGTCGCAAGACATATTGTTGGCAACTGACACCCTGTGGTATTTTCTAAAAGTGTTTTTATAGCTTTTGTGCATTAATACGATGTCCAACAAGAAACAAGTTTCAAGCAATGATGCTATCCCAGAGCTAGTTTTTTACTGCCTCATTCCAATAGCCAGGCATTAAAGGCGCCGATAGGATATGACGACGTTAGTAGTTTTTACAATAATTCCTGCGATAATCTTGGAGGAGCATGGCAGCTACAGTTATGAATACCATGCATTTGAACCCATACAAAGCCTTCAACAGAGTGTAGATTTACTTTGAAATGGGTATAGACCGCACGCCCAAATTGCAACACTATTTAGTTTATCCGCCACCCATACAGCAGGGGTTGACGTATTATAAGGTTCAAACATAATAGCCACGTCTGCACCCATTTCCAGTTTGCGCTAACAAGTTGAATAACTCGGTGAGAGAAGAGACTAATACATTTGTATGTATGTAATTTTAAATGCAAAACAAATATTTATTTGAAACTACTACCACCATGCAGAGTTCGAAAAAAGCTGCGGAAGCAGTGCCCGGGGGACTCATTAGACAAGGCTGGGCATCCTTTGTAGTGCCATCAAGTTAAAACTTAAGATAGTTTTATTACATGGCAGTTGCGAAGTGCATGCAAAAAAATTTCATAAATTACATAAAGCAAATTTTTGCACATGCAGCACAATATAGCATGCATTTAGGCGCCCGGTGTTGGCAATCACGGCCAAGCACAAGTTCTGCGCCGCTTCAGAATGGTTTAAATTTATTTGTAGGAGCTTCATTTACGGAGCTTCGAAACAGCAACTTGGTACATAGGCGGGGCGACTAACGTTTTCTGCGCTTTGGTTCGTAAAATCCTCGCCGTGATGTTTGCCTAATAAACAATTCGGGTACTTCTTTCATAACTTTGCTGTGTGACCTTCAGCCCCGCATTTTCTAATTGAACTAGAGCGATCGCAATGCGTGATTTGACCCCGACTCACGTCACTCACGCTCGCGCAGGATTTTGTAAAATTTTTTCATGCTCATGCATGATCACGCGTGAAACACGCACCGTCACTGCAAGAATCACATCACTTACGCATCTCTACTACCTACTCGTTTTGAGACGGAGTAACTTATACGCAGTGCTATTAAGATACAATAAATATTTCTGACTACAATAAATATTTCTGACTACCGTCTCTGAACATGGCACGCGAGCATTAACGGCATTAACTCATATTTAAGAAACATAAAAACATATGCATTTTCCCAGAAATAGCGCCACTTACTCCAGTTTTCAAGTAATTTGACTTACAAATCTGCAATTACATACATATAAATAGTAGTGAGCCTAGAAAAGCCACCAACCCAAATTACGTGAAATACAATCAAATTAAATTGTCGCAAAGCAGACACAAATAACGATCTATACTCAGCTGTGCAAATAGGCTCATTTGCATACGCACATCTGTCAGCGAGCGTGCGCGTGCTCTGGAAAATTGTATTTGAATTTGCCGTCAGCAAATAATAAAGATACTAAAAATTCATATTGAAAATCGCATACATATAATTTAAATTGAGAGCGCGTAATTTTGCGCAGACAGCAGCGAACAACCTTGGCGCGGCATAGGCGTGCTACAAGGTTAAGCGATGAGATAATAGCAAATCAGATTAACAATTAAATTGCTTTTTATATCGAATAGGATATATGTACGTACATATACGTGCATGTATGTATGTATGTACAGTGCCGGCCACTTGAGCAGCGCCTGCTTTTGATCTTCAGTATTGACAGTTTGCCTTTTGTTTATTTAACACGCACTATTTTTTTTTATATAGCATATTCTACAAAAAAAAAACAAGTAAATCCGATTTTCAAACTTTATACAAAGTTATAACAAAATTTCCTTCAAAATTTCAAAGTTAAAAAAAATGCTTCTAACCATCATAAGTTAAAGTTTCGTTAAAATTGCGAACTGTAACAACAAAAAAATGTTTAAACTGAACGGGCTATTAAAGTTCTAAATTTTTTCCAAGTTAAAAATTTTGATGAATTTGTCGATACAAATTGTGTCAGAAAATGCATCCTCAAAAATATTAAAAAAAAGTAATTTTTCACATAAAAATTTAGGAGTATCGTTAATTTTTTCATAATCCTATGATCGGATCTAAACTAGATTAGTGAGACACTAACTTTCCGATTCAAAAAGAATTATCGAAATCGGGGGTTCAAAGTTATGCGGTAACATACATGAAAAAAAAAAACAATATTCCGACAAATTGATAACCTTCTTCTTTTTTAGAAGTCGGTTAAAAACATTTGATTTTTTAATTTACTAATTTTTTAATAAACAAGAGGAGAACTGTCAATACCGAGGATCAGAAGGTGGAGCTATTAAAGTGGCTGGCACTATAGCTGTATTACGTATGTGTAGGCGCCCTGTGTGTGCGCGCGCTGATGGCAACTTTCACAACAGTTGGTGGCAAATTTCTTGCTGCTTTGTACAAACAGCGGTGGCTTCGCCGCTTCTATGTATCTCAGCAAAATTTGCCATTATTGGCAAACAGCCTTGACAGGAAGTGTGCGCAAAGATAGCATTACCAACTGGTGTATTGTGTTTGGGGGTACGCTGCCTCGCTGCCTCGCTACAGTAGCGTCGTCGCCAGCAACGGCGGCGGCAGATTGCAAATAAAATTGAATTATGCCAATAAATGAATTATAAGTAAACAAGCGTGTAAATATACATACATATATGTATGTACCAGTTCAAGCGCAATCGACTGGCGAAGTTGTATTAAACACAAGCTATTGAACTGCTGTTGCCTTGCATAACATTAATGTGACCCCAAAATGGTTGGTTCAATGACGCCAATGCCAGTTAAATAGGCGCAATCAAAAATGTTACGCATAAGCCACAATGACACATGAAAGCAGTTATAACTGCTTATAGTACTATACATACATATAAATGCTCATGTGCGCATATCTACGTACTAAGTGCGTACATATTTTTGTATGTATGTATATGATGTGCGTAAAACAGCGTTTTTGGCGCGCTTTTTGTTTTCGCCTTTATTAGAAATGTAGTAGTGAAAACACAATGGCCCATGTAGGCCATCATACGACGTTGCAATGATGTTGTTGCATGCGTAATGGTGTTGTTAACGGCAATAGCCTTGAAGTGTATCACGCGCTTTTTGTGAAAAATACTGTTTAGCAGATAAGTGCGTATACAACAGAAAGTGAAGGACAGCTGCTGTACATGTGGCTGATGTGCGCTGTCACATGTTTGTACGTGTATACATTTTTGTGCAAATAAATATGTCCTGCAGAAAATATTTAGACTTTTTTTAAAAAAAAAAAACACATTGGTGTAGAAAAGTTGGATCAAACCTGTTGAAATCTTAAATAGGCGAAGCAATAAAACAGCTTTCTAGCTTTATATTCTTTATTTTTTTATTTAATTTATTTTTGGTGTTTTTTTCACCTACCGGCTTTTTTCATATTCTAACCGCCTACAAAGCGTAATTTATTGAAGGCTATACTATCATAAATATCCCACAAAAGTCGGACAACATGCTGGATTAAAAAAAAAATTGTTGATATCAAAGGAAGGATAGAAATTGAATAGAGATGTATTCTAGGTAAAATT
>NW_023458557.1:86110890-86130105 GCF_013731165.1 Rhagoletis pomonella
TTTTGCTGTACAAATGTCCCACCCGTGACGATGGAATACCCCATATAGAGAAAATGAGCAACACCTTCCACAAAAAAAAAAAAAAAATATCAAAAATCAACGATATGTGCTAGCTACTTAAAATTTGCATTTAATAAGCTGCAAAACGGCATACTCAGAATGTTTCTTATAAATCTAAATTAACAACCTTAAATTTTTGACAAACTTTTGTCGAATTTTACTAATTTTTGTACAAAGTTGGAAATTTTGACGGGATACACTTTCATAAAAAATATTAAACAATAAATAACCGAAAGGGAGATAGCCAAAGATGGCATCTCTTCTCTATTTATACTTCGCCAAGAAAACGCTGAAAATTTGGATTTAATCGTTACAAATATGTAAAATCGGGATACTTATACGCCCCGCTTTAAAAAAAAAATCTTCAGCGGGACAATTTTCTCGAAGGCGGCACTAACTCGCCAAAATCGGTACGAATGGTCACCGTAGTCATACACATACTTTTGTATGCATGTGTGGGTAGGTACATGGTTGCGGCACAGCAATCTCAGTTTCAACAAAAGTTGCAAAACTTGCTCAAACTTGTATACTTACGAGTAGTTAAAAGACATTGTCAAATGCGACCACTGAAATTCAGCCAAAAACCAAAACTTGCGGTAACCCATTCACTTAGCCAAAGTCAGTTTGAGCCTTTTGTTGAAGGAAGGCGACTTTTTCTTCTTTTGGGAAAGAAGTGCGCTCAAACCGCTTTTGTGTGTAGGAATGAAACTCTGCTAATGATGTGTGAAATTATTTGGTTAGTTTATGAAAATTGTGCGCTTTAGGTAGAATATCTACACACATACATATATACTTAATTTCATGTATAGTATTCAAAGTATATGTTGGAAAGCATATAGGAAGTTCTTTAACATTTTATAGGTGAATACTTTCCTTCCCTTTGTTAAATATATTCATTTTAGCTTAATAAACATTCCGTTGCTGTTTTCTATACTTGCGTATTTATGTTTTTTTATGCAAAATTTTAATATTTTGCTTTCACATTTGCTTGACTGCGCCATTTGACTTGCTCCTGTCTGAATATCTATTCCACATGGCGAGTTCCGATGATAACCAAACATATTTTACAAGCTTACTCTACAATACTGACTTCTTTATTTTCTTATTTTTTTTACTCATTCCTGTCTAGCTTTTCTATTTTTTTTTTTTGTTTGTCCTGAAGTGTGATAAATTTGCAACGACATGTCAATTACGCTGTGCTTCATTGCGTGCATTTTCAACATTACTTACCCGTATATATTGGCAGCGAAGTTGCCTTAGACGTATATACGTACATGCATACATACGTATGCATGTGTTTATGTGCGTCTAGCTGTGAATAACCTTTTTTATTTGATTGAGTGCTTGGTGCTTTAATCAAAGTATCATTTGAAAGTATTAAACTGGGACAAATGAGGCATGTATGCTTATTATGATCGCTTGATTACACGAGAGTCAATCTGAGTAATTTGAGTGTGTGGAATTTGTGGGATTAAGAAATATTCTTTTATTTATATTAATATGTACTAGTTGCATATATGTATGTATGTAGGATGAACGGCTTATATGCTATTTGCAGCTAATGACAAAGAAGCTATTTTTCGCCAAGCACAAGGTTGAATAAGTGGCACTTTGAAAGGGACTAATAAATAGTGTCCATTGTTGGAGGTTGGCGAGTTATGTAGATATGGGTTGGAAACTAAAAAAAAAAAAACACAGAAAAACTAAGATTATTCGGAAGTTTTTTCCACATTTCCGGACGCAAAATGATATAATTGCGTTATTGTTTGAGTTTGAAGGACATTGAGGAACTAGTTCTAAGTAACTTAGTGATAAATAATAGATTCAGAAATATGACTCTAATAGCATATCCGAAAAGTACCAACGAATGTGATCAGATTTTTATTAAAATTAATTGAAAACTAATAATTTTTTCTAGCCGAACTCTAAGAACATATACTGAATATCGTCTATGATACTGCAAAACGTTCTATGTCACTTATTACCTCTGCTGCTTAATTGATCTGTTATCGGTATCTGATCGCTTCTGGCAATCGTTCATCTTCATCAGCCAAAGGTAGACAGTTTTGTCATTCGTTTATTAGGGTCTAACGATTAGCAGATGCATTCCGGTGCATTTAAGTGTCAAGAGTGCTAATAGACATTAAACCGTTTTGCAATATTACTGATGATATGTTCAACTCTACTAATCAAAAAGAAAAAAGAAAAAATATTCGGCTGTGAACAAAGACGACTACAAAATCACTTTGGCGTTATAAATTGTTACTTCTTTCCTATTAAATTTGATCAAATGCTTAGATAGTCGCACATGAATCGGATAATTACCAAAGTGTCAGAATCTTTTTTGTTTTTTTTTTTTTGAAGGAGCTATGTTGAACTGTATCAATAAACCCGATCGACATGGCGTATGAGTAACATAACATATTTCCTGCTCATATCTCATATGTACGTAGGTGATACTGCAAAAATTTGTATGTAAATTTTTCAACCTGGTGCTTAAATGATCTGTTATCTGCTCGTTTTTATAAATCATTCATCTTTTTCAGCCAAAGGAATACAGCTTGTCAGTAGTTAATACCGGTCTAAGGCTGCACTGAGAAGGCCCAATCAGTTCGTTGTCCGTGCCTCTAAACGGTAATTTTTTGGCTGAAAAACTCAGTTACATGCATACATTCCTGGATAGCAAGATTGACTAGTATTTCAGAAAATAGCATATGGTGAAAATATTTTACTTTGCTGATAAACAAATATTGTAAGTAGAATGGCAGCAATTGAACTTTAATGCCTTGCAGTGCTACCTCCTTAGTTAACGCAGTCACTTCCTCGGCTGAATGTTTCCATTTTTTGCGGAACTCGTTAAATTTTTAGCAAAGCCTCTCATTTGGGGGATTTTTCTGTTTGGAAACAAACACGTCGTTGTATTAGTACTAAATCATTGCTTTAAAGAGTAGCAAGACTAGGTGGTAAAAAGAATGCAGAAGCGCTAGTCCATGCCGCTTTTAAACCCTGAATTTGTATGGCTTTTGGCCCGCACATTTCCTAGATCTGAACGATATGTCTAAATTGCATATATATCTTAAATATAATTATGCGCTATGCACGTTGTCATTAAAAAAGTTCCTACAAATGCCTTTGTTTATTTGCAAAAATATTTGAATATCGTAGCAGTACGTTACGTATAATAAATACAAATTCCACTATTATAGCAGAAGAATCACTCTTTTAAATGAAGCTACCCAATAAGCAAAATAAGCTTAAAGAAAGTTTTTTTTAAGTTTTCAATTATAAACATTAAGCTTACAAAACGTTGATTTTTTGTTTATAAAACGCTTGAAACTAAACGTAATATAATCGAAAAGGAACATTGGTTATAAGCGTAGAAATATAAACTTGTAATAAATGTTCAAAAGAAAGCTTTTTATAAGCGTAAAAGTGTAAACTTATAATAAAGGTTCAAAAAAAGTTTTTTATAAGGGTATGAATATAAACTTACTAAAAATTTTCAAAAGAAAGCTTTTTATAAACATTTTTATAAAACTTTATTTACTCATACATAGATTGCTTAACATCTAGAAACTAAACGAAATGCGAATTTTCGGCAGACTCATCTACTGTCGCGAAAATATAAATAGGGAATAGACATTTTAGCATACAAATTCACAATAACACATACAAATTAAGCATAAAAAAGTTAATTATTACATCTTGTTGCGTGCTTTCAATTACTTGCGGTTATTAGCAAATTGGAAAAGCGACATCGATGCAGCTATATATTCCGCTTCATCGCCGCCATTCTCATTGATGAACTTTTCTGAAAAAAATTTAATACATTTTTAATTGAATGTTAAACTAAGAAAGGATAAGGGGAACTCATCATTTGAAGACTCGAATGCTCCACCGATTAGCGCAGCGGGTCCTGTATTGGATTTTTTTTACCACATCGGTTTTATTTAATTTTTTCTTTTAATAATATATTTTAAAAAACGTAAACACGTCACTTACGATTGGAAAAATTTTATATTTACTACTTCATGTCGTTGGCATTTACATTTCATTTATCAGTTTAAGTTATTTATAAACATTCGCTCTCAAAACTTATTAAAGGTTTATTTGAAAAAACTTTTAATAAGCTTAATATTGAAAATGCTTATTTAACGCTTATTATAGCAAACTTAATTTAAGTTATTTTTAAAAACGTTTACTGAAATGCTTGTTGGGTAGTTTCGAATGTTTACGAGAACTTTGAAAAAAAAAAGAATTAAAAAAACACATCTTGCTGGGTTAAGTATTTTAAACTTCTTCTTCACTTTCCCTTCACCTTCCGCGACTTAAACCTGCCGCCCGGGTAATTGCTTCAAGTCGTTTTTCATGTACGAGTATGTTTTGTCGGCCATTACGTAACAGTAGAAATTTATATGTTTACTTCCCTTTCCTTTTCTTTGTTTCTGTCTGAGTATCGTTTTTACACTTTTGAAGATAGCTTGTCGAGGTGGACAAATTTGTAGTTGTATACCGGATAGACGCGCTCGGGCTGCTCTCAATGGCTTGCAGTGATGGCGCAAGGTTTTTTTTTTCACTGGAGTACACTCAGAAAAATGTCAGCCAAATATATGTATTTCTCTCAACACATGATTTGGCAACTATAATCAAATAAATAAGGAAACTGTAACCAAATCATGTGTTGAGAAAAACATATTTAGTTGACATAACTAAACACTTTTCTCAGTGCCCTTTTTGCTAGCTTTACCCGCTCTTCTTTATTTTCTTTACTCTTTTAACTAAAGAAATACTTACCTCAAAATGGTTTACTATACTTTTACGCCTACATATTGCATTTTCTCCTAAAAAGCGCAAAACTTTTTTTTTAATTCCATTAACAGTTTTATTTAAATCAAATATGAAAAAATATTGCAACCTTGCAAAAAAAGTCATAGAAATATTTTTGATGTTTAAACATGTGAACTGCCGGTATTGGTAAAATTTGCGTCAACCCAGCAGAAATTTTCTACTTTTTTCCTTTGTGTACAAATGACATTTCTGGAGTAGTTCAGGTCTGTCTCAAGCCCACTGCGGGACTAGTTTAAGGCCATCAGTCCGGAGTCGGGACTAATTAGGGACCATTTCGGGACTAGGACAAAATTTTTACGGGCTTAGTTCGGGATCAATAAGGGATCAGTTTGAGACCCTTCCAAGACTTGTTCGATATCATTTCGGGGCAGGTTCGCGACATTTTCAGAATCACTTCAGGTAAAATTTGCGACTAGCTCGGGATATCATTTCCGGACGATTTTGGGACCTATTCAGGGCTATTACGGGGCTATTTTAGCACAATTTTGGGATAGTTTATGACTATTTGAGGCCTTGTTCGAAATAATTTACTGGAAAATAGTTAAGGAGCATTTTGGGAATAGTTCGGAAACATTTTAGAACTAGTAAGGGGCCATTTTGGAAAAATTTTGTGGCTAGTTCGGGGTCATTTCGGCACAGTTTGAACTAGTAACAAAATGAAAAAGTTAAGTTACTTCAAATTTCATAATAAACGAACCGAAAACAACCTGAATCCAGCTTTCGGTAAAAAAAAAATAAGTATGCAAATCATAGCACAAGCTATTACGATTTAAAGCAAAATATTAAGCTAGGAAATTTAATAAAACACCAACACTCAAAAGTGTACACAGATTCCTGCAAAAAGTAAAGCTTAGGTGACCATCGGCATCATAAATGCTACATGCACACCAACTGGGAAAATTGAAAGCTGTGCGACACTAAAGCAAGTCAACTGAAAGAGTGCAGCAAAGATGAATCTACAGTGGTACTTAAGTAATAGGGATGCTTGCAAAAAAAGAAAGGAAGAAAACTTTTAACTAAGCGCTTGCCACTCAGCAGGCAACTGGGCACACAGCACACTGACCTTTGAGCGACTTCTGTCTATAAACACTTTGCCAATCAGAGGTTGCTAGCAAAAACGCCGTACAAAGCGGCAGCAAGCAGTCAAGCATGCAACTGGGTGGGTGGTCCCATGCGAACGACAGCTATGCCTAGGCGCGTGCAAGCGCACAAACACTTGCACAAAACTACATACACTAACGGAAGGGTAGATAGGTAGGAAAATTATATGGGTGTATGTACTTATACAATGTACCTACATACATATGTACACGTATATAGTCGCTTGTGAGGCCAAAGCAATATTTCAAAGTTGTTATGAGTAACTCTTTGCTTTGTATTTTTCACTTTTTCGTTCAAGTGGTCAAATTTTAAAAGTTATACGAAAGGGAAGCATATCTGTACTTTGCTTTCTTTTCACCGCATACGCTTACACATTCAACGACTCACCAACTACACAGAAGTTTTATTCGATGGCAAACAATTAACTATATACATACATACATAAATTTAATAGATAGTATATTGCGCACCGACTCACATACCCGTACACACACACACTTGAACATTCTATGTACATTTTAAGGGATATTACTTATGCACTTTCCGCTTGTTGTTGGATAGTTGGGTGCTTCAATCGCCATCTACTACGTCGGTTATTGGTGGATTCAATGCGGATACTACAAAATCTCTTAAAATAATATCACATTTCTCTGTGTATTCGTTTGTTGCTGCTTACGGTAATATTGTGGCTTCTGGCTGCTGCTCCTCCGTTAGTTGTTCCGAAATTAATTTATCGCTTTCAGCCAATTCAAAGGGTTTTGGCCTCTGGTCGAAGTTTGTATTTTAAAGTATTGAACATTGCTGCTGCTTCACTTGGCTGCTGCAGCCCTGCATTAGGATCAAAAGTTTTGGCTGCTGCTGAATAAAGTAAGTTTTTTTTTTTTTGTAATTTTTTTATACCCAGTACATAAAAGCCTAAAGGAGTAACAGCCCTATTCAAATGCGGTCAATAAAATCTCCTCTTTGGAAGTTGTACAAGAAATTCAAACATAAATTCTGCTCATCCCATACAAAAGGAAAATGAGTACCTAATGAATTGAAGATGCATGGGGTATTGCTTCAAAAGCACGGAAATACGGGCTCCTAGTAGACCTCATTTTATTTTTGTGCTTAGGGCTTTATATGCGAGGCAATCAGTCTCTCTTAAGCTTTTAGTAGGAAGAAGCACTGACGGACTGAAATCCATCGCAGATGCGTTAAAGTTATTTTTGCCTTGAACATCCTCCTTAAAACTCAGCTTGCTTAGTTGGGATTAAGTCGGAGATATTAACACTCCACACACATTTAAAGTTGTGCAGGAATCATGCCATCTGGTATCGGCAACTTGAAGACTTGAAGAAGGAGTTGCATGACTACAGGGCAGTCCCATATCTAGAATGATATCTCATTGATCGGAGTTTATAAAATATCGAAGAGAGGCCTAAGCCTCGTATCTAAAGTTTACCGAGGGAACAGGGTTTTTTACTAAAGTATACCTTAATGAGCAGAACTTACGCCATGAGCCACGTTTAGTTATTTTAAAAAATGGTGATTAATCTACCGTCCAAATTACATAAATTTTATTTAATGGTGAATTTAATAGCCTGTTTTAACTAAAAGGAGCAGCGTTTGGAAATTTTCTGATTTGAGAAGAATATTTTCCTCTGTTCGATCAATACTTAGAGCGTATTCAGTAACTAATAATAAATCCACCGGAAAAATTTACAAAAAAAGCATACTTTGGGTTTAAAAATTTCTATTGCGCTAGATCTTAAATTTCTTTTCGCTTGGTTTGCTCTGCATTCACTTTCTCTTGCATACTTTCATAGCAGCACACTTTATTCGCCAGCAACACTATATCGTGTTTGGTGCTTAGATTTATTATGAAAATATCGAGTAGTAAAACATTGCAAAAGTTTTGTTTACTTAGCCCTCGAAAGGTAAATTCTTTTACTAAAGTAAAATATGATTTTGCACTACAAATAGTTTTATGGAAACACTCGCACGTAGCACGGAATTTGTTCTTTTAACATAACGGCACAGAGTTTTTCCTTGAATTATGAATTTACTGGTGCAAAGTAAAGTATAAAAGAAGTGCACGTAAAGCGAAAAATTTTACCAAAGATGAGTGGTTTATAGTGAAGTACTTGCGAACAAATTCTGAGGTGCTAATACATCAGTTTGTAAAACCGAAACAAATACGAAAACCTTTCCACCTGAATGACTTAAATAGAAATAGAAAGATGGCAGCGTTGATCCGGATCAAGAAACCGCAGTTGATTCGCTTTAAGTCCTAGAGTTAACTTCCAAACTTAACTCGGAGCAAGGCAATTTTCGATGACAACACTGATCAAAACACAGAGAGTGTAGAATACAGAGAATATGCTAATACCTTTTCATCGATAATGCAGTCACCATACTAATTCGACTAGGAATCCAATTTAAACTGAATAAGAACTTATTTGAATTAATAAGCTGACTGCATTACCGACGACAATGCAGTACTTCCACCGCGTTTGCCTTATGCATGGTTTCATGCTGTACAATGTGTCGTTGAAGCTTTTCACTTTCCTAACTACATATGTTCTTCGCCCTGGCTCTAAAAGCACTGCCATGTTGGTTCTTTATTGGATGGTGTATACCCCTGCCTGGTTATCTCTATGCGTATATTGTCGCAAGACATATTGTTGGCAACTGACACCCTGTGGTATTTTCTAAAAGTGTTTTTATAGCTTTTGTGCATTAATACGAAGTCCAACAAGAAACAAGTTTCGAGCAATGATGCTATCCCAGAGCTAGTTTTTTACTGCCTCATTCCAATAGCCAGGCATTAAAGGCGCCGATAGGATATGACGACGTATAGTAGTTTTTACAATAATACCTGCGATAATCTTGGAGGAGCATAGCAGCTACAGATATGAATACCATGCATTTGAACCCATACAAAGCCTTCAACATATTGTAGATTTACTTTGAAATGGGTATACACCGCACGCCCAAATTGCAACACTATTTAGTTTATCCGCCGCCCATACAGCAGGGGTTGACGTATTATAAGGTTCAAACATAATAGCCACGTCTGCACCCATTTCCAGTTTGCGCTAACAAGTTGAATAACTCGGTGAGAGAAGAGACCAATACATTTGTATGTATGTATTTTTAAATGCAAAACAAATATTTATTTGAAACTACTACCACCATACAGAGTTCGAAAAAAGCTGCGGAAGCAGTGCCCGGGGGACTCATTAGACAAGGCTGGGCATCCTTTGTAGTGCCATCAAGTTATAACTTAAGATAGTTTTATTACATGGCAGTTGCGAAGTGCATGTGAAAAAATTTCGTAAATTACATAAAGCAAATTTTTGCACATGCAGCAGTACATAGCATGCATTTAGGCGACCAGTGTTGGCAATCGCGCCCAAACACAAGTTCTGCGCCGCTTCAGAATGGTTTACATTTATTTGTAGGAGCTTCATTTACGGAGCTTCGAAACAGCCACTTGGTACATAGGCGGGGCGACTAACGTTTTCTGCGATGTGGTTCGTAAAATCCTCGCCGTGATGTTTGCCTAATAAACAATTCGGGTCCTTCTGTGTGACCTTCAGCCCCGAATTTTCTACTTCAACTAGAGCGATCGCAATGTGTGATTGCGTGATTTGACCCCGACTCACGTCACTCACGCTCGCGCAGGATTTTGTAAAATTTGTTCATGCTCATGCATGATCACGCGTGAAACACGCACCGTCACTGCAAGAATCACATCACTTACGCATCTCTACTACCTGCTCGTTTTGAGACGGAGTAACTTATACGCAGTGCTATTAAGATACAATAAATATTTCTGACTACAATAAATATTTCTGACTACCGTCTCTGAACATGGCACGCGAGCATTAACGGCATTAACTCATATTTAAGAAACATAAAAACATATGCATTTTCCCAGAAATAGCGCCACTTACTCCAGTTTTCAAGTAATTTGCCTTACAAATCTGCAATTACATACATATAAATAGTAGTGAGCCTAGAAAAGCCACCAACCCAAATTACGTGAAATACAATCAAATTAAATTGTCGCAAAGCAGACACAAATAAGGATCTATACTCAGCTGTGCAAATAGGCTCATTTGCATACGCACATCTGTCAGCGTGCGTGCGCGTGCTCTGGAAAATTGTATTTGAATTTGCCGTCAGCAAATAATAAAGATACTAAAAATTCATATTGAAAATCGCATACATATAATTTAAATTGAGAGCGCGTAATTTTGCGCAGACAGCAGCGAACAACCTTGGCGCGGCATAGGCGTGCTACAAGGTTGAGCGATGAGATAATAGCAAATCAGATTAACAATTAAATTGCTTTTTATATCGAATAGGATATATGTACGTACATATACGTGCATGTATGTATGTATGTACAGTGCCGGCCACTTGAGCAGCGCCTGCTTTTGATCTTCAGTTTTGACAGTTTTCGTTTTGTTTATTTAACACGCATTATTTTTTTTTTTTTTTTTACATAGCATATTCTATAGAAAAAAAAACAAGTAAATCCGATTGTGAAACTTTATACAAAGTTATAATAGTTTAACAAAATTTCCTCCAAAATTTCAAAGTTAAAAAAAAATGCTTCTAACCACCATAAGTGAGTTCAAGTTTCGTTAAAATTGCGAACTATAACAACTAAAAAATATTATATTCAAACTGAAAAGTTCTAAATTTTTTTTCAAGTTCAAAATTTTTATGAAATTTTCGATACAAATTGTGTTAGAAACTGCATCCTCAAAAATATTAAAAAAAACAAGTAATTTTTAAGCAAAAAGTACAAACAACTTCAATTCTCATATAAAAATTTAGGAGTACCGTTCATTTTCTTCATGATCCAATGATCGGATCTAAACTAGATTAGTGAGACACTACCTTTCCGATGCAAAAAGAATTATCGAAATCGGTTGACGTGGTCCAAAGTTATGCGGTAACATACATGAAAAAAAACAATATTCCGATAAATTGATAACCTTCATCTTTTTTTTTTGAAGTCGGCTAAAAACATTTAATTTTTTAATTTACTAATTTCAAATAAACAAGAGGAGAACTGTCAATACTGAGGATCAGAAGGTAGAGCTATTAAAGTGGCTGGCACTGTATGTATTACGCATGTATGTGTAGGCGCCATGTGTGTATGCGCGCTGATGGCAACTTTCCCAACAGTTGGTGGCAAATTTCTTGCTGCTTAGTACAAACAGCGGTGGCTTCGCCGCTTCTATGTATCACAGCAAAATTTGCCATTATTGGCAAACAGCCTTGACAGGAAGTGTGCGCAAAGATAGCATTACCAACTGGTGTATTGTATTTGGGGGTACGCTGCCTCGCTACAGTAGCGTCGTCGCCAGCAACGGCGGCGGCAGATTGCAAATAAAATTGAATTATGCCAATAAATGAATTATAAGTAAACAAGCGTGTAAATATACATACATATATGTATGTACCAGTTCAAGCGCAATCGACTGGCGAAGTTGTATTAAACACAAGCTATTGAACTGCTGTTGCCTTGCATAACATTAATGTGACCCCAAAATGGTTGGTTCAATGACGCCAATGCCAGTTAAATAGGCGCAATCAAAAATGTTACGCATACGCCACAATGACACATGAAAGCAGTTATAACTGCTTATAGTACTATACATACATATAAATGCTCAAGTGCGCATATCCACGTACTAAGGGTGTACATATTTTTGTATGTATATGATTTGCGTAAAACAGCGTTTTTGGCGCGCTTTTTGTTTTCGCCTTTATTAGAAATGTAGTATAGTGAAAACACAATGGCCCATGTAGGCCATGGTTTGTTGCAATGATGTTGTTGCATGCGTATTGGTGTTGTTAACGGCAATAGCCTTGAAGTGTATCACGCGCTTTTTGTGAACAATACTGTTTAGCAGATAAGTGCGTATACAACAGAAAGTGAAGGGCAGCTGCTGTGCATGTGGCTGATGTGCGCTGTCACATCTTTGTACGTGTATACATTTTTGTGCAAATAAATATGTCCTGCAGAAAATATTTAGACTTTTTGTAAAAAAAAACACATTGGTGTAGAAAAGTTGGATCAAACATGTTGAAATCTTAAACAGGCGAAGCAATAAAACAGCTTTCTAGCTTTATTTTCTTTATTTTTTTATTTAATTTATTTTTGGTGTTTTTTTCACCTACCGGCTTTTTTCATATTCTAACCGCCTACAAAGCGTAATTTATTGAAGGCTATACTATCATAAATATCACACAAAAGTTGGACAACATGCTGGATTAAAAAAAAAAAATTGTTGATATCAAAGGAAGGATAGAAATTGAATAGAGATGTATTCTAGGTAAAATTGTTTACGAAGCTTTTTTATTCACAGGGTATAAATACGAAAGTTTACTTACTTTTTCCAGCTTTTGAAGTCTTTTGGTTGAAAAAATACATGGTCTGAGTGGCAACACTGGCTTGCACTTGCTCAACTGCATGTTGGCATCATTGCTTTTGTTTATAGTTAGGGGTTGAAGAATTTTTCGCTATTCCGAAAACGATTTTGTTGTAATTGGTATCGAAAATGTTTTCGCTTGGCTCAGTGACTTATAGTGTTATACTTTCTCAATCAAAATGTTGCCACAAATATTTCTGCGCCTTGTAAAAAGGTTAAGTTTTGCAGATGTGAAAAGAATAAAAATTAAAAAATAAAAATGCCATGTTGAAAATTCATGACGCCGCTAACTTATACTCGCATTAAATTGTTTGAGCACGCCTGATTCCAAAAATTACATCAAAACTTATTCATAACTCCCGAAAGGGAAACCATTTTTATGAATAAATTTAATTTTCATGCACGGTAACTTCCCTGCACTCTGCTGAAATATGTATGCAACAAAATTTACCTTGCGTGAAAAATGTCCAAATCTGCATTGCAAAATCGCTTGCTAATAAATGTAACTGTAACGCCAAAAATTATGCCTCAAGGGCTACATTCCTTGTACAATATTTATTTATTTAGTACATACATTCCTCAAACTTTGAAGCATAACGGACATTAACTATGCATATTCTGTACACACACACAAGCATTATACATACATACATATGTACATGGTATATTTGTTTGTATTTTTTTGTTGCCGCCACAGCGCATTCTCTCCGCTCTAAAACCATTCGCTTTCGCTTTTATTCCGTGCGGAAAAAATATAAAACAAGCTATGCTGAAAAAAAAACAAAAGAATAATGAAAGCTCATTGCATAAATAGCATTGAAACCACTTACAAGACAACAACTGCATAAAATACATGTATGTACATATGTATGTACGGGTATGGGTGTACAAAAAACCATTCAAAATAACAATGCAAACAATGTTTTCAAATTCCACTTTTGTACATAGTGTTGATGGCGAGTGGGTTGTTTGCGGTGGCTCATAAATAATAACAATAAACAAATTTTATCTTTTATGCGTAATTTTAGCAATTTTTCGTTCTGAGTTTTGGGCTTCTGCTTTTGAGTACATTTTTTTCTGGTTACGGCTCTTAACTTTCCATACATGTGTAGATATGCCTTTAGAGATTCATACGGATGCCGGAATGCTGCATCACTTTTCTACCACTTGCTTGGCGTACATACATACATACGTACACACCTATTATGTATATTTAAGCAATGACTTTTAACGCCTTTATGCGTTTTGCCAAGTCTGTGTAGAACTTACACACATATTGAGAGTATTTTTTCGCATACTTTGCGCCTTTTGTTTAGTAGGTACTTTGCAATGTTTTGTTTTTATGAATTTTTAAAAATGCGCAACAATGAAACCCTTGGTGAATGCTTTAAAAAAAAAAGGAACAAGAACGAAAATGATAATGGAAAAATTTAAAAGAATTAGAATACGTACTAAATATTTTCACACAAAATGTAAAAGCAAAGAGCGAGTGAGCAGGAAGAATGTTTTTGTTGTTGAAATGAAAAAAACAAAAATCTCAGAGCAGATTATTCAACAAGAACAATTCCGTAATACACAGTGACAATGACAAATTTTACAAGCAGGAATGGACTGAACTTTGAAAAGAGGTAAACATAAAATAAATTCTAAAATTTATGTAGATTAGGTTAGGAAGACGTACAATAAGTGGTCATACTTCCACTCGAAGTCATATTCACGCACTGCGTCAGCGCTCTATGAGTCTGCGAGGAGACGCCATTATGAGAAGTGTCATTATGGTATATTTTTCACGACTTAATGTGCCAGTTAAAAAAATTAAGTAGAACCGAATTTTGCTTCTTTTATCGTTGCGAACTTACGCAGAGGGAAGTTGCTGGTTAATGCTATCGCTGGAGTATTAATGCGTTAACTCAATGTACTCGCTAGTTGTCCTTAGTAAATGAATTGAAATATGAAATAAAAAACATAAATATATTAAATTTTTTTTTAACAAAATTTTAAATAAAAAAAATTTTACCAAAAAAGAAATAAATAATAAAACGAGTTGCTAAAAATTACATGAAATACAAACAATTCTCTTTTTTTAACAACAAAAACGATATTAAGGATGAAAGGAATTGGTTAAAAAATATCGAGGAATGACACCGAAACCGAAAACGTAACCGTTATCTTGTCCTGAAAAGGAACGAAACTGAAACCGTTTCAAGCACATGTTTCAATCGGTTTCCAGAAATTTATAAAAATCAGCTGCAGGATCTAGCAACCAAATTTTTTTTTCTTCATTAGCAGAACTGTACGGTTTCACCAAAAATGACTTGCATGACATATTTGTTGACTAGTATGTGGATAGCCTTACTTTTAATTCTTATATAACGTGACTTATGGCAACACTGATAAATTTGCTGCAATTCAAGGCGACGGTATATAAGGAGGTAGCAATGCCACCGCTGTCACTTCAATTGAAGTTTTTCACTTCACTTTAGAAGCCTTCACTTAATTTTACTTCACTTTCCACAAATTACATTTACCTCCAAAATAAATAAAAATTTCTTTGAAATAAATGATTTATTTAACCAAAATCAGCAATATTTTACGGCATTATTTTACTTTTGTTTGTCAAATTTGATTTTCATTCCTTGAAAAATATACATAAAATCAGTGTTTTTTTTTGTAACTAACTAAATTAAAAAAAATATATTTTTTGATTTCAAAATGTTAAAATAGGGGTACCTATATTTTTTTGATGTTTTTTTTAATGTTTTCGGACCACTCTAATGTACATATAACGATTAATTCAAAGTAGCGTGTAAACAAGTAAACTAATAGATTTTATTACCCACTTTATGAGTTCAAAATTACTAACACTTTATGACCACAATGCAAAATGTCCTCGCAAGACAACATCACATTTTGACGCAACATTTGCTGGGCGTGTATCAGTCCATTGACCTTGAAGCGATAACAGCCGCAATAAAACTCCATTACCATTTCGAATGTCACTGCCAATGGCAGCATCCCAATGCAACATTGCTTATCACATACATGCGAAAGTCCTTCAGGGTCACACTCACTTGAATATACATACAAACATACATACATACGAGTGGTTACCACTAATGGCCACAAACAAATCAGTGGCTCGTTAAGTTGTACCGACCGAGCAGTGACCATCAATTATGCGCCTTATTCGAGGCTCTCCGTCAGCGGTTTTAAAATCTACAAAATCAATTTATCTTACCCTCAACAGCAGTCATTCGTTCAGTGGCGCGTAAGCCGTGTGGCGGCGGGCTGGCCAACAGGCGATTTAAATGCATAGAAAAGCATGAAATCTTCATTTATGTGAAGTCCTTTGAGAGATCGCTTCTACTGTGCTTTATGACTGCCATGAGAATCTGCACTTCAATGAGCGTACGTATTTACTTACTTATGTATGTAAAAGTGTGTGTATGTTTTTGAAATTAAATTTTCTTGCCTCATTTGATAAGTTTTCCAGCCTGTTTGTCACAAGTGCATGCGTTTGTAAGAACAGATACATACATACGCATATATGTGTGCATTTGTATGTGGTAGTATTGTGTCCACTTGTGCTGATGCCGGTTATGGCTTCCGAAACTTCCGTTTCTTTTTTTAGGGCTTTGACTTTGACTTTGACTTTGTTTCTTGCGATTTCGCATTCGCTCAACGTACGTTGCGCAATATTTGTTGGCTGATGTTTTACTATATTTTTGCTGAATTCACCATTACACTTGAGTGCTCTCCATGCTTCCATATCAGTTTTCAATTTCGCCCCCTCTGGATATTATCACACACTTGCTGCTATCTCTTGCATCTCTAACGTTTTCTATTTGTCAAGTATTTTCAATCAAATTAATGAAAAATTTTACTCACCAGCCGCTGGAGTATGCATCCATCTCAACGGAAATTTCTTTAGATTTTTTTATTTCTATTTTCCGATTTGGTTTTGTTGTTGAAATCGCGTTGCTTGTTATAGAAGAAAAGGCAAAGTTTCGAAATTTAACCACAAGAAAAATGTGAGCAGCAATTAAATGGTAAAGAAAAAACGAATACTTAAGAAGGAGATGGAAAAGATATCTGCAGACACACATGTATGTATGTATGTATGCATATGCCCAGCAAATATTAGGATCATGAAAAGTTTAATCTTAGATCACTCCTTTGCGAGCAATGGACCACCCCACAAATCTCCCAGCTTGAAGTTTATACTCCATTTTAAAATTGGATGTCCTTACGGCGAGCACTCCTTTTGAGATCCTAACGGAGACCAAAAGAGTAAGTATCCTTTTAAGCTTCTCTTGAACGCGTTAACTACTCTGAAATATATCAATATGCAAAAAGTCATTACAACTTGTGGCAAAACTAAAAAAGGACCTTGATTGCTCGCTTATTGCTTAAAATGGATGTAGAAGTCATTCACTCTTTTACTTCGCGATTTTAATATTAGTCCATTGATTTTTTACTGTGTGTATACATATCCTTGCCACACACACACACACATACATGCTTATGTATCTGCCACTATTACTTATAGCACATATGACTACGCATTTATCGTCTGCGAGCAGGAGATTGAAAATATCAATACAGCATAAAAGACCTAAGCAGACTCAGCCTTCTTTCACACATGCATACATACATACACACGCACAAGTGTCCGACTACGAATGCGCGTAAATATTCTTGTAAATTCCTTGCATACCTTGAAAATATAATGCCGGACGGTGCTGCCATCTAAAAAGGTCACACGCTGTTTTTTAATTTTTTTCTTTAACCAGAAAATATGGCTAGCAATAGCGAAGTTGAATGAAGCAGACGCTAGAGGGTAAATATAAGTAATATTATTTATGTATGTATACCAGATTGATAAACTAACTATATGTGAGGCCGGTTTGACTTGGAGCATACGATCATAAATACTTTAATTTCTTCAATAACTCAGCAGTTGAAGTTCGGTTATGGGGTATTGAATTAAATTAATTAAGTATACTAATAGAAAGATGTGGTTGATTTTGAGAAACGCAAACATACCTTTTTGCATATTACGATATATTTACATACATATGTATAAATAAATGTATGTACTATCCCAATCCCAATGTATTGCTTAAGTGGCTATAAAATGGCAATCAAGACAAACAAATGTACGCACAAACATAAATGTAAATATTCAAAAATATAAGAGTTTATTTATAACAAACAGTAAAGGCTTTGATAAATGTACATATCTGCATACACACAAATATGTAAAAATAATAATATTTAACTGCATTATTTAGTTACCATTCTAATTTTTTACATTATTGTGATAAAATTAAAACCAAGATGGTGCTTTTGAGCACGTAACACTCGATAAAGTTTTGGTTGAAACTTTTTCAGAACCACTTGAAAAGCTTCGTGCTTTATTTTGAACTTTTTTGAATTTTCAGAATTTTAATTATTGGCTTTGATCGAATAGAGGCTTCGGCAAGGATTCTGAAGCAGCATTTGTTGAAGGTAAGTTTTTGTACCATGGTACCATTTTCTCTGGTATTTGTCCGGCATTGCACAATTTCATGGTGCCAGCTGCAGATATGGGAAGCATGTGCTCATAAGCAAGACTTAGATTTACAACCCGAGTTCGACATTGCCCTCTCTCTACTCTAACGTTGATTTCTTTGCAGTCACTAGTGTGATCATATCTATAAAATATTGTGTCCAGTTCTGACTTTTCGGCTTTAAAACATTCTATTTTTAGCCAGGAAACTTTTAGGCCGTCTTTATCTTTGTTACAGTTTTTTATTGTAGATAATGTCAATTCGTGTAGATTATAAAAATCCGTATAAGCTAAAATGTGTAGATATGTGTCTTTTGTCCCATATAACGAATAACATAATTTTTTGTATATGGAAGAAAACCGTAACATACTCAACAAAAAAATTAAAAAAAAATCATGGGTAATTTTTAGACATTAAAAACTTGAACTTTATTCCTTTGGAATTCAGAGGGCTACAAAAATGTATACTCAGAATCTGTCAAGGAAATCTAATTTAGAAGCTCGAAATATTTTCGAAAGTTTGTAGATTATTATTATTTTTTTTTTATATTAAACAAGGTGTGAAACTTAGATTAACACGGGGTTTGTTAACAAAATAACTATATTTTTATAGAAAATAAGCAAAAAGAAATAAAAGCAAAAATAATGTGTTAAAACTTGTCATAAAATGGTGCGACTATAATTTTTTCGAACACTGTATATTTATCGGCCACCAATTCTTCGCATCAGTTATAACACGGTTAAGTATATTTGTTATTAGTGAAAAAGTTCAAACACGTTTATAGTCAAAACCACTAACTACAATAGAAAAGCCAATTACGGTGCCAACAAACACTCATTAAATACTTTAAAATCGGTATGTACACACATGCATATTTAATAAAGCTTAAAATTGTACTTCCTCACTCATATACTTCACTTCATTGACTGACTTTAACTACGAAGTAAATTAAACAAAGCAAAACATGATTTTTATGCGATGGAACGCAGCGGTGGAAAGCAACGGTAGAAAAGAACTTTGGCTATTCATTCTATTTTTCAGCTGACTATGGTGAAGCATTCTACTTTGCATTCCCCGCAATGAATCAAAGCAGCGAAATTAATAAAATATTGTAGAACATTCTGCTATGCATTACCGGCAATGCCAGTATTCCGTATGATGTCACAGCACAAGTTCTGTTCTTTAGTCGTTTCAACCTTAATTAAGAAATTTTACTT
>NW_023458557.1:86130205-86137818 GCF_013731165.1 Rhagoletis pomonella
AAAAAAAAACAAAAGAATAATGAAAGCTCATTGCATAAATAGCATTGAAACCACTTACAAGACAACAACTGCATAAAATACATGTATGTACATATGTATGTACGGGTATGGGTGTACAAAAAACCATTCAAAATAACAATGCAAACAATGTTTTCAAATTCCACTTTTGTACATAGTGTTGATGGCGAGTGGGTTGTTTGCGGTGGCTCATAAATAATAACAATAAACAAATTTTATCTTTTATGCGTAATTTTAGCAATTTTTCGTTCTGAGTTTTGGGCTTCTGCTTTCACTTCATTCTTTTATGTACATACATACACGCTGTTTGAGTACATTTTTTTCTGGTTTCGGCTCTTAACTTTCCATACATGCCTTTAGAGATTCATACGGATGCCGGGATGCTGCATCACTTTTCTACCACTTGCTTGGCGTACATACATACGTACGTACACACCTATTATGTATATTTAAGCAATGACTTTTAACGCCTTTATGCGTTTTGCCAAGTCCGTGTAGAACTTACACACATATTGAGAGTATTTTTTCGCATACTTTGCGCCTTTTGTTTAGTAGGTACTTTGCAATGTTTTGTTTTTATGAATTTTTAAAAATGCGCAACAATGAAACCCTTGGTGAATGCTTAAAAAAAAAGGAACAAGAACGAAAATGATAATGGAAAAATTTAAAAGAATTAGAATACGTACTAAATATTTTCACACAAAATGTAAAAGCAAAGAATGAGGGAGCAGGAAGAATGTTGTTGTTGTTGAAATGGAAAAAAAAATCTCAGAGCAGATTATTCAACAAGAACAATTCCGTAATACACAGTGACAATGACAAATTTTACAAGCAGGAATGGACTGAACTTTGAAAAGAGGTCAACATAAAATAAATTCTAAAATTTATGTAGATTAGGTTAGGAAGACATACAATAAGTGGTCATACTTCCACTCGAAGTCATATTCACGCACTGCGTCAGCGCTCTATGAGTCTATGAGGAGACACCATTATGAGAAGTGTCATTATGGCATATTTTTCACGACTTAATGTGCAGTTAAAAAAATTAAGTAGAACCGAATTTTGCTTCTTTTATCGCTGCGAACTTACGCAGAGGGAAGTTGCTGGTTTATGCTATCGCTGGAGTATTAATGCGTTAACTCAATGTACTCGCTAGTTGTCCTTAGTAAATGAAATGAAATATGAAAAAAAAATATATGTTAAATTTTTTTTAACAAAATTTTAAATAAAAAAAAATTTTACCAAAAAAAGAAAAAAATAATTAAATGAGTTGCTAAAAATTACATGAAATACAAACAATTCTCTTTTTTAACAACAAAATCGATATTAAGAATGAAAGAAGTTAGGTTAAACAAGTAAGAGCAGCGCTGTCTTCGGCTATGCCGAAGGCTTCATACCTTTCATGAACATCTGCAAATTTTAGTTTGACAGATTACTGATTTTGAATACATCTGCATACATCGATAGAGGAGTTACATACTTATATAAAAAATCGCATCTAAACAATCAGAGGTATGGAAGATATACTTTATATGGCACCAATCTAAGTGATTTTCACTGCTATGTGATCGGTATGTAAACCCGTAACACAATTTATTGGGTTTAGTTTCCTGCATAAAGGAGATATATCGCAAAAACTGGTATCTGAACAATCAGTGGTATAGGAGATAAAGCTTATACAGCATAGATTTTGACGATTTTCTCAGTAGACTTTGTATTATTATTTATAAAATATCTTACGAAATTTATCGGTTTTAGCTGTTCAAATAAAGGAGTTTTACAGTAAAATCCCATATCTGAACAATCAGATGTATGGAAGATATATGTTGTAGTCACCCGATCCTTTTTATTTTCACTGTAAGTGTTCTGTTAATAATGAGTGAAAATGGTGCGAAATTTCATGTTCCTAGCTGCATAAATGGAGGAGTTATGATAAAAGACCTCATATCTGAACAATCAGTTGTATGGGGTCTGCAGGTTATAGTGAACCGATCTTTGTTATTTTCACTGTAAGTCTTCTGTTGGTAATGAGTGAAAACAGCGCGAAATTTCATGGTCCTAGCTAAATAAATGGATGAATTATAACGAAAAATCTCATATCTGAACAATCAGTTGTATGGGAGCTATAGGTTATAGTTATCCGATCTTTCTAATTTTCACTGTAAGTTTTCTGTTGATAATTATTGAAAACAGTGCGGAATTTCCTGTTCCCAGCTATATAAATGGAAGAGTTATAACGAAAAATTTTATATCTGAACAATCAGTTGTATGGGAGCTATAGGTTATAGTGACCCGATCTTTGTAATTTTCACTGTAAGGATTCTGTTGATAATGGGTGCAAGTACTGCAAAATTTCATGTTCGTAGCTGCATAAATGCAGAAGTTATAACGAAAAATCTCATATCTGAACAATCAGTTGTATGGGAGCTATATGTTATAGTGGTCCCATTCTTCCGGTTCCGAAAAATGATTAATACATTATAAAAATACACCCACCTACCAAATTTGATCCGGATATCTCGAAAACTGAGAGACTAGATTGCATACAAACAGACGGACAGACAGACAGACGGACAGACGGACATGGATAAATCAACTCAGCTCGACGTCCTGATCATAAAAGTATACATTTTAATGGGTCTATCTCTTTTTGTTCTGGTACTTACAAACATCGGACCAAAGTTATAATACCATTTCATGCTCATGAAAGGTATAAAAATATCGAGGAATGACACCGAAACCGAAACCGAAACCGTTATCTTGACCTGAAAAGGAACGAAACTGAAACCGTTTCAAGCACATGTTTCAATCGGTTTCCAGAAATTTATAAAAATCAGCTGCAGGATCTACCAACCCAATTTTTTTTCTTCTGTAGCATAACTGTACGGTTTCACAAAAAATGACTTGCATGACAAATTTGTTGACTGGTATGTGCATAGCCTTACTTTTAATTCTTATATAACGTGACTTATGGCACACTGATAAATGTGCTGCAATTCAAGGCGAATTTATACAAGGCGGTAGCAGTGCTACCGCTGTCACTTCAATTGAAGTTTTTCACTTCACTTTAGAAGCCTTCAATTCATTTTACTTCACTTTCCACAAATTACATTTACCTCCAAAATAAATAAAAATTTCTTTGAAATAAATGATTTATTTAACCAAAATCAGCAATATTTTACGGCAAAAAGAAAACATTTAAGTGATCCTGGAGATGGATTTTGTTTGTCAAACTTGATTTTCATTGCTTGAAAAATATACATAAAATCAGTTGTTTTTTTTTAATTAACTAAATTTTAAAATATATATTTTTTGATTTCAAAATATTAAAATAGGGGTACCTATATTTTGTTGATGTTTTTTTTTTAATGTTTTCGGACCATTCTAATGTACATATAACGATTAATTCAAAGTAGCGTGTAAACAAGTAAACTAATAAATTTTATTAACCACTTTATCAGTTCAAAATTACTTACACTATATAACCACAACGCAGTGTCCTCGCAAGACAACATCACATTTTGACGCAACATTTGCTGGGCGTGTATCAATCCATTGACCTTGAAGCGATAACAGCCGCAATAAAACTCCATTACCATTTCGAATGTCACTGCCAATGGCAGGTTCCCAATGCAACATTGCTTATCACATACATGCGAAAGTCCTTCAGGGTCACAAATATACATACACACATACATACGAGTGGTTACCACTAATGGCCACAAACAAATCAGTGGCTCGTTAAGTTGTACCGACCGAGCAGTGACCATCAATTATGCGCCTTATTCGAGGCTCTCCGTCAGCGGTTTTAAAATCTACAAAATCAATTTATCTTACCCTCAACAGCAGTCATTCGTTCAGTTCAGTGGCGCGTAAGCCGTGTGGCGGCGGGCTGGCCAACAGGCGATTTAAATGCATAGAAAAGCATGAAATCTTCATTTATGTGAAGTCCTTTGAGAGATCGCTTCTACTGTGCTTTATGACTGCCATGAGAATCTGCACTTCAATGAGCGTACGTATTTACTTACTTATGTATGTAAAAGTGTGTGTATGTTTTTGAAATTAAATTTTCTTGCCTCATTTGATAAGTTTTCCAGCCTGTTTGTCACAAGTGCATGCGTTTGTAAGAACAGATACATACATACGCATATGTGTGCATTTGTATGTGGTAGTATTGTGTCCACTTGTGCTGATGCCGGTTATGGCTTCCGAAATTTCCGTTTCTTTTTTTAGGGCTTTGACTTTGACTTTGACTTTGTTTCTTGCGATTTCGCATTCGCTCAACGTACGTTGCGCAATATTTGTTGGCTGATGTTTTACTATATTTTTGCTGAATTCACCATTACACTTGAGTGCTCTCCATGCTTCCATATCAGTTTTCAATTTCACCCCCTCTGGATATTATCACACACTTGCTGCTATCTCTTGCATCTCTAACGTTTTCTATTTGTCAAGTATTTTCAATCAAATTAATGAAAAATTTTACTCACCAGCCGCTGGAGTATGCATCCATCTCAACGGAAATTTCTTTAGATTTTTTTATTTCTATTTTCCGATTTGGTTTTGTTGTTGAAATCGCGTTGCTTGTTATAGAAGAAAAGGCAAAGTTTCGAAATTTAACCACAAGAAAAATGTGAGCAGCAATTAAATGGTAAAGAAAAAACGAACACTTAAGAAGGAGATGGAAAAGATATCTGCAGACACACATGTATGTATGTATGTATACATATGCCCAGCAAATATTAGGATCAAGAAAAGATTAATCTTAGATCACTCTTTAGCGAACAATGGATCACTCTACAAATCTCCTAGCCTCTTGCGTTTTATACTCCATTTTAAAATTGTATATCCCTATGGGCGAGCACTCCTTTTGAGATTCTAACAAAGAACAAAGAGAGTATCCTTTTAAGCTACTCTTGAACGCGTTTTCTATTCGAAAATATATCAATATGCAAAGAATCATTACAACTTGTGGCAAAACTAAAAAAGGACCTTGATTGCTCGCTTATTGCTTAAAATGGATGTCGAAGTCATTCACTCTTTTACTTCGCGATTTTAATATCGTCGCTCCCAACGAAGAGTAGCACATCTCAAATTACCGTGGAAGACTAGCACGTTTCACTATTCGCGTGGAAGACTAGCACATTTCAGATTTTTGCGTGGAAGACTAGCACATTTCGTTATTTGCGTGGAAGACTAGCACATTTCAGATTTTTGCGTGGAAGACTAGCACATTTCAGATTTTCGCTTGGAAGAGTAGCATATTTCAGATTGTTAAGCCGCGAAAACTGCACGTCTCCGGTTTAAAGTAAATCAGAAAAGCATAATATATATTGAAAATTCAAACGTTTATTCTATATTTCTTTAATTGTATTATGAAAATCATGAAATTCAGACGGTATATACCGTTTACTAATCATTTGTTGAATATCATCCACTTTTCTTTTTTTTAAAGGTATTTTTCCCTTGTAAGCTTTAGGCAATTCACAGTGTTTCATGGTTGACCATTGAACATTTTTTTTCATTAGGTTCAACTTCTCCTCGCTTTGCATAAAGTCGTATTTTACTGCCATGTCTACTTGATTTTTGCTATTTTTTATTGTAATTTTCCGTACATGTGATATCTTAATTTTTTGCCAATGAAAATATTTGGACAGTTCTTCGAAGGAAAATATTTAATTTGCGTTTGCGTTGTTGAAAATTTGTTGAGTTTTTTTAGTATTCTCCTGGGCTTTAAACTTGGGCCAATATGGATTTTTTTAAGAGAATTAACTTTATTTTAATTGAAGGTTTTTTAAGTAAATAAATAAACATAACATAAATAATATCACTTTGAAACGGGGTGTTCTTGATATGATACTGTATGCATATGTTTTTTCGTATTTATTTATAAATAAAGATTCCCTGAGAAAGACGCGAATGTCGAAAGGTGTAGGAGGAAAAATAAACGTTTATTTTACTTGTAATAACCGGCCAAAAGGCTCCATATACAACACTAAACTTTCAGCATGACCGAAGAAAAATAATTATAGTATAAACATACATATTTATGTAACTTTTTTTTTTTAACGGCTGCTACAACCTTATATGAACTGCCTTGCGTATCCCTCTTCCACACAAAAATCTGAAATGTGCTAGTCTTCCAGGCAAATAACGAAATGTGCTACTCTTCCACGCAAAAATCTGAAATGTGCTACTTTTCGACGCGAATAATGAAATGTGCTAGTCTTCCACGCGAATAGTGAAATGTGCTACTCTTCGTAGGGACCGACGATATTAGTCCATTGATTTTTTAATGGGTGTATACATATCCTTGCCACACACACACACATACATGCTTATGTATCTGCCACTATTACTTATAGCACATATGACTAAGCATTTATCGTCTGCGAGCAGGAGATTGAAAACATCAATACAGCATAAAAGACCTAAGCAGACTCAGCGCTCATTCCCACATACATACATACACACGCACAAGTGTCCGACTACGAATGCGCGTAAATATTCTTGTAAATTCCTTGCATGCCTTGAAAATATAATGCCGGACGGTGCTGCCATCTAAAAAGGTCACACGCTGTTTTTTTAATTTTTTTCTTTTACCAGAAAATATGGCTAGCAATAGCGAAGTTGAATGAAGCAGACGCTAGAGGGTAATAACAAGTAATATATGTATGAATACCAGATTGATAAACTAACTATATGTGAAGCCGGTTTGACTTGGAGCATACGATCATAAGTACTTTAATTTCTTCAATAACTCAGCAGTTGAAGTTCGGTTATGGGGTATTGAATTAAAAATAAAGTATGCTAATAGAAAGATGTGGTTGATTTTGAGAAACGCAAACATACCTTTTTGCATGTTAAGATATATTTACATACATCATTATATAAATAGGCAATCATGTTTCCTTTACACCCCTTTTACGGCTAAACTATACTTCTAAGGTATAAACAATTATATATCATTAGAAAGGTATTTTGATGCTGATGTGCAGGCAATTTTTCAAATTTCAAATTAGTTTAAAATAGAGCGAAAAAATCAATTCAAAAGTCACACCAATACCAATGCCATACATGTACATGGTTGGGGCGGAAATGCCTCCTAAATGTATGCTTTTATATTGATACTGAATTACAGAAACATGCTAAGCAGCAGTTTAGGAATAAGATGTATGTATGTATGTATGTACATGAACAGATTAGACTCAAACGAGGAAGAAGGTATGGAGTTGAGTATGGAGAAGAAGAAAGGATAAAGCAAAGATTAACAGAAGTAAGAGAAACCGAAACATGAAGACAAAGAGAAAGGTAAATTTAAATTCTTCATAGTATACATATGTAATCGCAAAGATGTGGGTGAATATGTAGATGGAGAAAAGAATGAAGATAAAGATCTGGTTAAAAGTTAAGGAAATGATAAATATAAAAATTAATAGATAAAGATATAGAAAATAATATATGTAGATAAAGGTAGAGACAAAGACAGAAAAAGAAAGAGATACAATTGAAGAATGACATGTTAAGTTATTTTATGTTATGTTATGGTGTGTTATGTTATGTTATGTTATGTTGTGTTATGTTATGTTATGTTG
>NW_023458557.1:86137828-86148098 GCF_013731165.1 Rhagoletis pomonella
TGTTGTGTTATGTAATGTTATGTAATGTTATGTTATGCTATGTTATGTTATATCGTGCTAAGTCATATTATGTTATGTTATCTTATGTTATGTTATGTTGTGTTGTTTTGTGTTGAGTTGTGTTATGTGGTGTTGTTATGTTATTTTATGTTATATTCTGCTATGTTGTTCAACGCATTTCACCTCAATTCAGTTCAACTAACTCAACCCGGCTCAACTCAGCGCACCTCAGCTCCCCTTATTTTAAATGGTTGAATTTCAACCGCTGGGCGAACACTAGTATATGTAAAAAGGCTACACTGGAGAAGGGAAACTTACGTTACATATCTTGTTTATCTCATAAGCAATATATGTATGTATGTTATAATTGCATTTATTTTAATTTTTTTTCCTATATTTTTATTTTTACCTTTATAATCTATTGCTCTTATAAAATTAAAGTCTTTAAATTTGCCTTAGTCTTCATCTTTATTTTTATCTTTTATAGCTTTGCTTTTGTCCTTTTCTTCATCTATGTATTCACTTAGATTATGTCAGGTGGGATGACGTGATAATATCATGGAAAAACTACCTGCTATCTCGAATTTACAAACTGAAAACGTTGCACGAATTCTGAAATTTAACAAAAACGTTGGTTCATAGCAGTTATTAGATGAAAAATATTTTTTATTTCGCCCATACGAGTTATAACCCTAGGTTTATTTTTTTAAGTTAAACGTTACAACGATAAGAACATTGACGAAAACGGAGATGGAGAAGAAGATAAAGATGAAGACAATAAAAGAGGAGCAGTGAAATAACCGTTATCAGAAAACGTAAAAATATACGTTGAGTAATAGCTGTTATCAAGCAACGTAAAAAAAAAACGTTGGGAAATAACACTTATCAAGCAACTTATAAAATAAACGTTGGGAAATAACCCTTATGAGCGACGGACAACATATTTATCCTGCATAACAGTTACCAGGTTATAACTCTTATCGGCGAAATACAAAATATTTCTTATCTAATAAATGTTATAGAACAACGTTTCCCCGATGAAACTTATAACTATTATGTCCCTGGATGAGATGTTATGTGATGTGATGTCAGGTAATGCGATGCAATGTAAAGTGATATGGTAGGATGCCATATGATGTCATATCATGTGATGTATTATCATATGCTGGCATATCATGTGATGTAATGTCATATGATGTCATATCATGTGATGTCATATCATGTGATGTCATGCCATGTGATGTAATGTCATATGATATCATAATACGTGATATCATGTATCATGTGATGTGATGTCAAGTCATATCATGTGATTTTAAGCCATATGATTTCGTGTCATGTAATGTCAAATCACGTGATCACATGTTATGTGTCGATTATCATATCAATAATTGCATCGATTAATATGCCGATAACAATATCGCTAAATCAATACATATATCTATAACAAAATCACTAATTTTACTTTTCCTAAACTATTTTATTTTATAAACAATAAACTTGGTGGTGTAGAATTTGAGTTATTAGAATTTAGTAGGTTAACGAGGTGCTTTGGGTTAAAATACTAGGCTGAAATAGTAAAATACGATATACCACACTTTGGAATCGAGTTATAAATAAAAAAGTTGAGAAATTTCTATTTCGTCTGTTTTAAGGACTCGCCTAGGAAGGAAATGAGTATGACCCAAAACTCCTTTCAATGAAAGCTTTTAAGCTAGGGTAAGTAATTGCAGACATAATTTCATTTTTTTTTTGTAAGAGAACGAAACCATTAATTAACTTAACTACAAAATATATTTTCTTTATAAATTTGCCGAGTAGAGCTGGCAACTTCTGTATCTGCTGTTAAAACTTTTGAAATTTTAATTGCCTATTTACTCGGTAAGGAATAAGCGAGCGAACAAATGGCAAGAATGACCCAACCACGAAAGAATACAGACAGGCGACGGCTATAGCCATTTTGTGTCTAATGTACAAGTTATCGCTCAATATTTTTATCATATCCTCCTTACCGAAATCCTGGCACCGCCACTGATGCAGCCCTTTAGTGCCTAAGCGTGCAAACATTTGTAAAACAAAGCAATGCTTGGTGAATTTTACAACGCTTTTATCAACTTGCAATGTTGTGCGTCCAGAAACTTTCAATGTTGTGGATCCAGAAACTTTCAATGTTGTGTGTCCGACACCAAAGCAAAGCTTTCAAAAGTTCCTATAAAAAAGCATAGTGCATAGGGCGACAGCTGTAGTGAATAGGGCGAGGTAGATGACATCTAGATATCGCCCTATGTACTACGTTTGCTACAGCGGAAATAGACGACACGCCATTTCTTTAAATAAAATTAATTGGTGCTCGTTTGTATGTACATACATATGTAAATGCATGTGTGTGCACCTTTCTATTAATATCGTTGAATTATTTTAATAAATAAAATAAGAATAATATAAAAAAAACTTTTTAATATACAACGCTTTTATAAATGGACTAAAAAGTAGAAAATAATATTCCTCAGTCCCATAGAATTTGTTTTGATAACTTTTGATTTTGAAATTTTAGCAAAAGTCATTATAAACAGTCTATGAAATTGAAAATGAAAAGCGTGGGGCGCATGTAATACACTTGAATTGATATGAAAAGTAATATATGTATGTATGTATGTGGGTATATGAATAACGACCGCTTAAAATCGATTTCAAAGTTCTACTTTCGCTGTAGAAATTTTAGGTCTACGTTATGTAGTTTGACTATTGTCAATTAAATCGAATGCTTTGTATTGCATGCGCTCCACGTTTTTCATTTTCAATTTCATAGATTGTTTATAATGACTTTGGCTAAAATTTCAAAATCAAAAGTTATCAAAACAAATTCTATGGGACTGAGAAATATTATTTTCTACTTTTTAGTCCATTTATAAAAGCGTTGTATATTAAAATTTTTTTTTTTATATTATTTATTTTGTTGTATATTCAAAGCTCCTAGCTTTTAACTTGCAAAACTTGAACTCGTAAATGTGTTATGAAAATTTCCTTTTAAAGCCGAAATTCTTTCTATGCGCCTGTTAATTTTAATATTTAATTCAATTTATTAGCCATTAACACGCCATTGATTAGCTCATTCATAAATCCATTTTTCAACATTTCAAAATTTAGCAAATGCAAATAATAATAATGTAATCTAAACGCCAATGATAATTTACTGATTATGTAAATTTTATACACGCCTATTTGCGCACATAAAATGCAAAATTAAAATAGCGTCAAATTACATTAAAATAATAGCGCAAAATATGCATGCGGGCATGATTTGCCGGAAGCGTAAAGTTTTACATAATTTGTTAGAGCGACAACGGCCGCGCCGGCAGCAGCTGTGTGGTGAAGTGGTTATTAGCTGCTACTTTTTAATAGTCTGCAAATGGATGGAAAATTCAATCAGGCAAACGTAAAGTAGTAGTGGCGCAATCAAAAAAAAAAAATTAAAAATAAAATCACTAAATTCCGCAGAACATTGCTGCTTGCAACAAGAGTGGTGAGCGGCTAAGTGCGGGTGAAGCGCCGCCAGGCAACTGAGTGAGCTCATCAATTTTAATGCGTTGACGACTATCATTAAAATCGCATTTCAAATGTATTTGTGTGTCGCTTGAGAATGCTGAAAATTTTGTTGCGTTGCCAATTTGTATGGCTTTGGGTGTGGAATATTTCATATCTCCTGCTTTGTTTTTATGTTTGTTGCTGCTGCTGCTGTTTTCAGTCACTACTTTTTGGTATTTTGCACATATTTTTGTTTTTTTTTTGCGCTCTACTGAACGTTGCAAATTATTTCCAGTTTGTACGCCTGAGAATATGCAACCGTGTTGTGTTTGACCAAAAATGTAATCAACGCTTTGACAAAGCATGATTAATGTCGCAACAACTGTGGTATGTGTATAAACGGCGACAACAACAACGCCGACCAGCTTATGGCAAATGGGCTTAGAATTTCTACAATATATAGTCATACATACAAAATAAATATTTTATATGAAAATCACGATTCGACATAAGCAAAGCAACGACGCGTATCGAGGCGCAAAATTTAAAAATTTCCCGCGAACAACCACAAATAGAGGCCGATCAAACTGTGGCGTGAAACCAAAAACTGCTTAAAAAAATCTAAAGGATATGGATCAATCCATGACAAATAGACAAATGGATTAATTTTTTATTTGAATAAATTTTGGTCAGAACTTTTCTTTTATCATATATATAAAGAATTTTTGTCAAAAGAAAAAATATATAAAACAGTGTTAGAGAGTTCCGTATTTTGCAAAGCTTATTTTTTAAATATTTGAAAAAACTATTATAGTTATGGTGGAAAAAAAATTGTTTTCAAAGTTCAAAAATTCATTTCTTAAAAAAAGCTTGCAGGGTCTTGAAATCTAAAAAATTGGAACACAAAAACTTTTTAAACTTTTTCAAAGGTTCAAAAATTAATTTCGTAAAAAGTGCTTCGTAAAATTTTCAGAAAAAATGGCCCGAAAATTTGTATAAATTTCTGCATTTACGATTTCTTTAAATGTAAAAACTCTATTATTTTTTATTTTAAGAATTGTTTTAAATATATATACCGAAAATGTACATTAAAAAAAATCGAAAATCAAAACAACTGCAGAATTTTGCAATTTAAAAAATTGTCAAACCAAAAACTTATTCACATGCCAATCATATGGGCAAGGGAGACTTTACCTTAGGTCTTTTCAACAAATTATCACAAAAGTTTGCTACAGCTTTTGTTGAAAGATAAATTAGCATAATCAGCGCATAATTTCAAAAATGCTAAATTTTGAATTGTTGCACTCAAAAAGATCATGTGCGATATTTAAATTCATTTAGAGTTGGAAAAAAGTTTTTTCAAAGTTCAAAAATTCATTTCTTAAAAAAAAAAAATTCGTGAAAATTTCATAAAAAATTTAGTCAACATTTTCTATATAAACCATTTGTGTAACTATAATAATTTTTGGAATCTTCATAGAAAAAACTTGCAAAATCCGGGAAATTGTGAAATTTTGAACTTTTCAACTTTTTATTTTTACAACAAAATTTTTTTTTTATGTGGTATTTATTATTTTTTATAAACTTGCAAAATCGCGGAAATTGTAAAGTTTAGAATTTTGCATAACTTTCGAAAAAAAGTTTAATTTGTTTCCTTTAGCAGAACTTTAAAACAAAAACGGTCGATTTGACATGGGTTGACCCATATACATACATATACATATCAAACCACCGCCGTTCTGTACGCTTACTCATTTTGGCATTTTGTAGAATTTATGTTTATTTTATTTAAGTCCATTGGGCATACGAATATTACGAGTATACCCACAAATTTAACAACAAGCGGCTCATACGCTTACATAGCCAATATAAGCGCCGACAAATATGCTGTGGTTATGAATATGATTTGCTGAATTTTCGTTGTTTCAAGGTTGATAAAATTTAATGAAACTAAATTTCAGCACGCAAAATGAAAGAGCAGTGGTTGTTGTGGTGACGTTGGTGTGTCGCGTTTGTGAGCATAGAAAACATATGAAAAATTTAATGCAGATACACGCACAATGGATTGTTTATTAATCTTCAGATGTAACAGGAAGACCACTAATTGCACCAAAAAGTAGGAAAGCCGTTTTTAAAGTTTTAAAACGAATTTTGCTGTAGTTACGCTTGATTCGGAGGTGCTTCAATAACCCTAAAAGGTGATCTACCATGCCATATAATCAGCGTTGCCAGGTTGAAGTTTTTAACGTCATTTGGACGTTTTTTGTGTAAAAAATTACGTTTTTTAACTTCCCAGTAATTTTTCTCTCTTAATAAATCTTGTAAGTAGAAATGATTTTGAATTATTTTCTTAGTAAATCTTTACAAGCTATATTTTTGCAGCAGCTGCTTCAAAAAATATTTATTCTTTGGACATAGATGACTTAAGCCTTATTTAAGCGCATTAAGTAAATGGCACAATAAGTTACATGGGGCCCCTTATTGAAAATGTAATGAACGTAAAAAGGCTGAAATATTGCTATGTTCCTTCTTAACAGAAGGTCTACAAGAAAAAAAATATATATATTAAAAATCAACGCAATTCTTTAGCACCTTAAAACTCGCACGTTATTGCCCTGGAATTTAATGGGCTATCAACCTGCATACTAAAAAAAAATTCTAAAAAATCGGAATAAAAAGTTAAAAATCTAGCTGAAATTTTTCAGATTTTGTATAATTTTTGCACAAAGTTTGAAATGTGGACTTATATTTTGGTTGTTATATGATGAGCTAGGCTTTTATGGAAAAATAATAAACATTAAATAAACAGCAAAGAAACAGCCAAAATCGATGACTTAACCAGCTGATCACAAGTGTATGTATAAAATGAATTTTATATTAATGATCTCAAACCAGTTTAGAATGAATTTTGAATGTGACAGAGCAAATCACATTTTAATATACCTTACATATATACTTGTGTACCTTTGTATACAATAAAAGTTTATTAAGAACAATTCTTTGTGCATACATTTGAAAAAGACGTTTTTGGGTAGGAAATGACGTTTTTTCAGACCAAGAGGGACGTTTTCTCATCCCGAAGACCTGGCAATACTGCATATAATATTGAGGTATACATAAGATAGCTACCTTAAAAATCTTCCTCTGCAAATATTGCATATTTTTAGGCACACCTGCTTTCTATAAGAATATTTTCGGTGATCCAAATTTGGAGTGAAGGTCTCTAGAATATCACTCAGGTCTCTCATAAGGCCTTAGAATTTTTGCAAAGCTAAAATAAAATCACGAAATGCACCTTGTAATTCGGCTCACTAATGCTACACTTGTAGAATATAAAACTTCTTACAGCAACAAAATATGTGACAGTTTCAAATAATAACAATTTATTAAGAAAAGGGTTAACAAGCAAACGAAGGCAGCTGTGAAATCAAAGCGCACTCAAGGGATTAACATCTCAAGTTGAAGGCAGAAAATTGAAAACAGAGCAGCCGGATAAAATTAAAATATATGTAGGTATATCACTTGGGCTGGCGCGCCTGAAAATATACTACAGATTGGTGACACTAATTTCAAATTAAGCGCATACTTAAGTGCATAGGACAGACAAATAAGCAGATACGCATGCAATGAGATATTTGTCTAAATATAAAGGCTTGAAAAAGGTAGACAAATAGTCATAAATTCTCGAACATATACGCCTATAAGTATGCACAGGCAAACATTTGCATACCTACGTACATATTAGGGTGGTGCTTAAATTATAAACATCATAGGGCATCCCTTCATTTTGTTCTAGGTACAAAATTAAGAAACTGACGAAAATTAATTAAAATTAAAAAAAAAACATGGGCCAGGGTTAGGAAAAAAATATATATTTTTAATTGCGAAAATTAGAAATATTTTGACTTTGACCAGCTCTACCGCTTAGACTTTGTTACTAGGTTTGCACTTTTCAGCGAGTTTATGAATTTGTATCAATAATTTTCAATATTTTCAATAACACGAGTATGCCAAATTTATCAGACTTCCAAGTCAATTTCTTTTCAAATGTTTACTATACAATTTTATTTTATTTTTTCCTGGTACCTACTGACAATGGGACTATAGCGACCAAAAATAATAAAACCGGACTAGCGAATTCCCGAAAAACATTTATGCAGATTAATAGCAAAATATCTTACTAACCCAAATCAAAAAGATTTTTTTTTGATGAAAAATTATTACTTGCAGTTATGGCATGAGCTTAAAGCAGAAGCTCATGTACAATGTACATAAACAATAATTTTGGAAGAATCAATTTCGATTTTTTCGCAAATAATTTAAATTCATTTTTCTGCTAGTGCCAAACTGATTGATGAACAGTTTTTTTAATATACTAGAGTGCCAGTTACTGTCGAAATTCGACAGTTTTTCTAGTTTTAGAAGCCTTGGAGAGGTTTTCTAACTTAACACGTAGCAAAACTTACAAATTAACTAACTGGAACATCTTCTGCTAAAACGTAACTATTTTTTTTTTATCTGTGAAGGTCTTTGGAAGACTTCGGCAGGACTTGGAATTGACTCGATACATTCAAGTTTATCGATAAATTTCAATGATTTGATACATATCGATAGTTCGATGAATTTCAAGAACACTAAAATTCGATAACTCAACAAAATTCGTTAACTCGACCAATTTCGATAACTGTGAAATTCGATGGCTCGATAAATTTCGATAACTCAAAAATGTAAAAACTTTGGATATCCTTATAAATTTTTACTTTTGACATTTCCACATTTTTCGAAAACTATCTAAACATTTTGGTAACTCATTACACTCTGTTAGCACGATAAAATTTGATAAGCAGTGATAAATCGATAACCTTGAAATTTCGATAAATCGATATAACTTTAAAATTCCATAAACTTCGCTTCGTTGAACCAACCAATTTCAGAAGATCAATATTTATCGATAACTCTGTAAGTTGAAAGAACTCCATGCATTACGACACCTCGATAAGTTTCGTTTAGTCTATAAATAATGATAATTCAATAAATATCGATAACTTGATACATTTCTTTAACTTGACAAATTTCGTTAATCCCACACGTTTTTATAGCTCGATAACTATCCGTAAGTTTGGACAACTAAGTTTCTGTGTCTATAAACTTCGATAACTCAATAAACATTGATCAGTTTGAATAATTCGATACGTTGCGATAACTTAATAAGCACGGATAATTTTCGTTAACTATAAACGTCGATTATTCGATAAATTTCAGTAAGCTTTATGGCTGTTTTTATTTCGATTCCTATTGGAAAATTTCAACTCTGTTACCCTAATTCTTATGTATCTCTCATTGTCTCCATTTTCGCCTTTATCTCCATTTTCGTCTTTATCTTCACTTTTGCCTTTGTATTTCAAAGTTTAATTTCAAATACGAAGTAAAACAAAATGCGAAACAGCTTAAATTGAACAGGCTGCAAAAACAACCATACACAAATATGGAAATTTTTAAACGACGATTTTCAACCAATTTCGAAACTATAAAAACTCTCCTCATCTACAAAAAATTACCTTTCCAACGGTGTTTTTGGTTTTGAAATCGGTAAACTTACCTTGGTCTTCATCTTTGTTTTTATCTTTCACAACTTTGCTTATATCCTTTTCTTTCACGTAGATGAGATGAGGTGCGATGACGTGATAAGATGTGACGTGATTTTATGTGATGTGATAGGATGTCATCTCATGTGTTGTCATATCCTCTGATGTCATGTCATATGATGTCATACCATATGATGTCATATCATGTGATGCCACGTCATGTAATGCCATGTCATGTCATACGATGTCATATCATGTTATGTCAAGTCATGTGATGTCATGCCATATAATGTGATGTCATATCATATAATCTCACGTCACGTGATATCGTGTGATGAGATATCATATTATGTGATGTAATATCATGTGATATCTCTTCATATCATGTGATAAAATGTGATGTGATGTCATGTAATGTGATCACATTCCATGTTCCGATTAGTGTCTCGATAACCCTGTTGATAACTGTGTCGATAAAAATACCGATAACAATATCCATAAACATATAGAAAAATACAACGATTGTAAAATCGATTAATTTCTCGATAAATACAACAATCATCAGTATCGATTATTGTACATATCGTTATCAATATAAATGATTAAATCGATAACAAAATCAATTATTTACTCGATTATTATACCGGTAGCAATATCCATTATTGTATCGATAACAATATCGATTATTATATTAATTATTATTATCGATTACAATAGCGGATATTCAATCAATAACAGTATCGATAACAATATCGATTATTTTATCGATAGCAATATCGATTATTATATCGATAAAAATATCGAGTTTTATATCGATAACAATATCGATCTTCATCCTCATCCTTTTCTTCATATTTATCCTTATATTACATTTACATTGGACCAAAATGCGTGATTTGAAATCAGTCATTTGAAGGTGTTTACACTGCTTGATACGCATTTGCTTTGACTTCTCATCAAATGAAAAGGGAAGACAAAAACAAAATGTATGTAAACAAACACTACATTTATTATATTGTTAACGCTTTTTGGACACAAAAAGGCAATTATTCTTTGATTAAACTAAAATTGTGTAAAGCTCTTGTATAAATTAACAATTTTTACACACAAATTTCAAAGATTTATTTATTTCGTTGTGTTTGTTTTGTGTTTGAAAAATT
>NW_023458557.1:86148198-86152424 GCF_013731165.1 Rhagoletis pomonella
GTTTCGATCAAAATGAGTTTGAAAGGCTTTATTTCTGAACTATATTTAGGTGTGTTATCACGTGTTCAAAAATCAAATTCGGTTTAATTCATAATGTAATTGAAATGTGTATCACAATGTCAGACGAAAGAGATTTACGAAACCTTTAAGCAGTTTGAAAATATTTTTAATTTGAAAAGTCGAGTTTAGTTAACTTTTTGACAAGTTATATAAAATATTGCGACATGAATGTGAAATGAAAGGGTTTTAATAAAACTTTAGTCTCTCGAATTCCAAAAATGGGATGTCAAAAGAGCTTAGTTAGATGTTCAGAGCCTCTGGATGTGCAGTAAGGTTGTTTTTAGGTTAGAACTTTTCTTTCAGTGCAGAGGGTGATTTGAAATTTGATGAAATGAAATACCCACACCATCCGTGGCTTTTCCTCACTCAGAAACGGCTGGACGGATTTAAATGAAATTTGGTTCACGGCTCCCTATAACTCTGGCCAACAATTGGAATTGTTTGTATAAATGTGTGGTTGAATGTTGAAGCCAAGCTGGCAACACTACGCCGTACAGGGTACCCTGGAAAGTTAAGAATAGGATCTGCATAGGAACGATTGCAATAAGAAATGCGTAACGATAATGATTATGATAACGATAATGACTACCAGTACCATCTATTCACACATATCAATGATAAAAAATAATACATATTTGTATATCGAATAAGGAGCTAAAAATATCGATAAATAAAGTTTTGAAACTTATTTAAAAAAATAGCTGATCACATAAATCAATCATAAAAAGTAATGTATATTTATTAATTTATCTAAAAATATATCGATATCCATACATATATGCACATATATTTTTGAAAATTAACAGATCCTAGTCAATATTAAAAAACGCTAATTCAGATAAATCAACGTTTAAAATTAATATATGTATATCGATTAATGTATTTAAAAAATTTTATAAATATATCGACAAACATATTTTTAATACACCGATCATAATTTGTGTCGATAACTAAAAAGATGTTGACGGCGGTTAATTATATCGATTAATGTATCTAAAAATATATCGACATATATGTATATATATTTTTTTTTTTTAAATTAACAGATTTTAGTCCACATTGGAAAACCACCAATTCAGATAAATCGATGATAAAAATCAACATTTTTGGAAATACACCGATCCTAAACTGTGTCGATAGCTAAAACATGTTGATGGCGGTAATTATATCAATAACTCTTTCGATAAATATGTATGTTTGTTGATATCGATATCGATACTGACAAGCAATATCCTCACAGAAATTTTGCTTTTTTTATTTTTATAAAATTCTCCGCAATCAATTATCGAGTTCCAGGAAAAGTGCCATGTACATATATAAAATTCATACAAAAATAAGCGCACCACGACGTATACGTAATTTCAAATTATTGTGGCAACTCTCAATGAACGCAAAGTACATAAAAGCAACTAGTTAGCATTTAACCTAGTAAGCCTACAAAACATTAAAATTAAGTGGAATTGCACAGAACAAGAAGTGCAAAGTGCTAATACAATTGCATTGCATGTTACGCATACGCCCTGGCATGCCGCGCATCGACGCTGGCTGGTTACACTAGCAAAATGATGTTTGCATTGACGCATTTCAATCAACAAGACAAACGTTATAAGTCGTTGTGTGCAAAATGCTCAACAAACTGTTAAAGGAATTGAAAGAGAAATGGGAAACAATTCGTTGCGAAAAAAGCACGGTTGAACTACGCAGACAGCGAGGGAGAAGAGAAAACATAACACTATGCCGTTTACATATATCCAATAGATACTCGTATGATTGCTTATTGGCACTTTTCCAACAAGCAACACCGATTTTGGCTGCCTGCGACATGCAAAAGCTTCCGGCAATCGAAACAAAAAGCTAGCGGTGGTACCTTTTGCTTTTTCTGCGGTAAAAGCAAATTTACATGGATTGTTGTTCTATCATACTTTTGTACTTACATAAAAGAAAACAAGTTTCTTTGCTTATGCTAAATAGAAACATGTCATTTTCATTTTATACGTATGTATGTGTGTATGTATTTATGTACTTTAAATCGGTGCCTAAAATTTTTTTTCAGTAGCACTCTACGCCATAGTCAAATGGTTTCGCAGAATTTCGTATTTCTCTCTTTTCTTCCAATGCCACCTCGAACCATTTTATCATACGTTGCGTTAATTTCGCGTAAACCTAATGCAATAAAGCTTTTAATCGATGCGTCTAATACCGCTTCTCATTGCGCGGTCAAGGCTACAAAGCCAGTGAAAATGAAGTGGTAACCACAAGCGGCTCACGCAATTTTGAGGCCAGTGAGACAATTCTATTGGATGCTTATAAATGTATTGCGTACTTATGAACTTGAAAGTAGAAGTTGAGCAACAAGTTTATTGATCATTTAAAAACTGGATACATTTTTTGCCATAAAAATACTGCACATAAATTTTTGCTCATTTGGAAACTGTAGATAAAAACTAGCCAAAAATTGTGTTTGGTATACAAATTGGACAGAAATTGTGTTTAATTTGCAAACTGGGCCTACATTTTTGGTCGTTAAAAACTGGACATAATTTTTGTAGTAAATTAAAAATAATACACATTTTTGACTATTTAAAAAGAAAATACATTTTTGGTAGTTAAACGCGGGATAAAAGTTTTTACTCTCCCAAGAACTGGAAATATATTTTAATTCAAATAAAAACTGGACATAAATTTTTCGAGGTTCAAAAACTGGACAAAAAATTTTCGCTACCGAAAATACATTTTTGGCAGTTTAAAATGAAAATAATTTCTTAGCTATTTAGAACTGAAAATACATTTCTGGTAAATAAAAACTGGCCATATAAATTTTATTAATTTGAATAGTGGGCATAATTTTTTCGATATTTAAAAATTGGGCATACATTCTTCATCATTTTTTAAAAGCTGGACATAAATTTCGGTTATTAATATTAATAATACGTTTTTGCAAATTTAAAACTGGACATAAATTTTGCACACTGCAAAAACTGTAGGTATCCTAATTTTTCAGCATAAAAAATACTAGACATAAATTTTGATAATTAAGAGAATGGACATACATTTTAAAAAATAGGCATAAATGGCTAAAAATTTTGCTTAGTTTGGAAACCGGACCGAAAATTGGGTTAAGTTAAAAACTAAACATACATTTTTGGTCAATTAAAAGCTGGACAAAATTTTTTGGACATTTGCAAACTGAATACAAATATTTAGCCATTTAAAAAAATTTACATAATTAGTTATTTTTAAGCCGGGCATAAATTTGTCGCCACATAAAACTGGCCACAAATTTTTGGCTATTCTAAAAATTAACAAAAATTTTGTTTGGACATAAATATTTGACAAAAGTTTTTTGGTCACTAAATAACTGGACATAAATTTTTGGTTATTTTAAAACTGAACACAAATCTTGGCTTATTTGAATAGTGTACACCAATTTCGGTAATTTAAAAATTGGACTTAAATTTTTGGTCATTTAATAGTGGACAAAAATGAATATTTTTTTAAAAAATGGACATTAACTTATCAATCACTTAAGAAATGGACATACATTTTTGGTTACTTCAGTTACGGAAAATTGTTTTGTTTTAGTCGATAGTGGATACCACTACTTGATTGGACAACCAGCATTCAGGTTATAAGCTAGTCGGAGCAAAGTATTTCTGCAGAAGTTGCCGAAAAGTGGATAAGGATACGACCATTCATTGCGAGAAAGTAGTTTGGAGAAAGTAAATAAAATGCTGACGGATTTGCTGGAGTTGGTTGTACCAAACAAAGCGCATTCCTCAATTGAGACCTAAAAATATTAAAAAACGAAAACTAAACTAAAGGAGCTGTGGAGGCTATTGACTAAGTATTCAACAGATTTGGTCAAAAATCAAAAATCTGAGGAAAAGGGGAGGCATAGAATCCATTATAGACTTCCAGTCATGTCAGAGCACCGTAAGCCTCGCTGAATGCACCACAGATTTCCGGAGGAAAATAGGAACGCCATTGCTCTTTAAGAATTTGTTAAGATTTCGGATATTTTGCTTTGCAGGGTACCCAAGGTTCATACCAATTACTTAACTAGTTGGGAAATCAATTAGCACACAATCACACGATTGATAAGCCGATTGAGGAAGTTTTCATACATAAAATTTTCTCTGGAAACACCTTTCTATACATCGATGTTT
>NW_023458557.1:86152524-86154330 GCF_013731165.1 Rhagoletis pomonella
GAGTCTGTGAACTACACACAAAACTGGAATATGTTGTTGAAAAAGCGCGTTAGGTAAGCGGCGTCCTCACGAAAATCGAAGGCGATTACTAGCTGGGGTCCTGAAGTCGGTGGCACTTTACGGTGCAGAAATATGGGGTAGTGGCGTCGAAGTGAAATCATATAGCCGTGATATAAAATCGGTATTTAGAGTATGCAGCTCTAGCACTCTCTGGATTACACCCAATTGAACTGTTGATCAAGGAACTTGCCATGAACCAAAATGGTGCCCTATCGCTTCCCGCAAAGAAAATCCAAGCGCGGAAATGTACGATGGACATATGGTAAAAAAGATGGAATAAATCCCCCAAAGTATGCTGGACGCACCGGCTTATCGCAATTATACAAAGGTGGATGTCACGTTCCCACGGCGAAATAAACTTCAACCTTACGCAAATCTTGACTGGTCTTGGTTGCTTTAGAACTTATCTGAAACTTTTCAAACACGAAGAAGTTGACTACTGCGAAACGTGTAGAGAAACAGGATAGGAACTACATCTACTCTGTGTTTGGTGAAGCTCCTACCCCTGAAAATATTGTGGAGCACATGATGGCATCCGAAGAAAATTGGGAAGCAGTGGAAAACGCATCTTCGCAAATCCTATTGAAGCTGCGAATCGATAAACAATGCCGTAACCCACTGATGAGCTGATAAAGCTATCACTGCGAACACAGTTAATGGACGTCAATAGAGTGGAATATACTGACGTATTACCACATGGGTGGGGCTTAGTACCTTTTAAAAATTTTTATTTTGAAATTGATAATTAGTATGGTATTTAGGTTAGATCAGGTAAAGGTAGTTACCTTTTGAGAAGAAGCTCACTTAAACTATAAGCATTGGTCTTTTGGCCATATCACTAAGAACGGTAACTTCCAGGAGGTTAAAGTGAAGACTGCAGCGTGCGAGTTTCGTCGTTTCGTCGACGGCAGATATCCCTTCGCTGGATACAAAGTGTGTATCCAGATGTTTAAATCGCAGTCTAGCAAAAGTTGGGCATTCTAAGAGGAAGTGTTGGGATGATTCCAGCTTGTCTTTCGCCACGGAGCTGCGATAATGAGGGCACGTTATGCTATTTACACCGACCAGAATTGAGAGCTGTGGCTTTGTGAGCCTAAGGCGATCCCTAGGCCGCCTCGGCGAGAAAGACCTTGAAGTGCCGCATGCCCCGGTTTTCGCTTAAAGCTTGCTGAGTTGACAAGTGATCTCTCTTACCAAGCGAAGTCCACAAATAGTCAAGGGAAATGCCACTCTGTCTATGATTCAAGCCAATGGAGAGTTCCTTGGAAAGCTTCGACACAACCGTGTAAAAGTTTGCTGATGTCTCCTTCCAACCACCGGTTCTCCATTGATTCCAAAAAGGGCAGTTTGTTGCACTCTGTCCAGCTTAGTGACTTACGTAGACTTCTCCCAGTCCGTTTCACCGGACGTGCACTCCACAAAACATAATAGGTTTGACTTTGGTTTTATAGCGCCTAGGAAAAACTTTGGTGGAGAGATGAACCACCTATTAGATACCCAGCAACCCCTACTCACCAGTAACTCTACCAAGTTGTTTATGGCCACAATCCAAAAAGGGATGCGGTGTGTCTCTGTTTACCTTATGCTGCATGGTAGCACAGACCCACTGAGCTACTAAGACTCTGCTACTGATCATGCGCTATATATTTTGACCCCAAGCTTACTCAAGGATCTGAAAAATGCCTCTGGTAGTCAAAAGAAACATCGATGTATAGAAAGGTGTTTCCAGAGAAAATTTTATGTATG
>NW_023458557.1:86154430-86156137 GCF_013731165.1 Rhagoletis pomonella
CATACATAAAATTTTCTCTGGAAACACCTTTCTATACATCGATGTTTTTTTTGACTACCAGAGGCAATTTTCAGATCCTTGAGTAAGCTTGGGGTCAAAACATATAGCGCATGATCAGTAGCAGCATAAGGTAAACAGGGACACACCGCATCCCTTTTTGGATTGTGGCCATAAACAACTTGGTAGAGTTACTGGTGAGTAGGGGTTGCTGGGTATCTAATAGGTGGTTCATCTCTCCACCAAAGTTTTTCCTAGGCGCTATAAAACCAAAGTCAAACCTATTATGTTTTGTGGAGTGCACGTCCGGTGAAACGGACTGGGAGAAGTCTACGTAAGTCACTAAGCTGGACAGAGTGCAACAAACTGCCCTTATTGGAATCAATCAGCCGGTGGTTGGAAGGAGACATCAGCAAACTTTTACACGGTTGTGTCGAAGCTTTCCAAGGAACTCTCCATTGGCTTGAATCATAGACAAAGTGGCATTTCCCTTGACTATTTGTGGACTTCGCTTGGTAAGAGAGATCACTTGTCAACTCAGCAAGCTTTAAGCGAAAATCGGGGCATGCGGCACTTCAAGGTCTTTCTCCCCGAGGCGGCCTAGGGATCGCCTTAGGCTCACAAAGCCACAGCTCTCAATTCTGGTCGGTGTAAATAGCATAACGTGCCCTCATTATCGCAGCTGCGTGGCGAAAGACAAGCTGGAATCATCCCAACACTTCCTCTTAGAATGCCCAACTTTTGCTAGACTGCGGTTTAAACACCTGGATTCACACTTTGTATCCAGCGAAGGGACATCTGCCGTCGACGAAACGACGAAACTCGCACGCTGCAGTCTGCACTTTAACCTCCTGGAAGTTACCGTTCTTAGTGATATGGCCAAAAGACCAATGCTTATAGTTTAAGTGAGCTTCTTCTCAAAAGGTAACTACCTTTACCTGATCTAACCTAAATACCGTATTGATTATCAATTTCAAAATAAAAATTTTTAAAAGGTACTAAGCCCCACCCATGTGGTAATACGTCAGTATATTTCACTCTATTGACGTCCATTAACTGTGTTCGCAGTGATAGCTTTATCAGCTCATCAGTGGCTTACGGCATTGTTTATCGATTCGCAGCTTCAATAGGATTTGCGAAGATGCGTTTTCCACTGCTTCCCAATTTTCTTCGGATGCCATCATGTGCTCCACAATATTTTCAGGGGTAGGAGCTTCACCAAACACAGAGTAGATGTAGTTCCTATCCTGTTTCTCTACACGTTTCGCAGTAGTCAACTTCTTCGTGTTTGAAAAGTTTCAGATAAGTTCTAAAGCAACCATGACCAGTCAAGATTTGCGTAACGTTGAAGTTTATTTCGCCGTGGGAACGTGACATCCACCTTTGTATAATTGCGATAAGCCGGTGCGTCCAGGGTCCTTTGGGGGATTCATTCCATCTTTTTTACCATATGTCCATCGTACATTTCCGGAAGCGATAGGGCACCATTTTGGTTCATGGCAAGTTCCTTGATCAACAGGTCAATTGGGTGTAATCCAGAGAGTGCTAGAGCTGCATACTCTAAATACCGATTTTATACCACGGCTATATGACTTCACTTCGACGCCACTACCCCATATTTCTTCACCGTAAAGTGCCACCGACTTCAGGACCCCAGCTAGTAATCGCCTTCGATTTTCGTGAGGGCGCCGCTTACCTAACTCGCTTTTT
>NW_023458557.1:86156237-86163661 GCF_013731165.1 Rhagoletis pomonella
TTTATTTCGTTGTGTTTGTTTTGTGTTTGAAAAATTCCAAATGTCAAAGACAAACCAAAGCTTTTGTGGAACTTTTGTTTCTGAGTGCGTTCAATAAAATAGTACGGCAATTGGAACGCATTTGTTTCGTGATTTTGTGTAAATGCGTCGAAATGCGTCATTCTGGAAATGTGAATTTGTATGGAGAAATGCGTGATTTGGCCTCGCATTTGAGGTTTCTCGCCCAAATGACGCATTTGGGCTCAATGTAAATGTAATATTATATTTGCATATTCACCTTTACCTTAAAGTGTTTAGATTTACTTTGATCTTCGTTTTTGCCTGTACCTCTAGGCATTTTTTGTTTGTTTTTATTCTCAAAACGCTAAACCGCTGAGAACTGTTTCCATGTACATTATTTCCCTTGAATTTGACAATTTACTCCCAACCAACCAACTGCCGCTAAAGAAGTTTACCTTCATAAATTCAAGAAATGTTCTTACCCTTTCAGTTACCCTAATTCTTATGTATCTGTCATTGTCTCCATTTTCGTCTTTATCTTCACTTCTGCCTTCTTTTTTTTGACTTCATCGTTATCATTTATTTTTTCATCTTCATATTTATCTTTAGTTCAAAGCTTAATTTCAAATGTGTAGTGAAACAATTTCAAATTAAACATGTTGCAGCAACATCTATACACAATTCGAAAATGTTTAAACGACGGTTTTAGCCGTAATTTTTAACCAAACCATAAAAACTCTGCTCATCTACGGAGAAATGCCTTTCCAACGGTGTTCTTGGTTTTGAAATCGGTTCGGCAGAATCGCCAAACGAACGGAGACAAAATTTATGTTAGCGTATTAATATATAGATAATGGAGGAAAAAAGAATGGAGACAAAAAAATGATGACAAATTTTGGTTTAGTTTATTACTATTTACTATTTTTTATATAAACGTCTAACTCAATACATAAAGAGAAGCATATAAATCAATATTTCAAAATTTGTGCAGAATTCACAAAAAATTAAATTTTTTTTTTTACATTCTTAACTGTGTCTAACTTTCAATTTTAGTGTATTAATGAGTAAATTTCAAAGTAAAATGAATCGCTGATTTATGATTTTTCTTTTTTCGCCTTCGCCAAAAAAGATCTAAAAATTCAAAAATTGTTTAATATTTGAAAATTTTTGGTGAATTCTATATAAAGTTTGAAATATTGATTTATATTTTTTTAACCATTAAATTAAAAACAAAATATCGAAAACTCTTCAAAATTTTTTGTTTCTATTATTTTTTAACCACCGTATGTACCAAAAATGGATGCTTATCTGAACTCAGCTTTTGTTGTATAAAATTTTGGCGTAATTCAGAGATGGGCAAAGTGGCTCCCAGGAGCCTTTTGCACTTAGGAGCCTGCTTGGCACTTTTAGGTGGTAGATGAGGGGTAACACCAAGAGCCAGTATGAAGGGGGAAGAAGAGCGTATTCAAATTACTCGAACTCCGACTCTCATTACTAATACAGTTTGATATATAATGATGCTTTGAAAAATTTTAAGTCAACGGGCAGGGTACACCAAATTTCATCAAAATATTTTTTTTTTTTACATTTGCGCCAATTGTTTTTAGAGTTGGTGTACGATAATATTAACCGATTTTGACTTTCATTCAGGTTTATACTTTCCTGGTTAAAAGCAGCTGTATAAGCTGAATTTCGTCAAAATCGGGAAACATTTACAATTTGCGCTCACAAGAGCATTTTCAACATTTCTTCAATACATTGTGGAGCGAATTAAAATTTAGCGGCTCCGCTGGCTTGGCCATGACGTTCGAATGGACAGAAACGCTCCTGCTCTGAAAATATTCAACGCGGGCCGCGATGCTGGTAACAGAGGAAGAGGAAGGCCTCCTCTGCGTTAGAAAGACCAGGCGGAGAAGGACTTGGCTTCACTTGGCATTTCCAATTGGCGTCAGTTAGCACAGAAGAGAAATGACTGGCGTGCTGAAGTGTGCGTGAAAAAGAAGAAGTGCTGTTACTACTTTTGACCGCATCTCATATGCGGACGCCCCACTGTGCGATCCCTAATATTTTTCTTAAAATTTGAAATTTCCGTAGATGTCTTTATTTTGTACGTAAAACCAAATAACCAATTTGGATGTTGATATTTATACCCGAGCGCACTTGTGCACAAGGGTATTATAACTTTGTTCACATAACGGTTGTTTGTAACAGGCAAAACGAATCGAGATAGATATAGACAAATGTATACATAAATGATCAGAATGAAAAGAGAAATCGATTAAGCGGTGACTGTCTGTCCGTCCGTCCGTCCGTCCGTCCGTCTGTGCACACGATAACTCGAGTAAAAATTGAGATATCTTAACGAAACTTGGTACGTGAACTTCTTTTGGGCGTGGGACGGATGGTATTGAAAATGGGCGAAATCAGATAATAACCACGCCTACCTTCCATATAACGGTAATTTTAAGAAATACGAAAACTGCGATATTTTAGTAACTACTGAAGATAATTCACTCAAAATTGATACTTACAATGAGTTTCAGACGGAAAACATGAATATTATAAATTTTTGGAAAATGGGCGTAGCCACGCCCACTTATGGTTACATGTGTATATCTTGGTAACCGCTGCACCAATTTCTTCCAAACTCGGCACAGTTGTTGGCCTTAGTACAGTATACTAAATGGCTAAAAATTTAAAAAATCGGACAATAACCACGCCTACCTCCCATATAACGGTAATTTTCAGAAAAACTAAAACTGCGATATTTTAGTAACTACTGAAGATAATTCACTCAAAATTGATATTTGCAATGAGTTTTAGACGAAAAATAAGAATATTACAAAATTTTGGCAAATGGGCGTAGCCACGCCCACTTATGGTTACATGTGTATATCTTGGTAACCGCTACACCAATTTCTTCCAAACTTGGCACAGTTGTTGGTCCTGGTACAGTATACCAACTGGCCGAAAATTTCTAAAATCGGACAATAACCACGCCCACATCCCATATAACGGTAATTTCGAGAAATACAAAATCTTCGATAAATCAGTAAATATTGAAGCTAATTTATTCAAAATTGATGATTGCAACAATTCTTTACCAAGAAATACGTTTATGACAAAATTTTGGAAAATGGGCGTAGCACCGCCCACTTGTGATCACATATATGTATCTCGCTAACCGTTCTAGCAATTTGTACCAAGCTAGGTATGGTTATTGTGCTTGCCACATAAAAGCAAACCGTTGAAAATTGTTAAAATCGGACTAAAATTGAGGCCGCTTTTCATACAACGGTAAATTTCAGATATGCTTGAAATTTCAATATTTCGAAATTTAAGGACGCTAATTTACTTAAAATGTATACACCCCGGCTTATCATGTAGCGGTAGCTTTCGGAAAGGTGGAAAACATATATTTAATACTTGCGCCGGGTATTTAATGTTCGGCTCCGCCCGAACTTAGACTTTCTTACTTGTTTTTAGGATCAGCTTAATACTATCACTCATATTTACGCACGCACCAGAGCACAGCGCATCAGGTGAAAACCCAAAAATCACGCTTTAAACCACAGGCGTACAAAAAAGGTTGAAGGCACGAAAAATGAGAATGCGTTTCGTTTAAATACAACTTTATCCTTTTCGTGAAGGCTTGCATGTACATTTGCACCAAAATGTGCCGCAAAACACCTGACCCATACAAGCTGATGTTCTATGTACAAACAAAAATAGCAAAATATCTGCAACGCAATACATAGACCTGCTCAACTTACCACAGCAAGATGAGATAAGTCCTAATTGGATGCGGGGAGTCAGTCGGAAAAATGAGAAAAACGAAAACAAAAACTGTGAAAGTAATAAGCAAAGGCCACACGCCACAGTGGGTGTATGAAACAGGAATAATGTCTGCCATAGCCTGACAGCGTAAGAATTTTTCGCCAACAAAGATAAATTACCTGATGCCTAGATTTATCCGGTTAAAAGTTCAACGACGTTGTTTAGAACGTGAGTGTCGGAGAATATTTACAACAACTAGCAGGTGTGTAAGTAAATATGAGCTGAGCAAATTACCAGCATATACTGCGAATATTTACAAAAATTCGTTGAGGTATGTAGGAAAGTATATTGTTGTGATGGCGGAAAGATTGCGCCAGCAATACAAAAGCATGAAAAATGGATAAAGAATGTAAACTGATTGCTGAAAAATTGGATTTGAAAAGTAAAATTGAATATGATGATTAAATATTTTTGCTAATAAAATGCTATGCATTAGTTAGGACAATTGGACAAAAAAGTAGAGGCTCGACAGTTTCAGGCAGCTTGCATGACAAGGTTTGTAAATTTTATGGTAGCCAGAGCAATGTTTAGCCTCGTATCGTATATAGTGATTGAGTGAAATGAAAATATAATTTATGTTTCACTCTTGGAAGCAGGTTTTTAGCTGGAGGAGACTACAACGCAAAACACCGACAATGGGGATCTTAGCGCATCACTCCTAACGACCGAAAATTCTTTGCGGCTATGGCACGAATAAATCTTCACTCAGCCTCCTCAAGCCCACCAACATATTGGCCGAGCGTTACAAAAATAAAAAATCTAGACTTAATGGACCTTTGCGTGATTAAAGTAATTGCAGATAATAAAAAACTACATATATGGGGCGTTCCACACCAACATGGACGGGGTTCACACTTCATGTGTTTGATTTTTTAAAATTTTTAGGGTAGATGGACAAACGTAAATAATAAATAAATTTGAAATTTGAGCTTGATTAATACAATTTTAAAAACTTTACAGCACAAAAATAAAAACAAATCGATTTAATCGATTTCCAAATATCTCGAGAACGGGGCAAGGAAAAAATTTGAAAAAATCACACATACACACATCAAAATTCTCTATGAAAAGAAATATTCTTCAAATTTTTTTCTTCAAAAATTTTTCACATAAAAATTTTTTTATAAAAAAAAATAGTTTTTTTTTAAATATTTTTATTGAGCTTTGTACCACGATTGTTTATTAGGAAAAATTGAAAAAGCAACAAAGTCTAACCACCACATCTCCTCATCAGACTTCTTTTTTTCTATAAGAAAATATTAAAAATAAAATGTTAATAAGCCACAATAACATTGACAAAAAAAAATAGTTTTTGAAGAGTCGAATTTAGTTAACTTACATTTATACAAGTTACAAGTGTTACAAAATCGTTACTTTGAACATAGTTTTAACGTGCTTGAAGAGGGTTGCCACATATTAAAAAATTTACTTTCAAATAATTTAATAATTTTAAATGAATTATTAAAAGATGGGTATAAATCGAAATGAGTTTGAAAAAACTTTATTTTTGAATTATTTTTAGTCGAATGTGTTTGAAAAGGCTTTACACTACATTTTGAAGAGTTGTAACTTATTTGGTAAAGCGAATTCAAGTTAATTCGTCTGTTAATTGAAGTTGCATCTCAATGTCAAACGAAAGACATTAAAGAAGATTTTAGTTTGAAAATTCTTTTGACGAGGGTTGCCACATATTTGAAAAGTCGATCTAAGTGAACTTATGTATATACAAGTTATATAAAATATTAAAATATGAGTTCAATTGAAAGAGTTTGACGAAAGCTTTAGTTAGAAAATAATTTTGATTAGAGTTGCCACCTTCTCGAAAATTTAACCGTAAATGTGCAATAATAACGAAGTTACAATACTATGCGAAATCTCTCTTCACCTAGAAACGGCCAAACAGATTTCGATGAAATTTGGCACACTGATCGCCTAAAAAAAGTTTACATATATCGATATATATACATATAACGATAACTCGATTTTGATAGTTCCATAAATTTCCATTTTTATCGAAAAATTTCGATAAATCGATATACTCTGGTAACTCGATGAAATTTCATAAATCGATAATTAGAGACAAATCGATAAATTCATGTGATCTTAGAAATTTCGATAACCTGATATACATTGAAAATTCCAAAAACCTCGACCCCATAAGCCGACAACTTTTGATAGCTACTACAAAATTTCGATAAATCAATGAATATTGATAAAACGATAGACTGAAAGAACTCGTAACATCACGACAACTCGCTAAATTTCGTTAACTCGAAAAAAATTCGATAAGTATAAATTTTGGCCATCGATAAATATTAATCGTTCAATAAGTGTCATATAAAATAAAATTTCATTAACGTGATAAATTTCGATTATCCGATAAACTCTTATTACTCGATAGCTATCGGTATATTTCAAAAACTAAGTTTCTACGATAAATTTGAAAAACTCGATACATTCCGATAACTTAATAACACGATAATGGATGATACGATGAATTTCAATAGCTTTAAATTTTCGTAATAAGAAACTTTATAACTTTCGATAACTTAGCGAATATTGCAATGACACCTGTAACACTTCAATGACTGCACCCAACAAGCTGCTTGGAGATCAACATCCAATTTAAGCAAACCGCAGTGCACAAGAATCTATTCTATTGTAAAAAGAATGTATTCTATATAGAGTCCGACCGATTAATCGGCATCGGCTCGTACCGGCACAAAACTGAACATCGGCATCGGCATCGGCCTTTTTTCGCCGATTCTTTAGAATTTCTTTTCAAATGTTCAGGTGAAGCGACAGCCCCCATTAAAAAACATTTGCAGACAGCTGACAAAAATGATTTTTTTTTTTGTTGAACGTGTTTCTCGTTTTTTCCATACAAAAGTATGTGCGACAATTTTCTTTTATATGGAGAACACTGCCAGCAAAAAAAATTGCCAAAAATTAACGGGATTTTATAGCAGCTTGAAACTTGCACTTCACTATACTAGAATGAAATGGTCTGCAAAACTGCATACCAAAATTCTGATTAAAGAGTTTGAAATTTTGGTGAAAATAAGCATAAAAAAATAATAAACATTAAATAAAAAAGACAAAATTGGTCAAAATATCGCAATTCTTTTATTTTGTGGACCACTATATGTATGTACATACATACCTAGCATATAAGTTCTTATGCATTGAGTGCAAAAGAGGGTATTTTAGTACAAAACGAAATGAAATTATATGTTCCTAAATATCTTTTGCTCAGCACCATATAAAAAGTGTTTTATGTAATGTACATAAATGTGATTTATTTGTAATTTTTTATGGAATCGGCATCGGCCGATTCTTTCCCCATAAGCCGATTAATCGGCATCGAAATCGGTACCTGAAAAAAAAGTGGAATCGGTCGGACTCTAATTCCATATAAACAGTTTCAAATTTTATACAAAATTTAGGAAAATTCGAAACATTTTCATCAAAATTTCAATTTTTTATCTGAATTTTTAAAACTTCTTTGGGTATGCAGTTTTATAGCCCATAAAATTTTAGTCTAATAAAGTGCAAGATTCAACCGCCTGAGAAATCGCTTTTTTTTT